>NC_080194.1:122000689-122303719 GCF_030028045.1 Hippopotamus amphibius kiboko
AACTACTGAAGCCCACGCACCTAGGGCCCCTGCTCCACAACAAGAGAAGCCACTACAATGAGGAGCCTGCGCACCACAATGAAGAGTAGCCCCCATTCTCAGCAACTAGAGAAAGCCCGTGTGCAGCAACGAAGACCCAACGCAGCCAATAAATAAAATAAATAAATTTATAAAACAAAAACAAAAAAAACCTTGCATGAGGAAGAGGATTGTCCTCCGAGATGTAAGGAGCCCACGACCACACCAGAGTGACGATCGGGACACAGGATGGAGCCCCCCACTGTCCCCTCCACCTGCCCAGGCACTAGGGTCTTAACCCACCAGGCCCCCCACCTCTCGCTGCCCAAATCTCACTGAGACCCCTGGGTCTGCCCTCGTGGCCTCACTGGGGACTTGCCAGCGTGGCTTTGCCTGCGCTGCAGGGGTCCTGCTGGACTCGGGGCCTTCTTCACACTTAGCCGGAGACCGTGCCTCGCACACGCTGATACGCACATGTCTGGCAAAAGGCAAGACCAGGCAAATCTACTGGGGCCAGGACTCTTCTAGACTCTTCTATGAGGAGCCGCCAACCCTGCAGGCAGACCACCTCCAACCACATCACCCCAAGATCACATCCATCCATGTGCCTAACAGTCAGATTCAAACCAAACAGCACAGCTGGCACCCTCCTCGGGACGCTGTCCACTTACGTGTCCGGGCTGCCCGCTGGGGGCCGCAGGGCCGCTGGCGGAGGCAAGGTCTCGGCAGCCCCAGTCACTGGCCATTCCAAGGCTCTCTGCCGAGAGAGGGTGTGGCGGGCTTTGAGTGGCTGCTGGCTGAAACTTTGGCTGTAGGACCCCAGAGATCAGGGAGGGCGAGTGCATGCTAGTCTCTGATGGGTCAGCCAGAGCCTCTATGAGCTGACCCGCTTGGGACCCTCGCACCTTCTGGGGTGAATCATGAACGACTCCAACAGCAAAAAGTAGTGGAAAATTTCAACAGGAAAAGCCACCCTCCCTATTAAAATAAAAAGTGGTAACACTGGAATTTGCGACTATGCTCATAAGAACAGGAACCCAAACTCAAAAGCTTTAAGAGGAAGCTCTCAGGAACAGCAAGAAAGGGCCGTGTCTGTGCATTTCCCATCACAGAGGCTGTTTCTGCCTTTGGGGGCTTTTTATGGGCTCATCTGCCCATCAAAATTACTACACTTAGGGCCCTGGGGTGCCTGGAGGCAGGGCCACACCGGGCCCCAGGAAGCCAGGAGCCCCCCAACCCTCCCAGCCGCCCCCGCCTGAGGCTGAGCCCCGCCTGCTCCGGGTGAACCAAGGTACTCACTCTCCACGTGCGCAAAGGCACAGAAGGGGCCCCGAGGGCAGTGCCCAGTCTGGCGCATGTCGTTGCACTTGGTAGACTTGTAGATCTAGGAAACGAAAATCAAACAGCAAATAGAGAGGCTGGACTGGACACCCATTTCCGTGGGAGGCCCAGAGCTGACCGGGTCGTGATGGAATCCCAATGGCGTCTTCTGAAAAAGAGGGATGTGCACCCGTGCCTCTTGCCCCCTCGCCCCTCCCAGCAGCCTGGGACTCCCTGTCTGCGCAGGGGTGGTCGGCCTGCGGCCTCTCCTGCAGCATCTGTCCTTGAAATCACACACCAAGTCAGCTTATCCACTTGGCATTTCCTGACAGATGCACATGGTTCAGTGCCTGGGATACAGCAGGTGCCCAAGAAATGCCTTGGGTTGAGTGACCACGTACGTCTGCTCCACGACCAGACCTGAGACGGCTTCACTCGGGTCTGGCCCCACAGCACGGCTTGCGCAGGAGGGACAGCAGCCTCCAACCCCAGATGCCCTCGCAGGCCCTGCCACCTGCCCCCTTCCCTGCGCAAAATGCCACTCGTTCCCTGTGGCTCTTCAACTGTCCCCTGAGCACCTGCACTGAAATTTTCAGGGTCACCAATAAAAGCCATTTCAAAAGGTCTCCAGTTCAGAACTACAAATATCAGGAGGCTGTGTTGTTTCATACGCATTTTAAAGCACAGAATCTCTAGACAGAACACACTTTCAAGAAACAAAATTCCACAGCCTTTCAGACCAGGAGCCCGCCCCTCCCTGGAGCCCAGGTGCCCCAGTTGGCACAGCCGGGCACTCCTTCACTGCAGAGCCTGCTCCCAGCCTGACCCTGGCCCTTCTGGTCCCGGTGGTCCAGCAGGGGCCTGCTGTACTTGTTCGTTTCTAACACAAATCCACGTGTGCAGCAAAGGGTCAACTCTGCGGCTTCCCCGTCCACACCTGCGTGCCCCAAAGGAAGGACCGGCCTTGACAGGCTCAGGGAGGGGACTTCTGAGCCCCTGGAATGTCCTGCCTGGTCAGGTCTCTGTTTACCTGGGGCCCTTGGCCACACCACACAATGACTTACGGTGGGCGAGGGCCATGCAGCATCGGCTCAGCCTCTGCAGGGGCCAGAGACTGAGGTCAGCCATGCTTGCTGACCGGCCCCCAGGAAAACCCTGGATACCAAGGCTTGAGTGACTTCCCAGCTGGCAACACTGTGAGTATGGCCACAAATACAGCCACACATGGTGGCTGAGAGGATGCGCTTTGCACAGCGCGTGCCTAGTCTCCCCTGGACCAGCCCTCGGGGCCTTGATCCTTTGCAGATTTTAATCACATCCTTTCCATGTAAAGAACTGCAGGTGCTGAGCCCTGTGAGCCCTGCGAGCCCGTCCCTGGACCGGGGGTGCGCCTGTACCTCGGGGTGGAACTGCTGCTCCGTGCGCGAGTGGCAGTACTGACAGCTGTCCCCACTCTCGCACCTGGAGGGCTCACCCCACTCGTCGCCGTGCTTCACACTGGGGCAGGGGGTGGACCTGGGGGGACAAGGAGGAGTCAGCGGAGGACAGACATCCTCCCCACATGCCCTGTCCATAGAGCGCTGGGCACACACATACCACCAGGGGACACAGACACCAGCCCTGGAAGCACCAGCCCCTTCCTCACCAGGACGGGTGAAAAAAAAAAACAGCAGAGTGGGGACTTCCTTGGCAGTCCAGTGGTTAAGACTCTGTGCTTCCACTGCAAGGGGTACAAGGTTTGATTCCTGGTCGGGGAACTAAGATCCCATAAGCTATGGGGCGTGGCCAAAAAAAAAAAAAAAAAAGGCAGGGCGGGTGCCCAGTAGAACCCGGTAGGCATTCAGGAGCACACTTTCATTTTCCACAAAATGTGAAGTGAGTCTGAGTCAGAGCCACCCACGCCCACTGTGACAAGCACCTCGCCCACAAGGAGACGCAGCTGGGCCTCCTGCAGTGGCAGGAGAACAGGCATGGCCCCTGCCCAGCCCACTAGGGTACCACACTCTCTGTCTCCCCTTGACACTGTTTCAAAATTGAATCTGAGACTTTGGTCCTACAATATGAAAACCCTAACCAATACCCTCTATTCTTCAGGTATTTCTTGGCAGCTTTATTATACTGGTCTTATTTAAAAAATTATCATCTATGGGAAATAAGGCTTTTA
This sequence comes from Hippopotamus amphibius kiboko, assembly GCF_030028045.1. Taxonomy (NCBI): domain Eukaryota; kingdom Metazoa; phylum Chordata; class Mammalia; order Artiodactyla; family Hippopotamidae; genus Hippopotamus; species Hippopotamus amphibius. Next base: position 122,004,192 of record NC_080194.1, read on the forward strand.
TTTTTTTTTTACGATTTTCTATCCCTTCGATATGCAGTAAATTCACTTTATCTTCTCAAGATGACATCAGGTGACTAAAACTCAGAGGTTCTCTGTCCCTCAACTCTTAAACTATGCAGAATATTGTGTCATAAAAAACAACTTTTTCTACATGAAGGTCAGGGCTCTCGGGCATGTGAGGTGGCATTGAATTATCAGAGAGCGGCTCTTTGCTCAAAGAACAAGCTGGACACAGATCTCAGGACCCAAAGGAGGAGCAAGGTGATGGCCCAGGGACCCTGGGGTTCCGGGTCCCCAGCCCCCCACCCCACCCAGTGCTGGGTCCATCCGGCAAGTTGGCAAACCCGAGGCAGAGCTGGACACCAGCGTGAGGGCAGCTGGAATGAGGAGGAGACAGCCTAGGAAGAGATCAGGACTGCCAGGGGCACGATACCAGGTGAGGCCCAAACCTACCACCCCAAAGACGTCAGGCCCCTGGAGAGGGCAGAGTTGGGCTGTGGGCACCGGGACTCTCAGCCTCACAAGGGCCAGTCCCTATCCAGGAGGTGCCCTCGCCCACAGGGGCACACAGGTCACGGGGGGTGGGGGTTGGGATGAAGGAGCCACTCCCTGACCGCACCTCCCACTGTGAGGAGCACCTTCCCCAGGTGGCTGGATGCTGGGGCCTCCAGGGAGGGTGAAGGGAGCAGAGGCGCTGCTGCCTAAACTAGAGCCTCGAGACAGATGTGAGCTCGAGCAGAGAGGACCACTGGGCCAGGTCCACAGCCGCAAAGTCAGCCAGGGTCCTGCAGTGCCCGTGGCCCAGACTCACCTGTACTGGAACCTCCGGGGGTCCCGCCGCCGGTCCCTACTGTTGTGGAAGTGCGGGCACGCGTAGCCCTGGCGGCACAGGCGCGGTGGCTTAGGGCACTGCTCCGTCTTGTAGCTGCCTAGCACGAAGTTGGTGTCTGAAAAACAGGCATCCACACGGAAACGTGCACACGCATGCTCATGGCAGCCACAGAGCCAAAAGGTGTCCATTGCTAGACGATGGGTAAGCACCATGTGGCCCACCCATGCAGCGGAGCACCACTCGGCCATGAAGAGGAGTGAAGCACTGACACGTGCTACAACGTGGATGAGCCCTGAACAATCCCAACACACGATGCTCAGTGAGAGAAGCAGACACAGAAAGCACACGTTGTATGATTCTACTTATAGGAAACGCCCAGAACAGGCAAACAGGCAAATCCGCAGACAGAAAGTAGATTAGTGAGTGTCAGGGGCTGGGGGTGGGGTGGGGTGGGGTGGCGGTGACTGACCATGGGGCCAGGGCTCCTTCGGGGAGACTAGATAGAGTTTTAGAACCAGATACAAGTGATGGGTGCACAAAGCTGTGAACGCACTAAAAACCTCCAAAGTACACTTTCACATTTATAGGCTCGTTTTAACCCTAAGGTAAACGATGGGTGCTGGGTGATGCTGATGTGTCAATGCAGGCTCTGGGCTATGACAGACATCCCACTGCAGGGGGCCTACCACAGGTATGGAGGCGCCGGGTATGTGAGGACTCCCTGAACTTTCCACAACGTGGAACCTAAAACTTTTCTAAAAAATAAAGTCTATTTTTTTAATGTTTAATTTCCTGTTATCCAAATTTTATCTCAATGCAAAAATAAATAAAAAACCACCAGGGGTCATTTAAAAGCAGTGACCGATGAGAGGAAATTCTTCAAAATCATACCCATTCTTGGGCTGGTTAATAATTGACACCCCCCCCCCCTTTTTTTTAAACAAATTTCATTGTTTTTAATTACACTTGCCCAGCAGGGCTGACCCTCAAGGCGTGGAGGGAAAGACAGCGGTAGAGGGAGGGTGTGTTGCCCTGCTGACCCCAGGAACCACAGTGCAGCACCCAGGGACACACTTCCACACCCACATATAATGGCAGCCCCCTCCCCCTACACCAAACTCAGTTCCAAATAACTAATTAAATGACAAGGGATGTGAACCACACAGCAGGGCATGGAGAGAACAAAAGGAGTATGAACAGAAAAGATGATTTTAAGAAAATAAAAACTGTAAGGCATTTGTTCACAAGCACTGACCAAAGGCCTCCAACAAGACACGAGGTGCTGTGCTAAGTGACATGAACCACAAAGAAGTGGTTCGTGGTTCCACTTCCACTGGTGGCGCAGTGGATAAGACTCCGTGCTCCCAATGCAGGGGGCCCCGGGTTCGATCCTTGGTCACGAACTAGATTCCATATGCATGCCGCAACTAAGAGTTTGCATGCCACAACTAAGGAGCCCACGAGGCGCAACTAAGGAGCCCTGAAGCCACAAGTAAGGAGCTCGCCTGCCACAACTAAGACCCAGTAAAACCAAATAAATAAATATTAAAAAAAAAAAAAAGAAGTGAGCGACGTGGCAGCACCCATGAGTTACAGGGGCTCCAGGAGGCCCATCAGTGGGTGATGGATGAACAGTCCACCCAGATGTGGAGAATTACTAAGCAATAAGAAGAAAGGTGCTAAAATAATAAGAGAAAAAAACAAAAAGAAGAAAGGTGCTAGCTATCAAGCCCCAAAGAGACATGGGGAACCCAGAATGCACAGCACTAAGTGCAAAGGCTACACACTGCGTGATCCCAACTGTATAACAGAATAATAGGGCGAAAGATCAGTGGTCGCCAGAGGTGGAGGAGGGACAGGCAGTGGAGCACAGAGGGTCTTAGGGCAGTGATACTACCTGCGAGACATCATAATGGAGGATCTTTATACATCTGTCCAAACCCGGAGCACCCACAATGCGGGGGTAAACTGTGCCTTAGTTAATAATCATGTATCGTCAATCTCGGATGTCAACTGTAACAAACGTTACCACATCCACACAAGATGTTCACGATGCACTCTCTGTGCAATTTTTCTATTAACCGAAAACTTCCCTAAAAAATAAGATCTACCAATTAAAAATCCAAACCATGGGCACTGAGGGTTAGTTACCCAAGCCCAACCCAGCCCAGCACCTCCTCCCACTTTCCTTCCTCAAGCTCAGCCCGCCCGATGGTGACAAGAGGGGACCCACGATTGGGCCAGCACTCACAGGTGGAGCCCGTGGTCCAGGACCAGGGAGACTGAGGGGCTGGGACACAAGAAGGGTGTTTTCCAAGAAGGACAAGACCTGAGGTGCTGGCATGCTGGGAGCTGTGGGCTCAGCCCTTCTTCTGTGTGAGCCTCTCCCCAGAGGGACATGGTGATGCTGGGACAAGCAGAGGGGCCCCCAGACACGCTGTGGGTCCAGGCCCCCCACACCACATGCTCCTCCGCACCCCTGTTGGGCCCGTCCTGAGGCCCGGGCATCAGGAAGGCCTGGGCACCACCTTTGTTAATTCGTCCCTGGGCCCAGGGTGGCAAAGGATTCAGCAGCAAGCGGGGGAAAGACCCTCGTAGGGAATTCTCTGATGAAGTAAGCACAGCCTCGAAGTGTTTATGTGCATGAGAGCGGAGCCAGTCCGAGGAGACGCAGCATTCCTCGGGGGGGTCCTCTTAAAACCGCACCACCCTCAGGAAACATCCAAACAGGCAGCTCCACGGAGACACAGCCAGGCTAGTGGGTGCAGGGCTGGGAAGGGGGACCACTGACGGGCATGGTTTCCTGTCCAAGGTGATGAAAATGTTCTGGAACCAGACAGAGGTGATGGTTGCACAACACTGTGGGTGCACCAAATGCCACAACCTGTGACTTTAAGATGATTAAAATGGCAAATTTACATTATGGGTATTTTACAATTAAAAAAATTTCACAGCCCACAGCCATCATCTGTGGAGGCTGCCAGGGCCTAGGCCAGCTCTGGGACCAGATGCCCGGCAGGAGCTGTGCCAGCCGAGCAGGCCCCTCCCCCACAGCAGCCTAGGGACCAGACGGGCTGCCAGAGGGGCTGAGAGTGACGTGCTCGAATGGAGCCTCTGTTTTCCCATCTGACCTATAAAGGGGGTGACAGGGTCCACCGTGCGGGCACTTTATGGACAGAGAAGAGCCCCCCCACCCCAGGGGCAGCTGCGGGGTTACCTTGCCACCGAGGGTCCTCGCTCAGGATCTTCTCCATCAGGGCCTGGCTGGCCAAGACCCCGGGCTGCAGGTCAGGGACGCCATCGCTGGCGCCGAGCTGGCCATTCTGCAGGGCTTCCTGGGCCTGCAGCTCCCTGTAACCAAATGGCACGTGGTCACAGCGCTGCGGCCTATCCGAGCCTCCCACAGCGAGATAGCCACCGGCTTCTATCACTTTACGGAGCCACCTACTGAGGGTTCAGGATGTGCAGGCCACGGCCTCGGGGCCCCCGTCCCGGGATGAGTCTCGGCCCAAATCCCAAAAGCCTCAGAGCCGAGCATGTGAGACGCCACAAGCGCCCCCGCGCCTGGGTCAGGAGGAAGCGAATGGGTCGCTTTCTCGTTCGGAGTAAAATCAAGGCCCAGAAAGAGCTGCTTGAGGCACGTGACACCCAAAACACAGCTCCCGGCAGGACGGCCACTCACCTGATGTCGCATACGGGTGGCCGCAGGTCCAGGGGTCCGTGCGCGAAGGCGCAGTGCAGCCCGTTCTTCACGCAGTGGCCCCGGGCGTCTGTCTCGTGGATGCAAGTGCCTGTCTTGTAGTAGCGCAGGTGGTACTTGCGCTCCGTGTCCCCGGTTGTCCGGTGCAGGTACGGACACCTGGGAAGCAGAGGACAACATGCACCGTCTGGGCCCTGGGGCTGCCTCGGCGTCAACCTGCTCCCGGCGGCTGGTTCTTGTCTCCTTTTCCCAAATGCCAGCTCTAGTCGGAGGATGAACAGCACTGGACAGAGCACCTGCCCCTGCTCCAGACCCTCCCCCACGGCACTCAGACCCCCACAGATCCCTCAGTTACACATGGGAGAAAAACACAACACCCAAATTCCCTGAAAATCACCCTTTATAATTTTTTAAATAAAATGGAAAACAAATTTCCCCAAACAGGTAAGGGGCTGGAGGCCTTTCTCATCCCCTGTCCAGGTGCTTTCAGGGATCCCCTAAGGGGAAGGGGCAGGAGCCTGGCAGGACTGGAGGAGGATGCTGGGGGGAGACACGGATGGGGCAGCATCTCACGGGCCACGCAAAAGCCCAGAGAGCCACACGCGGCTCCCTGAGCAGCAAGGGTTAGGGTTAAGGCTCCCGCCGCAGGGAGGTAGCAGTGGCAGATGTGGCATGGACAGTTCCAGCACACGTGGGGCAGGGGCCTGAGCCCGCCTCAAGGTCGGTCCTGCCAGACAAGAGACACAAACACAGCAGGATGGGATGGTTCTGAGCAGCCCGAGGCCAAGTCAGAGCCATAGCTGCAAGTCCCCAGATCTAAGAAAAAGGCCCTCACCCCCAGCGATGGCTGGGGAGCCCCATCTGGGGCATGGGAAAGGTCCACTGCCACCTCGCTGTCCAGCAGGCTGTGGACCCGGGTGCTGGGAGCACCTGTGGGGGTGGGGGCTCCTCACGCAGAGCACAGATGGATGGACAAGACCAAAATTAAAAGTAAAAATGACTTAGGGACCAACCGATCTAAACTCCCATCTTATAAGATGAAGTAACAGGCTCAGAGCTCGGACAGCTCACCCCAGACCTTAGGGAACACCTCGGGTGTGCAGGCCATGAGCAGGAGACAGAGAGGATGCCATGCCCCGGCAAGTCCCTGGGTCCCCTGGAGCCAACCAAGGAAAAGGCAAATGCTGTGGGCCCAGAAGATCCATCTCCAGATGCACCCCCAGAAGAGCTGGGGTCTCGGAGATACATGTGCCCCCACCATCAGAGTAGCATGAGTCACGAGAACTTAAAGCTGGAAACAACCCATGCATCCGCCAACTGATGGATGGATGAACAAAACGTGGTCCATCCGATAGTGGAATGAGCACTGACACAGGCTACAACAGGGACCAGCCTCGCAAACGTTCTGTTAAGTGAAAGAAGCCAGACACGAAAGGACAAATACTGTGTAGGTCCATTCATGTGAGGTCCCTAAAGCTTTCAAGTTCATAGCAACGGACAACAGAGGATGGGTGGCAGGGGCTGGGGAGGGGGAGGACGAGTGAGTGTGCCATGGGACAGAATTTCTGTCTGGGAGGAAGAATCTGGAAATAGATGGTGGTCATGGTTGTACAATATTGTGAGTATAGTCAATGCCACTGAATTGCACATTTACAAATGGTTAAAACGGCAAACGTTATGGATGTTATCACAACTTTAAACAAAGCCCACTGGAAACAGAGAAGAGAGAAAGAGATGGTCTCTATGGTGGTATTGAAATATACCATACTTACTGGGAAGCGTGTCACAGGTCATACCTGGATGGCCTGTGGTATTTTACAAACCAACACCTGAGTGACAGCACCCAGTTCAAAAGAACAGAACACAGCCAGCCCCGTGGGCCCCTCACATGGACACACGGGGTTGTGGGGGGCGGAGGGGGTGACCACACTTTCTTGTGAGTGGCAGGACCTGAAAATGAGGCAATTCCTCCCACTAACTCTGCACAAACACTTCCAGGGCAAGCCCAGCTGTCACCAAAGATCTGTGAGAAAAAGGAAAAGCAGAAGCTGGAGAAAGCAGGTTACAAGGCAAGTTGGTCCCCACCTTGTGAAAAGAGAAAAGGAAAAACTTAAAGAATTATTACTGTATCACATAGACATGAAACAGGAAACACTGCATGGGCAGACAGTGCTCTCTGGGCCCGCAATAGGAGCTGTCTCCTTCACATTCCCAACAGCAAGTTCCAAGGAACGTTTTCAGGAGGTGTGAGTGAAATGGTCAAATATCTGCTTAGGATTTTACTATATTAGGTATTGACGCAGCCTTGTTTAAAATCCCTCACGATGGAGTTTCAAGCTCCTCCAGGTGCTCCTGTGCATCTCCGCACAAGCACCGGTGTGTCACTCGGTCTCTGGGCCCCCGGAGAGTTGAGGCTGTCCCAGAGCAGTCTCCGCCACTCCAGGGAGCCTGTTCCAGAACAAGGACTCCCCTTCCCATCTGGCACACTAACATACAGACCAACAGCACTGACAAGTAAAGAACATGTAGAAACAGAGGCCAGGGACTCACAAAACAATGGGCTAGAGAAAGAAACAAGGAACTTACAGAAGAGAAAATGCAAAGGGTCGACCACTGAGAGGCGCTCGTCTTGCTTCTGATGAGAGAAATGCAGCTGGAGGCCCACCTGTTCCCGGGCGGAACCCTCAGCACAGGGCTCTGGCAAAGTGACACTGCTGCCAGCAGGAGTGCCAAGTGACAGGCCCCAAGCAGACGGGTGCCTTTACCCTCTGTACCAGCAATCCCCAAAGACAGAGTGGCAAACGGAGGTAACAAGATGTGCTGTTTGTAATCGACGAAGGCCCGAGACAGCAGAGTTGTGGAATAAGCGTCAAGGGAGCTCAGTGAAGCTTGGAGGAAGCGAATGGGCAGTCTGTGTGCTTGGCTTCCGAGAGGCAGTCAGGAGGCACCGTGAGGGAAAAGCACTAAGAGAAGGGAGCGCAGCACCCTGAGGAAGGTGGGTGGGGAGGGTGGAAGGAGGAGCTACTGTTTCGTGGGGACAGAGTTTCAGTTTAAAGATGGAAAAGTTCTGGAGGTGGATGGTGGTGATGGCTGCACAGTATCATGAATGAACTTAACGCCACTGAACTGTACACTTGAAAAAGCTAATATGATAAATTCAATGTTATGTATGTTTTCCTACAATAAAAAATAAAATAAAATGACTTTACTAGGAAAACGGCCATTTTGCAAAAACACTTCCAATCTTCAGAAACACTCAAGCATCTACTATAAGTTAAAGCAAAAGAAGTCCAGGGTCTGGGGCGAGGGGGACCAGCACACCGGAGCAGGGGCAGTGTCTGCTGGTTTATCTATGGAACACACCCCGCATAAGCAGCGCCGAAGCAGGACCACACAGACCACAAGCACTGCGGATGCACTAACTGCAGGGTGCGGCAGAGCCTGCGTGCACCCCTACAGCTCCGGGGAGTGAATGTGCGTGCACCTCTCCCATTTCCTAACGTTCCCTAATGGTCTCTCAGGTCACCTCTAAGCATCATTTTGTTTCCTTGCCAGTACCATCACTGTGGCAACCAGAGCCTGGCCAAAGTTCCCAGCTCCCCGGCACTGAGCACCAAACAGGCACTATTATTTCACTAGGGGCATGTCACCTCTGCTTATTACATGACTTCAAAGCATGAGCTGAGACTAAAATATTGGAGAATATTTAATGAAAAGAAAATGACTTCACCTAAGAACTAAGAGACAAAGGGAAAACCTCTGAGAAAACACAGTGGCAGGACCTAGACCCTTATGGAAGCAGGGAAGAAGCTGGGGGGGATCCCCAGGGGTCAGCCCAACACCGAGTGCAGATGCTTCCTTGCCACAGGAGTTCACTCATCCTCCGCCAGGGCCACTGGCAGCCCTGCAGCACCTGTAATGTGACTCGGTTCCACAGGCCGCCAAATTCAGGGTGGCACCATGGTTCTGAAAACCATCATGACAGTTAGGGACCCAATCAGTGTAATTAAAACAGGGGTCCATGGATGGTGTGATGCAGCAGAACATGCCAGACACAGGTCTGCCACGATGCTCTGGAATCACTGAAACCAGGAGGGAGGGGTAAAGAGGAACATGGCAGGGCTTGAGGCTGCTGCCTGCGTCTCAAGGAGAGCCAGAAATCATCCCCTTCCTTCCCGCAACTCACCTGAAACAAAGGTGGACCCACAAACTCAGTCCCACTATGCATTGACATTGGTCAGCAAGCCAGGCCGGAGCTCATCAGAACCACCTGGACGGTCTGCTAACCCCAGACCATCTGATCCCGGCAGGAACCTTGGGCTGAAACTGCCGGCAAGTTACCAGGTGATGCTGCTGCTGCTGCTAGTGGTCTGGGGCTGCACTGGGAGGACCACTGGGCTGAAAGGAACACTCAAGTACAACATCATTCTCTCCTGGTCCTCAGGGAGCTCAGGCATAGGTGGGGATCAGAATACAGCACAGAAATAACTGAGGTGTGAACTGGACCAGAACAGAGCAGCCGATATGAAAGATGAGTGGCAGCAGAAAAACAGGAAAAGGAAGACCTGTGTGCCACAGACAACTAGGGGGCAAGGGAGTGGGGGGTGGTGAAAACGTGGGGTTGTAGAGAGAAGCTTGAGTATCTCCCTCCTCTCTGACACCAGGGGTGGGGGGCTGCCAGCTAACCCCATGTGGACCACACTCATCCGTTCAGCCCGGCACCCCCAGCCTCTGTCTTCCAAAGGCCTCCCTGGACTCCTGAGCCAGGCCAGCGATCCCTCATTAATCCCCAACATAGACCATGAGCCTGGCAACAAGTCCACTTCCCTCCTCTGTGCCCACAAAGCTGCCACCCTCTCTGAGGAACCTGTCTCTGGCAAGGCCGTCTCCCCACTCGCCTCCAAGCAGCACCAGAGCTCCCTGTGCCAGGCGCTTCCTCCCAGGCATCTCCTCACCCCCGGCCCTTCAATCAAAGCAGGAGGGACTTAAGTGTTATAATCACTCTCACGTTCTTCTGCTTCTTCTATCTAGCGGTCTTTGACAGGTCCAACTCAGTCACCTGATGGTAATTTCTTTCCTTAATTTGGCCAATTTGTAAAGCCTGTGTCTTCCCCTAGACTGTTTAAGTAGCCCCATGACTCCTAAATATTAATTATGTCCTAATGTGGCTTTCACCTCACCCCAAAAGCCCATAAGGTCGGTTTAAACAGCAACAGTTTATAATCCTCCTGAAGTGAACAGAGTCACGTAAGCCTTAGGATCTAGGACACCCGACTTTTTAAAATTAAAACACTGCAAGAGCATCTCTCCACAGAGAAGTCAGACTAAAGACAAGCATGACACAGCAGGCACACCAAGCCTCAGGCAGGTAGAAAAGCTTCTGTACATCAGCAAGCTCCCAGAGTGCACAGATTCACGGTGGGAGGTCCCAGGCAACAAGGGGCCCGTGTTCCCAGATGCCCCAAGTGCAGTGAGGAGGGAGGGAGCTGTGGGGAGAAGTGCCGGGGTGCCAGGTGGAACTACGGTGGCGAGCCCTACCAACAATAAGGCGGATCTCTACAGCCAATCTGGAAAGTCACAGCACAGTAGTGGGGCAGGCCCACTTCTTATCGAAACCAAGAAAATCTACAAAATGTGGGGCCTGGAGGGCCACCCCCAGGGACTGCCTGCGTATGGCAGAAGGAGAGTTATAAGGAAAGAGAATGGTCACTTTGTACTTGATATAGCTGGGGACTGCTTGTATTGTCTGCCAATGAAAATGTTCCCCTGGAGGGGCCCCTCAGACCCCTGGAAGGGCCTTTGCTTTTTATGTGTCAGAACCGACTTCTGTAAATGCACCTGACAAGCATTTACAAGCACAAAACGGACACACGGTCTCCTGGGAGAGGAAGCACACCTAGGTTCCGGGTGGGAAGACCCGGGACTCGCTGGGGGCCTGGGGCCGTACACACCCACTGCCTCTCTCAGGGCAGCTTTCGCGATGTGGCTGGACCCCGAGAAACCTGCTTCACTCCCGGCAAGCGTCGCTTTCCTCGAAGCCCCTGACTAAGAAATACCTGAGATGGATCCCTACGGGCGGGAACACCGACCGGGTGGGGTGGGCCAGACCCCCAAGCTCGGAAGCAGCGCCTGCTCGACCGACTCGTCCTGGGCCGACTCCCGAGTGCGCGCTGCCGGCGGCCGACCCAGGCAGTCCCGCCGCGCCGCAGGGAGGCCCGTTCCCACGGGGGCGGGGCGGGGTGCACGTGACCCGGACGGCCAATCGCCGCCGGCACCGGGGAGGGGGCGTGCCCGCCCGAACAAAGGGCGCCGCGAGAGGGAGGACCTGGGGCGCCAGCTCGCAGCGGCCCCCGTCCCCGCCTCAGGGTGCCTGCCGGCGAAGGGTGACACCGGGGGGTAGGGGTGACAGAGGGGGACAGGCCACGGAAGGAGGGGTGACAGAGAGTGGGGGAGGATGACTGTCAGAGGAGGAGGGGGGGAGAGCGGGTGTGCCCATAGGGAGGAGATGATGGGAGGGGTGGGCTACCCACAGATGACAGCTGGAGTACTCACAGGGGGTGGCGGTGACAGACGGGGAGGGGTAACTGGGAGGAGGGTGACAGCGAGAGGGAAAGGGTGACGGACCACCTACCAATGAAAAAAAGTGACAGCGGGGGTGTGACAGCAGCGGAGGAGAGTGCCCGCCAATGAAAGAGGGTGACAGAAGGGGACGGGGCCCCAGGAGGATGGGTGACAGCAAAGGGGGAGAATGACCACCTGCCTAGGACAGGAGTTGACATCAGCGGTGCCAACCCTCATGGGGGTCCCACCCCTCCTCCCATGGCTCAGCCCCACAGCGCCCCCTCAAGCTCCAAGAACAACCTCGGATGCTTATGTCACCTGACCTTGGCTGAAGGGTCTTTGCTCTCTGATACATACACATGATTTACAATAATAGGTTGGTAGTACATATGCCCCAAATGGACATTTTGAGAATCAATAAACTGAAATAAAAGGAAAGCCCTTTACTTGCTCTGAAAGGTAGTATCTATTTAAGGATTTCATGGCAACCCTGCATGAGCCAGAATACGTAATTCAACAGGACAAACTGGCTAAGTCCATCTCCTGTGGAATGAGTGGTAATTACTAAGGAGAAATTCCCAGGGGAGACGTCTGGATTGTCAAACACTTCCTATGGGGCTGAAGCAAGTCATCTCGTGTGCTCAAAAAAATCACTAACGGAGTCTTTAATAAGACGTGTACTTTCATACCGTGTGTACGTGTCCACAGGATGCACCCAGAACCGTATAAAACAACTGTCTTAGCCCCATTTTTCTCAATGATAACCTGCAAGCTATTGGGGCTATATGTTAATTTTGTTTTGTTTTTTGTTTGTTTTTTTGTTTTGTTGTTTTTTTGCTGCACTGAGTGGCTTGTGGGATCTTAGTTCCCTGACTGGGGATTGAACCCGGCCCCTTGGCAATGAAAACATGGAGTCCTAACCACTGGACGGCCAGGGAATTCCCCATGTTAATGTTTTTACAATAAATAATCACAATATTAATTAATTGATATCTGAGCCCAGCTTCAAGTGACCATCCACAGGTAGGTGTGTTCATTGCAGCATTCTTCATCCCATAGGAACTGGACCCCACCCTGATGCCCAGCAATGGGGCTGAATCAATACCAGGACATTCAGAATTTGGAACCCAAAATAGCTGTTAAAATATGCTTTCTTTTCATGCATTAAAAGTATCACCTGTGAGAGGACTTCCCTGGTGGCCCAGTGATTAAGAATCCATGCTTCTACTGCAGGGGGCGAGGGTTCAATCCCTGGTGGGGGAACTAAGATCCCACATGCCACGCAATGCAACCAAAAAAAAAAAAAAAGAGCATCACCGGTGAATACTGCCAAATAGTCCCCCATCCTGGACTCTGGAATGGTGTCAGACATATCAGATGACTGGATCCCTGCACCTGGGTTTCAGCAGTGGCCCCCTGGGGGCAACTCAGGACCTAAGGTCTAGAGAGGTGACTGATGTGGCCAAGGGAAATGAGGCACTGGAGGCCAGGCCTTTGTTAGACAAAAATATTTCTCTTCTCAAGACCTATTTGCAGGAAACAGCAGCTCAAGATGCAATTAAATAATGCACTTTCCAAACCTCGCAGAAGTATATACCATCTTAACTGAAGTAGAGTCTGCTACATTATTTCCACAGGCTCCAGGCTGCCTTAACAACAACCCTATTTAACTATCTGGTGTTCAGTTAAAAACCTTTTGGGAAGTATATAAAGCTTTTAAGATAATAACCATAAGTCAAAAGTTTACTCCCTGACCTAAGCACTTTTGAAAAAGAAGAACAGACTCACATGGGTCTCCCTGAGCAGCAGTGTGGAAGCTGTCTTCAAAAGCAGCCATACCTGGAGAACCACCTACCTCCAGAGGATCAGGGGATGAAGCCTACCATGCCTCCCCCAAATCAGACCCAGATCTGACAGAAGCTGCTCTTTCCAAGAGGCCCTGGGGGTACAGTGCCACCACCTTACCTCTAGGTGGGAGTGGATAGGCCCTTCCCCTCCTCAAATGGCCCACAGGAAAAAAGCAAGACCTCCCGCTACCAATCTCTGTGGTTAAATGAATGTACAATCTGACTTGTACTTTCTGTGTTTTCCTCTTCTACATATTTCAAAATGAAGACATCTGTTCATAACACCATTAGGAAACTTGTAAAAAAAAAAGGGCAATCAAAACAAAACCTTGATTTCTTAAACTTTAAAAGTGCTACACAAATAGTCTGCAAATAACTTTCCTATCAATTAAAAAAAATAAACACATAAACATAAAAAAGGAACCATTCCAAATACATCTGCACAATGTGAGCAAATCTTCTAACAAGCTCTCTGATGAAAAAGCAACGTGACAACTACAAAATGGTCCTAAACTCGAAAAGTATACCTCATAAGGGTTGGTTCTAATGTAGGGAATTTAGAGAAATGGGTGGTGATCAAAAGGGGGAAGTGCAGCAAAATCGTTTGCCCCCTGCAGGGGTTATCCCCCAGCCGCACAAGGTCCTTCCCACACTGGCCAAGACCAGTGGTCAGGGAAAACTTCAGGGTGAAGACAGGGCCCTGCAGGCGCCACGTGCTAGAAGGCCCAGATCTGCCGCCCGCCCGGGTGTGGGGGCCACACTGCCCCGCGCAGCCGTGCACACTCACTCGTCGCCGTCGGGGCACACGCCACTGGCCTCGTCGTACTTGGAGCAGTACACGTCCGGGCTGTAGTTAAAAGTGCCGTCGCGCCTGCGGAGCGGTCTGCGCCGACGCTGATTTAGGAAATGCCAATGGAAACAGGTAAATGGCCTGTGCTGGGTGCACTTGTGCTGCACAAACAGGGAGCACTGCTCTGTCCTAAACTCCTTTAGATACCTAAAAAGACAAACAGCGTTGGGGTCGCTTCCGCCGCCACCGCCGCCGGCGGGCGGCCCTAGGACTCGTGGGCAGGGGTCGGACCCCGTGCACCCGAGGGCCCCAACCCCAGGCACGATCCCCCACTCTGCCGCCCCCCTCCCTGTCTTCCCCAGCCCAGGCGGGTTTCTTGGATTCCAGGCACGATCCCACATCCCCGACCCCAGGTGCGACCTTCGACCCCAGGTCCAAACCCCCATCCTCTATCCCAGGCACGTCCCCGATTCCAGGTGCGACCCCGGACCCCAGGCACAGTCACCCATCTCCAGCCCCAGGCACAATCCTCCACCCCAAGCAAGCCCCCCATCCCTGACCCCAGGTGCGACCCCCGACCCCAGGCGCAGCTAACCAATCCCAGACCCCAGGTGTGATCCCCAACCTCAGGTGAGACCTCTCACTCCGAGTTCAGACGACCCCCCCCCGACCCCCGCCAGCCCAGGAGCGTTCCTCAGATCGCAGGAATGGTTCGCCAATCCCAGACACGGTCCCCGACCCCCGGCGCGACCGCGCAGAATCCAGATGCGGACTCCTGGCCCCAGGCGCAGCACCCCCATCGCCGAGCTCAGGTGTGACACCCACTCCGACTCCAGACGATCCCGGGCGGCCGCCCCCGCTAGAGCCCGGGCGAATTTCCCGGACCTCAAGCGCGATCCCTCAGATCCCATGAGCAGCCTTCCCATACACAACACAGACGCGACCCCCAATTTCAGGTGCGATACCGTGACTCCAGGCGCGCCCTGATCCCAGGGATGAAGAAGGCAGCCCTAGTCCAGATGGCCGCCCTGCCCCCGAGCCCAGGCGCGGTCCCCCATCTCCGACTACAGGCGCATTCTCGGCGGCCCCCGACCCCCGACCCCAGGCGCTGTTCCTCGATTCCCAACCCAGGCGCGTGGACCCCCGACCTCGTCCCCCAGCCCCCAAGCCCAGGTGCCATCCCTGGGCGCCGCCTCCTGAGCTCAGGCGGCAGCAGCCGAGTATGATGGTGGTCCACCCGCCCAGAGCCCAGGCGCGGCGCAGAGGCTGGGGGGCCGGCTGGCCAGGGGGCTGCAGGGGAGAGGCAAGGGGCGGGGGAAACAGGGAGGGGGACGGCGCGGGGCCCCAGGCCGCACCCCGCGGCAGCTTCCAGGCCCAGGGGCGCGGGGGCGCCGGCCGGGAGCGCGCGGGGCCGCCCCCTGCCCCGCCTCCGCCCCCGCCGCGGCCGGCCGGGACACTGACCTGTAGTGGGTCGGCTTCTCGGTCTGCGGGGGGGACCCGCTCAGCGCCGCCGCCGCCGCTTTCGAAACCGACGGCATTTTCAGTCAAAACAATGCAGCGCGCATGCGCTGCGCGGGCCCGCCCCCGCCCCTCCGGATCTCCCCCCGCGCGGAGCCCACCCGCGCCCCCCACCCGGAAGGCCACGCCCTCCCGCCACGCCCCCATCCGGCGCCCAGCGCGGAGCGGGCTTCTCCACGAGCCTCGCAACACCCCGCGCCCAGCCGGGACCCGCGCGCATCGCAGACCCCGCCACGCCCCGAGCTCGCCGCCTCGGCCGGTCGCATCCACCCCCCGTGGCACCCTGGCGTCCACGTTCACAGCTCATCCTGCACTTGCTTGGTCCGCGGCCGCGCTGCCGCCTTCAGCTCCACGCGCTCTGAACGCCCTGACAGCACCCTGCACAGCTGGGAGCTCTGAGACGGAGCCTACAGGTCCCGAGTAGAGATAGCGCGCCCAGGCTACTCGCACTCGCCTTAACTCGTTCTGTGACCCGGGGTTGGGTGCTGAGACCACAAAGAGTGACTCCAATTGCTTAGGGGTGGGTGTAGGGGAGATGGGGGAAAGGAGGCCTGAGTGCTCCTGGGTACTGGGTTTCTTTTAGGGAGTATGTCCTAAAATTGCATCATGATAATGGTTGCTCCCTGAGAATATACTAAAATTTTTCAATTGTATACTTTAAATGGGTGAACTGAATAATATGTGAACTACATATCAATAGAGCTGATTTTTTAAAAAGAATCCAAAGGCTCGAGAGTCAAGGGGGAGGCACACACAGACCCCCTTCACTAACAGGGTGGGCGGGGATGCACAGAGGGTGGGAACTCCGCAGGCAGGCAGCAGCTGTCACCCTTGCGAAGCCCTCCCACTCAGGGCCCCAGCTCAGGCCCAGAGTACATTATTTTGTAAATATGTAGCATTAGACACATTCTTTTTTTGTCTTGGCCGGGCCGCGCGATTTGAGATCTCAAGAGCCCTAACCAGCGGACCGCCAGGGAATTCCTGAGACATTATTTTAAATGTTCAGCCTCGCTAGTAATTTTTTTTAAATGCAAATTAAAACAAAGAAGAGCCCACGGAGCAGAACGACTTTTTGTTGTTGTTCTGAAGAGCAACCTACAATGCTGGTGACCTGCAGCCAGAAAAGCCCTTGGAGGAAGTGTGGCTGGGAGGACGAATGGATACTGACCTTTATGGAAAATAATGTTGTATTTCTAGAAACTCCAACCTAAAAAAGAATGAGATTCAGACAAAGATGTACAAGGATAATTAGTTATTTGGCAAAAACTTAAGAGCACCTCATAGAGAATGACAGGGCTTCCTGAGAACTGTTAATGACAAGAAAAATGCTCCTACTTAAGTGACAAAACAAAGCAAGATATAGCAGTTCCACACATTTGTTCCTAAGAATGTAAGTTTTTTGTTTTTTTGAAATACAAGTAATACAGTAAAATAATATGCGCCATCGCTTGCTAGTGGGATGAATGATTACCTTCTTTATATGTTCATATTGTCTAAAGGAATTACTACATCTTACAGACATTACGTTTAAATCTGGAAATTAAAATGGCAAAAAATCAACATATTTTTGAAGAAAATCAATCAGAAGAATGAAACAAGGCCCATGAATTCTTTGGAGGAATAAATAGATCTTGAAGACTGCCAGGATGCAGGGAATGAGAAAGAAATCTGGGATATTTCCAAAGTCCTGAGCTGGGAGGGATACAGAACAAAGAAACAGGTTTGGGGAGAGCTGAATTCTGTTTTGGACCTAAGGAGTTTGAGGAACCTGTAAAGTCTAGTAGAGAAGCATAGAGAGCCACCTCGAGCTTAAAAAAGGAAGTTGGAAGCTCAAGATAAAGAAATTTGGGGACCTTTGCTGTAGAGCTGGAAGAAAAGACGCCTACCCAAGAGGTACCTTCCTTGAAGAGATCAAAGCGAACTATAGTAAGCTGTAAAGATTGTCATTTTTCCTGCTTTTGAAGAATGTTCTTAAAAGGCTGGGGTAGTACCCACATAAAAAATAGCTCAGCAGCTCAGAAGATATGAGACCATCGACCTAGGTAACCTCTTTTCCTTGGATTTTTTAAAAAAATTTTCTCCTTCTTCTGCCCAACAAAGTGTTCACAGCAATTACCTCTAGGTGGTGGGATTATTACTGCTTCTTTCTCCTCCTTTTGCTTATTACACTAACTTTTCCAGACAAATCATATTGCTTTGGTCATATGAAAGTTATTTTTAATTAAAACAAAATTTTTTCTTATTAGTTTTGACTTTTTTTCCTGCAGGAGCTAGTGAGAGTAAAGTCAGGGTTCCGGTTTCACTGACTGTTGCTCAAACAAAATGGTTCACAACCAAACAGGTCACAACCACACCAGGCCAGGGAAAGGACATCTTAGTTCTTTGCTCCCAGTGGGACTAATGATGTAGCCTGAGCTATGATTAAGTCAATCTTTCTGAGTCTTGGTCTCTTCATCTTTAAAAAAATGAATATACTTGTCTCAGCCCCACCACCCTGACAAGCATAATTTACCAAGCCCCGCCAGACACAGAGCGCTTCAGCAGAGGCCTTGTGACAAGCCAGTATACTGCCATACAGTCAGTGGTCTTCAACCGTCTGAGAGAGAAATTTCCCATCCAAGTGAGAGAAATTAACTTTGGCACCAAAGATATGCCAAAATAAAACGTTCCACTAGAACCTTAAGTAAATAAAATCTTCCCTTTATGCACCTTGTATTTAATCCAGAATTAAGCAAGTTTCCTTCGAAGCAGTACTTGAAAAATATATTATTTACACACCTAATATATTGCCTGTAAGTTGTCAATAGAAACATTGATCAATTTTATTCCACTCAGAAAGTTGTTGCCTCGCTAAAATTAAAAAGAGCTGAGAAAGTATTCTACAATTTACACTTAGTTTTTTTTCCTCGGTTCCTATTCTGGAAAAACAAACAAAGGAACTGAAAAGACTAGAAGGCTCCCTTTTTTAAATGTAATGAAAAAAAAAAAAGATCGGCTTAACTTCGCATTACCAAATTAAAATTTATTGTTAGTTTGTTAAACTAACATCAATTTATACACATCACAGTACGTTGTAAAATAAAAAGTTTAACTCTTCTGCCAGTTATTCTGTCTCAGAAAGCAAATGAGCTGCAAAGTGGATCACACTGGATTACAAGTGTCACCAGCATTGCTTTGGAAACATGATACCGTACAAAGACATCACAATTCCAAAAGTACACGCTGCAACCAAAACCTTTTCTATAGACCTGAAAAGTCTTGGACGTATTCGATGGGCAACAAGTATTAGGCAAAGAGCCGGTTCCGATATGCTGACGTTCTGCTTTGCCTTCAACCGGTCAGCTTGGCCAGGAGCGCCGTTCAAGTCTTTCAGGCTGGGGACGCGCATAACCAGGACAGAAACGGTGAAATGCGACATCAAAGCCTAAGGGCAGAGGTTTGTTCCCTCGCCGCTGGCACACCATTAAGTTCTCGCCCCGTGGGCCATCGGAATTCCACTCTCCTCAGAACTATCACTGGGCTCCGGTACCTCTTCTACCAATATCCCTCTGAACCACCGGTCCACGCTGGTCTCCTGCCTAAAGAAGCACCAGATCACCAGAACCATGATGGACAGACTGAAGGGCAGCACCTTCCACCAGGGCCGCTGCTGCTCCCTTCCCAGGGAGTGCTTCACTGTCCAGCGGAACGGGTTGGCTTTGCTGGAGGAAAACTGAACGGGGCGGTTAGGGTCATCTTCTTCCTCGTCCTCGGCCGCGCGCTGGGCTGGAGCCCGGCCACCGGGGGGCGGATGCAGGCTTCGGGAAGCCCAGCGTGCGAGCCTCAGCGCCCGGAGGGCCCTGGAAGAGAGAGAGCAGTGAGCGCTCCCGACCCCGCTCCCGCCCTAGGTCCCGCCGAGACCGCGCGGAGCTCACCCAGCCGCCGGTGCACACAGCACACAGCTCATCGCGACCCCAGCGCTGCACTTAGCGCCACGGCGCGCCGCGTTCTCGTCACTTCCGTCGCGCGAAGCCGGAAGTCGCGCGCGTTCCGGGCCTCCACTCACGACTACAGAACGTGGACCCACTCGCGCAACGGAAATGACGTACGTCCTCCGCTGGCCTCTTCCGTCGCAGACCCGCCCGCGGCAGGCCGCGCAGGCATGCCGGGAAATGTAGTTCGCCGCCGGCCCGAAGAGGAACTAGCGGGCAGGTCCCTGGGCTTCCGCGCCGGGATTCAGGCCGGCGGGCGGGGACGGGACGATGGCGTCGTCCTCCGACGAGTTCGCCTCAGCGCGAGGCTCCGCGTCGGCCGGGCTCATCCGAGACTGGCGCTCTGGGCCCACATTCAGCACCACTCCCGCCGTGCAAGCGCAGCCCCTGGACGCCTCCTGCCTGCGGGCTCGCGACGCCGTTTTGCTCTCTTCATTGGACTTTCAGCCACAAAGTCATCGTGTTCCCTGCCCCGTGGCCGCGGGCCCTCACCCAGCCCTGGCGCTTTGCGTTGCTCTGTGCTGCGCACGAATAGCCGCGTCTACACCATCCGCCCTGTGGGACAGGCATTTCAGCGCACTGCTCAGCCTCAGGGCTGCGATCCCTCACGCACCCCGGGCAGGGCACTCCCGCGGCTCTCACCGGGAAGCCGGCAGGCACTCGGACACGTCTCTCTCTCTCTAGGACAGCGGAACCACCTGAGCAGGGCCTAGCACGCTATCACCTTTGCGTATGGAGGCTGCAACCAGGTCCTAGGGAACCTGCCTGTCCATCTTCAGGAGTCAGGCCGGGAGGGTCACCCTTGGGCTGTCCCGGGACTCCCTGTCTACCTGGTTCCCCAGCTGGCTTCATAGGGAAGCTTTTGGAGCCTTCTGCCTTCAAGGCAAACTGGCCCTGGCTCTGCTGGGCCATCCTGCCTGGAGACCACATAGGAACCCCCAGGCGTTATCACAGACTCTGTGGAGGTGTGGAGATGTGCTGGCGGGGGCGGGGGGGCGGGGGTGCGGTGATGGCAACAAAAGCAGATTTTGAGGCCACCTTGGGAACTGTGACGACTAGAAAACAAAAACACAAAGTGAGAGTTTTTCTGCCAGTTTTTCCTCAGAACGCAGAGGGCCTCATTCCTGATCTCTGCCCTGAACTCCTTTCAGAATGTGCTGAAGGTCAGCGACTGCAGTGGCTAAGTGACTTCATTCTTGCAGAACCAGATGACAAGCGACAATTTTTAGTTCACAACTGTAATGTGCTGCCTCCTGGTTCAGCGTCATTGCATCTCCTGCACCTGCTTTCTGGGGAGAGAAGCACCAGCCTCAGGGACCAGTTCTTCACCCCCCAGGAACTATAGAGACACTTGAGCAAGGGTGGCGGGCTGGAGGTGTTCCTAGCTCAGCAGCATCTGGACGCTCTCCCCACCCCAGGAAGCCCAGATCTGGACGCCTGGTGGCAGCTCAGCTGCAAACCAAGGACTGTGTTCAGAGCTGCTGTGTCAACAGAGGCACCTGTGTGCCCACATTCTCCTCACTGGGCCCGACCCCAGCTGTTCCACCCCAGAACCCCACCCAGAATCACTGCCAAACCAATCTGACCACAGGGAACCCCAGGAGCACCTGCTGTGGGCGGGAAGATGGTCCAGAATCATTCTGGTGTGCAGTCTGTAGGACTTCCTGGAGGAGGTGGAGATCAAAGAGCCCTGAGGTTATGGGAGCCCTGAGGTTAGGGGTGAATCTGCTGACTGCAGCTGATCCAGCCACCTGGTTGGTATGCTTTAGGGCATCTGGGCACAAGCTGCCCCAGGACTGCAGAGGGGCATGCAGGGCTGGGGGTCAAGGGCAGGGGCTGGGACTTGGCCCCCCTCCAAAGGGTCACTAAACTTGTTCCAGTCTCAATGACTGCCTTGGATGGGTGACAGAAATGACACCTCAGATAGATACCCCTCGAGCCTCTGCTTCCTCAGCTGTGAAATGGGTGTCTCCTGACCTTCATGGGCTGCTTCCAGGACTGGTGCTATGCATGGAAAGCCTTCAGGCGGTCCCAGGGACAGCTGTTAAGACTGATAAGGGGACAGCACAGAAGTGTCCTTCCATCACGAGGCAGCGGAGGGCTCCCCTACTGCCACCAGGCTCCTAGGGTGCTCTAAGACTGGAGTCTGGGAGGAGCAGTGCACACCTACAACAAAGACTTAGCAAATGCACATGTCCAGAGGACCCTCTGTCCCCAAGTCCTGCGGGAACTGGTCTCCATTCTAGGTGAAGGCACGATGCAAAGGACGTGGGTCCTGTGGAGTCTGAGGAGGACAGCAGGCCCTGATCTCCAGGCACTGGCCTGGTGCTCAGAGCTAGGCTCTCCCGTAGGACATAAACAATTTCAGAGAACATCAGTGTTGGACCAGGCCACTCCATGACCATGGTGGCTCAAGACAAGACCCCTTTATAATCACATCTGAACACAGAGAAAACATGGAAGTGGTCCAAATTTCAAAAAAGACCAAATACCCCCTTCCTGGCTGATGGGAGGGGCCCTGGTCCTTTACCAACCATGGTTGGAGCCCTGCCTCGTCTGCCTTCCTTCTGGATAAGATGTATGTAAGATGCTAGGACTTCCCTGGTGGTCCGGGGTAAAGAATCCACCTTCCAATGCAGGGGACATGGGTTCAACCCCTGGTCTGGGAACTGAGATCCCACATGCCACAGGGAAAAATAAGCCCACACACCACAACTACTGAGCTCGTGTGCCTCAACTAGAGAGCCTGCATGCCACAAACTACAGAGCTGATGCGCTGTGGAACTCACTTGCCACAATGAAGAGCCCACGCACCGCAACGAAGAGCTCGCATGCCACAACTTAAGACCCAACACAGCCAAAAAAAAAAAAAAGATGCTGTACCTGGGTGGAATGATATTCCCCCAAATTCACATCCTCCTGGAGCCTCAGCACATGACCCTATTTGGAATTGGATATAATTAGTTATAACTATGTCCTACTGGATAGGGTAGGCCCTAAATGATGTCCTTATAAGAGGAGAAAAGACCCAAAGACACACAGGGGAGCAGGCCATGCCAAGAGGTGGGCAGAGACTGGAGTGATACGGCCACCAGCCACAGAAGGCAGAGGACTGCTAGCTACTCCAGAAGCTAAGAGAAAGGCCTGGAACAGATTTTCCCCTGGAGCCTTCATGGTTTCAGATTTCTGGCCTCCAGAACTGTAAGAAAGTAACTTTCTGTTGTTTTAAATCATCAGTTGGGGGTCATTTGTTATGGCAGCCCCTGGAGACTGATACAGACGTTCAGTTACATCCACTTGAGGACAGCACGCAGCCCAGGGCAAACCCCTCACCCAACACTGGCTGAACCCAGAGCCCTTTCTAACGCCTGCCTCCTGAGACACTGGTTCCGGGCTGTGAATTCTCCTTTGCCTAAACCCACCTTGTTCAGTGACACGTGTGTCCCTGGCAGCCTCTGGCTGGAGAGGGACAACAGCCCCAAATGCTGTGGTTTGCTTGATTGAGTCTCTGACGAGGTGGAGCCCAGAGTGGAAAAGCCACAGCCAGATGCGGCTGGCCTGGTTTTCTCCAGGCCCGCCCCACCCCCCTCCGCCTGCCGACCCCAGCAGTCTCGGCAGGGCGCTGGGTGACAGGTGCCCGGCACTGCCAGGGATGCCGCTCTTGTCTGAGGTTCCCCCCCCCGCCCCCAAGGGGCATAAACCAACACCTCAGCCTTCTTTATCTCAAAGCACACAGAGAAACCTCACACGAGGCCTAACGTCCCACTAATGGGAGAGAGGCTGCAGCTCTTGTGTACCCAATGGCGGGAGTAATTTACTGTAGCGCCACTTGAGAGCTGACATATTGGAGCTATTGATTTTCCCTGGGAAGATCAATACGGGGTGCACGGGGACAGGCAGGGCTACCACCTTTGGAAAGGCAGAGCCTTTCTCCCTGGGGCCGAGGCCTGACAGCAGGGGTGGGGGCTGATGGGGAGGGTGGGCACAGTGTTCTGAAGGCCCCACACTGCCCACAAATGGGGGGCCAGCTGGGAGCAGATGCTGCGGCATCTGCTCAGGTCCCAAGCCTGGCAGCCTGAGTGTCTTGGCCTCCAGCCCCACCCAGGGGCCTCCATGGGCGCAGGGGGCTTGGGACACCGGTACCACTTGGCCTGGCCCTAGCTGGCCACCCAATACCGGCTGGAAGTGTGTGGGCAGTGATTCTGGGAAAGTGTGTCTTTCCACGGACCAGGGTCCCCTCGGCTGCCATAGCCCAGCCCAGCCTCACCAGTAACAAAAGCTGGAGTTCAATATCTACCCGCCAGACTCCTGGGTCTATTTCGAGCATGGCTCTGACCCAGCAGGGGCAAGGAAGGGGATAATTCATTGACCGTCTACGAATACCCCAGATCTGCTCCCTGAGTCCCCCTTGTGCCTGTCCCCCACCCTCGCCTCCGCAGACTGTGCCTTGTGGGGCCCGTCGCTGATCACTAGCCCTGGTGCAGCAGCACCCTCCCCAGTCTCTGGTCTCAGGCCTCCTTTGCAGAGGCACGCCCCACACTGTGCTGCCTGGATTCCCCTTCCCAAACACCTGCCTGCCCCGGGTTCTCCCCACTCTGGAACTCTCTGTCCTAGACTGGGGTTTCCTCTGTCTCTGGTCAGACAGAGAAAAGCACTGGGATTCTGCCGATGGAGAAGGACAAGAGTCTGGCTATCTGTGGACAGTCTTCCCACGGCTGGTACAAATGGACACCTCACTGGGCTGCTCTCGGGACCGTGAGCCCCGGCCACAGCCCCAGCTCCACTGACCGGGGGACTGAGGCAGAGGCCAGGATGGAAAAGTGGGCCTGTGGGGTGGGGGGTGAAAACCACGCTGGAGCCTCTTCCCCGCAAAAGCCCCACTGCCATGCTGAGATTTGGTTCCAGCGATGCCGGGAAGAGCTGAGGCCTGGGCCAACTCAGCTCCCGTACAGGAGAAAGGTCTGAGCTCCAGGTCAGGGCCGGGAGGTCCTGCATGCCACCCACCCCACTTTCCAGCTCTAGGTTTCCTGTTGCTGCTGAAATAGGAAGCACAGGCTGAGTACCTTAAGACATTGATTTGTTGTTCAGACCTGGAAGTCTGAGGTCCCAAGTGGGTTTCCCTGGCCCAGAGGCTCCAGGGGAGAATCTCTGTTTTTTGGATTCTAGAGGCCGCTCCGTTCCTTAGCTTGTGGCCCCTTTACCTTTAAAGCCAGCAGTGACCCTCTGCTTCCGTCGCCACATCTCCCCCTCCTACTCGGACCCTCCTGCTTCCCTTTGTGAGACACAGCCCAACGGACGTCTCTAGGGACATCATTCGTCCGACCACAGGGCTGCCAGCTCCTCACAACCGGGGTCCTTTCCAGGCTGTCCCCTTTACTACCCCTGGCTGGGCCAGGTGAGCACCTGCCCCATCAGTGCCCGCAAACCACCTGTTTTGTGAAGCCCCTCCTCTGGCCACACACAGTGAGACCTTCTCCAGGGCAGGGCTGTCTCTCGTTCTTCTCAGCCTGCCCCCCATGCCCAGCCAGGGCCCCGCCACAAGTGATGGCTGGAGACTGACCCACAGGCCCTCCTGGGACCTCCACCCAGACAGCACTTCCCTGGAGCCCCTGTGGCCCCACACTGTGGGGCTGACCCCAGCCCAGCGGGTCTCCAGCCGCTTCCCAGGCCCTGACCCTGACTGGTCCCAACAGGCTGCTGGGGTCTGGCCATGGGTCCTGGACAGGTCATGGTGGGTGCTCCCTGGGCCGGCAGGGGGGTCGGGGCTGTGTCTGGGCAAAGAGGGATTCTGGGGTCCCAGCAGCCCTGGGGAGCCACTGGGGACCCCAACCCCTGGCCTCCCTCAGGTCTTGGCTGACAGCTGGGCTGTGCTGGGTCAGAGGAAGGCTGGCCAAGGCTGGGGCAGGGCTGACCCACAACAGGACCTGGCAACAGTGTCATCGGGCCCCAGAGTCTCAGGCAGAACTGTGGAAGTGGCTGAGCTCAGTTTGGAGGACGGGGAAACTTGGACTGGACTCACCAGACTCGTGGGGAAGGGGCTGTAATGATGGGTGGTAATCACAGTAAGGACGCGCCCCGGCAGGACCTACGGGGCTGGAGGGGCTACCAAGCCCCCCAGGGAAAGGCACAGGAGCTCCAAAAGAAGCCAGAGAAGGGAGGTGTGGCCTCAGCCTGGACATGGGGATGAAGCCCTGGGGGAAGCAGGGGTTCAATGGAGTTTGTGGCAAATGCACCTGCGACTCTGGAACAGTGGGAGGTGGCAGGAGGGGGCTGGGCAGGGGCTTGAGAGGCCCTGCCTGTATAAACCCACCGCCTGGGCCCTGGCTGGCAGTTCCTGGCCCTCCTGGGCCTTCCCAGGTCTGCTGCTGGCTCAGACCCCGCTCACCCAGAGTGCTGCAAAAGCAGGATATGCTCTAGAGAAGGCTACTCCAGAAGTCAAAATAGCATGAAATTTAATTTTCCGCCTATTTGACAAGGCTTGGTCCGGGCCCCAATCAGCGGCGGAGATAAGGGTCCTCGGCCCCGGGTGTGAGCCAGCTGGGCGAGCGGCAAACACTCCACGGTCCCCAGGCAGGCTGAGGCTCCCCCCGCGCGGAGCCCTCGTTGCCGGGCGCTAAAGCAAACGGGCTCTATTTGCCCAGTCTGCGATGACAATGCAGTCACCAAATATTTGCCAGCCGGGCCAGCCGCGGAGCTCAGCTATAAATGCTTGAGTCCAGGTGGAGGTGGGCCTGCCCAGCGGGAGCTGTAGGCCTCAGCAGGTAGGAGCCAGGCTGGGCGGCGGGCGGGAGGGTGCTGGCGGTGGAGGTCTCACCTCCTCCCCCTTCCTGGGAAGGCTGTGGACTCTCCTGCCCTGGTGGTCTTTGGGGACCACCCACCCACTGAGAGGGGTCACCAGCAGGGCCGAACAGGCGGGCCAGGGAAAGGAGGGCACCTGAGTCTCGGCTCCCCACCAGCGGACATCCCCAAACCCAACACGGGGGCCCTAGGACATCCCGGCAGGGAAGCGGGGCCCTAGAACTGTGGCGCATGCCGACAGGGAGGAGGGGGAGGCCCACAAGGCTCCCCTGACTCTGAGGGGGGCCTGTGGCCTCCCTGCCCCTCCCCCCACACCGGGAGTGGTTTTCTGAAGCTGCGAGTCCCCCTTCCTTTCTCCAAATCCCCTTCCCTTTCTTCCTACCCTCTTCCCAGGGCTCCCTCCGGGAGGCTTCCTAGCCGAAGGGCTGGCCCACCTGTCTCCCTGCAGTGGAGGGGTGGGGCACCGTCCCAGGGTGGGGGCCTCCCACATTCAGAATCATGTTCTCCTAATCCCACCCCATGCTCAGTTCTGCCAACCCCCACCCCAAGCCCCAGGTTAGGGACACCTGAGATGAACTCACCCCTCCCGACAGGGAGCATAGGGAAGCCTGGGACTGTGGGAACCAAGAAATGGCTCTACCCTGCCCTAAAGCCCCCGGAGCTCACCTCACGGCCCCTGAAACCTCTGAAGCCCCCCCAAACTGCAAGGGACAGAGCACCTGGGATGAGGCAGCCAGGCCCGACTCCCGGGCACAGCATGGGCACCTCAGGCACAGAGGGACCCTGCCAACGGCAGACACTTGAGGGGGGGCACCAAGGGGATCCCCCTGCCTGGCACCTGGGCAGACGCCGCATCAAAAAGCCTGTTTATCAAAAGCCACAGTGACCCTGAGATGGGACGAGGGCTCTGCTCTCCAGGCCCCAAACCTGCCCACAGCCCAGCCCCTGGGCCAGCTCCCTTCCCACCTGCCCTGCTTCTCTCTCTGAGTCACTATTCCAATGGCAGTGTCCTGTCAGCCACCCTCCCTATGGGACAGGATGTACGCTCGTCTGGCCCGTGACTGCAGCCTGCGCCCTGCAGCTCCCCCAACTCCTGCCATGCCCAACCGCCCCCCAAAGTGCCCACCACCTCTCTCTCCAAACGTCACCTGCCTCTGAGCTCAGGGCCCGACCCCCAAGCCTGACGCGATCATTCCCCTAGGAGGGCTGCAGGCCCTGACCACTAACCTGTCCCCCTCCGCCTTCCTCCCCAGCTTGTGCCAGCGGCCCCAGAAGCTCAGTGTGGAGAGATGGCCGCGGGCGTAATCCGGCCTCTCTGTGACTTCCGGCTGCCTCTGCCGTCCCACGGCTTCCTGCCCTCAGACCTGGAGGCCCCAGAAACTTCTGAGGAGGAGGAGGAGGAAGGGGAAGAAGAGGAGGAGGATGGGGAGGAGGAGCTGGAGGTCGAGGAGCCAGAGGGCCACAGCCCAGCCCCCCGGAACTCAGGTTGGGCTCAAGAAGTGGCCCCCCTGGACCCCAGCATCCCAGGGACACCGCTGCAGCTGCTGCGGTTCTCTGAGCTCATCAGCGGCGACATCCAGCGGTACTTTGGCCGCAAGGACCGGAGGCAGGACCCTGACATCTACGCTGACGGCCACCTGGCCAGCAGCTCTGCCAAGGAGCTCTCCTGCGCCGATCTGGTGTGCCTGGTCCAGAGTGCCCCCCCAGAAGACAACGAGGCCACTGAGCCCAGGGTCTGCTCTCCTGGGGGCCCTGAGGGGCAGGCGTGTGGTCCAGGCCTTGGTGGGGACGGGCCGCAGCCATTGGGGCCCCTGGCTGAGCTCTTTGACTACGGGCTGCGGCAGTACTCAGGGCCCAGGGTAGCAGCCAGCCGCCAACTCAGGCTGGAGCAGAAGTACGGCCACATCACCCCCATGACCCAGAGGAAGCTCCCCCCCTCCTTCTGGAAGGAGCCGGCACCCAGCCCCTTGGGCCTGCTGCACCCCGGTACGCCTGACTTCAGCGACCTGCTGGCCAGCTGGTCGGCAGAGGCCGGCCCCGAGCTGCTGAGCGGGGGGGCCCAGGCCCTGGAGGGGGTGCAGCTGGCCGAGGCCTAGTCATCGCGCAAGGGTCAGTGGGGCGAGCTGAGGGCAACAGAGGTCTGGGCTCTCCTTACTGCCATCCTGAAAGGAGCCCTCGGGGACCTCCAACCAGGGCAGCCACCAGGGGACAAACCAGCTCAGGTGGGGACTTCCCAGGCCAGGGCAGGGAATGGGCAGGGGCCACCCAGGAGCTCTGCCCACAGGAGGGAAGACGGAGCTGCGGCCCCTCAGAGGCGGTGGGCTCAGGAGGTCTACACGCCAGGTCTCCCTCTGGGTGAGCCCCATTCCCCCCCAGACCAGCCCCCAAGGTTCCAGTCAGTGGCGAAGGGCAGTCCTCCACACTGCCCGCCCACCTGGCCCCAGGGGGCCCCTGCTGGTGGTACCCGCAGCAGGTGGCAGGGCTGGTCACCATGGTGGGGGGGTGCCGTCTGAATGCCTGAACCAACGCGCTGCTGGCTCCGTGTGGGGGCTCAGGCCACTGTGCCCTTGGGCAGGAGGCCCTGGGGAGCAGTGGGGCCTGGGGTTTGGCGGCTTGAGCAGGAGCAGGGGTTCTGGGAGTCTAGGGAAGGCCTTCTTGGCCACTCCCCTGCCCGGGACCTCCTGACCCCCCGGGGAGGGAATCGCAGACTCCGAGGCGTGGGGCGGGCACCTTTATTTCTGGGAAAGGGGCAGGGATGAGAGCCGGTGGGTAGGCTTCTGGCCAAAGGACTTCTCCAAGACCAGGCTCGGCCTCCGCCGGGCTGCCAGGTTCATGAGGACCGCCTTCCACTGCAGCCACCTGCCCAGAGACACAGCTCACGGCCCAGACCTCGCCTCCACCCACTGCCCTCGGGATCCTCCCAGCCCTGAACCCTGGTCTGGAGGGGGCTCTGGAAGGTGGCTCCCCGCTGCCCACCTCAAGGCCTGATACACGCCCCAGCGGTTCACAGGGACCACCTCGTCGGGGGCCACGTCCTTGACAAAGAACTGCTGCCTCACCAGGGACATGAGGACCCTCCTGCTGCCCAGCGTCAGGGCCCAGGGGCCCTCCTCGCTCCAGAGACGCATCATGCTCGCCCGCAGGGTGGCCATCTCCTCTGTGCGCTGTGGACGCAGGAATTGTACCAGAAGGAGCAGAACAGCCAACGGGATTTATCTCCCTCTGGGCAAACCGGGCCTTATCTGCCGGGAGACGCTGCTTGGGCCAGACATGCAGACAGACGGACGGCTGGGCAGACCAAAAAGCTAGGGGGTGGCCAGGCTGGGGTGGTGAGGGCAGCTGGGATCCAGGCTCTGCTCACAGAAAGGCAGCCCACCCGCAGGGGCTGGGAGGCCCTGGAGCCTGGGGTGAGGCGGCGGGGCAGCGAGGGGGTTGCCTCTCACCAGCTTGGTTTCCGTATTAAACTTGAGATTCTGGATGATCTTGTTGTCCTGGATGCTGTTTTCTAATTTCATCATCTGGTTCTGAAACTAAACCCGCCCCGCCCCGCCCCGCTCATGGGCGCAGACGCAGGCAGTCTGCAGACTCGGGGGTGGCCCCCACCCCAGTCACTTGGGGCAGGAGCCAGCCCCTGACGTGCACGGCCTCACCTCCCGCTGGGAGCCAGGTGCATCACTTAGCCCGATGACAACGTAGGACCTGGCAAGAGCTCAGGGTTTCTCTTTTCACTGTGATCGCTGCTGTACCCCAGCATTTGGGAGCTCCAGATAGGAGTCCCCATTTGGTACTTCCAGAGGCTGAGACATGCAGACCACCCAGCAGCCTCACCCCTCACACCGTGGAACGGGTGTCCTGGACCTGAGACTCCCTGGGTGAGGGGAGGTCTACTTGGGCCCCTCCAAAGGGACTGCCCCTGTCTGAGCCAGCCTCCCCCAGCCCCCTGCCGAGTGTGCCAGGCCCAGGGGCCCAAGGATACCGTGGCCAGCTTGCCCTGGATCTCGGCGATCTTCCGCCCAGGGTTGTCCTCTCTGAGCAGCTGCACGGAGGACAGGAGAGTGGCCAGCTCCTGCCTCACGGCCTCAACCTCGAACTCTCTGTAGGCATAGGAGGCTGGCGCTGCCGGGCTCTGCGGGGAAGCTGGGGGCAGGGCAGCTGGAGGGAGGAGGCCCTGGGCAGAGCATGGGGTGCCCAGCCTTGCCATCCTCCAGTGGGCACGGGTGGGGTGGTGCCCAACAGCTGGCAGGGGCCAGGCCCAGGCTGGGTGGGGACTGGGTGCAGGGGCTTGAGGAGAACAGACCACTTTTAGGAATCCCTGTGATGCAGCAGGGTCATTCTGACAGCCATGCCCTCTGAGGTGGGACCAGCCCAGCCCCTGGAGGTCCTGCCAGGCTGTGACAGGGAGCCGGCTGCCTCACCTGGCTTTGACCTCAGAGGAGATCTTGAAGTCTGAGTCGCTCTTGTGAAGGACGCACTTGTTGGCGACAGCCTCCATCTGAAACGCGGAGCAGGCGGGCGGCTAAGGGTGGGCACAGCGGGGAGGGGGAGGCCACCCCGGCCCTCACCCACCTGCTGGGGCAGGCTGACCACTCTTTCCTGCACCTCCCGCAGGTGCGCCTCGGCTTCCTCTCGACACCGCGCCAGGCCTTCCTGCCATCGCTGCTCTGCGACCTCCCACTCACCCTGTGCCTGCGGTGCGGACACCAGTGAGGGCTGGAGCCGCCCAGAGAGGAAGAGACAGGCAGACAGACCAGCCCCATTGCAGCCAGAGTTGGGCCCGAGACGGCCGCCCCCATACCACAGACCTCCTGCAGGGCACTGGGCTCCCGCCTCAACTCCGAGCATGTCCACACTGACTGGACACACCCTGGGTAGCCTGCCCTGGCACACTCTGGGGGCCCTGGTCCTCCCGGGCAGGGTCGCCAGGCTGAGCAGAGCCACATCCCTAAGAAGGTCTGGCTGGCTCCCTTCCCCGAGACAGCCCCAGCTGCCATGAGTCGGTGTGGACAGGGACAGGCAACAAGTAGCCCACCCACCACAGAGGATGGGGGAGCCACCCCACCGTCAAAGGGTGTACACGTGTTCACAGCAGCACTAAGGGCATCAAAAGGGCACCAGCCCAGTGTCCATCAGCTGACAAACGGTTAAGCTATAGCCCATCCACACAGTGAAATATGGCAGCCATGAAAAGGAAGAGAGCACGGATACAGGCCCCGATGTAGATGAACTGCAATCACGGGTGCTCAGTGAGACAAGCTCACAAAAGGCCGAAGAGCACTTGAATCCATTTATATGAAACGTCCAGAGCAGGCAAATCCACAGAGACGGAAAGCAGATCAGTGTTTGCCAGGGGCTGGGAGGGGGGAGTGACCGCTAATGCACCGGGTTTCCTTTTGAGGGGATGGAAAGATCCTAAAAGTGATTGTGGTGGTGGTTGTACAACTCTGAATATACACAGAACCAGGGAATTACACACTTTGAAAGGGTGAATTGTATGATGTGTGTACTGAGCCTCAATAAAGCTGTTAGAAAAGGAGAAAAAGGAACCCAAGGGTGAAGGCTGCTCTGCTGGTAGCTCAGGGGAGCCCCTGTGTGGTCAGGGCCCTGGGCCTGTGGATACTTGTTGGGTGGGTTTGGGACCCACAGGTCAGTCCTCCACCCTGGGGGCGGCGGGACCCCTCCCATCTGGCCGCATCTTCCCTGGGCAGCTCCGCACACTCACCTCACGCAGCCTCAGGCTCAGCGTCTGCTCCTGCAGGTCCAGCCTCCAGCTCAGGGCCAGAAAGTGGTCACTCATGTCCTTCACCTGCCTCACCAGCTCAGCCATGGACACCTCCAGGGCCTGGCTCTTCTCCTGGAGCTGTGGGAGGCTAGGCTGAGTGTGCTGCCTACACAGGTGGGGGACCCTGTGAGCCCAGCCACGGCCCTGCCGCCTCACCAGCTCCAGGGCACTGTGCATCTCCTGCTGGGCCAGCTCGCCGGCCAGCTGCATGGCCTCCAGGCTCTCCTGCAGGTAGGTGGCCAGCTCCCCGGCCCGGCTGTCCTCCAACTGCCCCTTGGCATCCCTAGGGGTGGGTACCACTGAGAGAGACTGTCCCTCAGCCAAGGCTGGCCCACTCCTCGGCATTGGGCCAGGGCGGGGAGCCTGGGTACTGGCTTCAGAACCTTCCAGGTGGCCCCAGGGAGAAGAGAATGAGTGTCATCACAGGGGCCACCAAGACAGGGCTGTGTCCACCGCTGCCATGCAAAGCTACCCCTCGAGGACAGGCTGGGGGAGAGAGGGAAGCCCCCATTAAAGGGCAGCTTCTCGGCCCCAAGGCACCCTGCTGGGCCTTGCTCTGGGCTCAGGATGCTGGGATCAGGGGAGCTGGACCGCTCCTACCTGCCCCACCTGAGACCCAGCTCAGACACCCACCAGGCCTTCTGCTCGGCCAGCAGGACGCGGTTCAGTGACACCTGGTTCTGCTGCACGAACTCGGTCAGCTGGACCACAGCCTTGTCCAGGCCCCGGCACTGCTCCAGGAGGTGGCACTCTTCCTGCTGCCGGGCAGAGGTGGCCTGAGACCCACCAGGCTCTGGTAGGGGCCCAGCCCGCACCCACCGTGCTGCCCACCTGGCACTGCCCCCGCAGGGCCCGCATGTGCTCTGTGTCCAGCTCCTTGAGCTGCTGCCACCTGCTCTCCAGCTCCTCCCGCAGGCTGCTCTCCGCCCTCAGCCGCGCGCTCTCTGAGGCCTTCATCCTCTGTGGGGAGACCCCACCAGCTGCTGTGAGCCTGAGGAGTGGGGGGCTGGCCACCCCGCCGCCCAATGGTGCCCACCTTCTCCAGGGCAAGGAAGCTCTTCTGCAGGAAGCCACATAGCTTGGCCTCCCTCTTGAGGAAGCGGAGGCTCATCTCCTCCCCGAGCTTAGTCATCTGGGCCTGCGGAGGGGGCCACATGGTTGCCGTGCGGGCTCCCCATGGGCATCCCCCTCACCTGTCCCCTCACCCACACCGCCACTGGGGACTTGCTGTTCTCCTGCCTAACCATCTCTGTTGGAGGGGACCCTGGTTCCGTGTGCCCTGCAGGGCCAGGCCTGTCACACTCTCCTTAGGAAGGAAGGCAGGGCACAAGGGACACGTGTCCCTGAGGGCCAGGCAGGAGGGCTGTGAAGGGTCTGAAGGCCAACCTCCACGGGCTCACACATGGTCCTCACGGTGACCACCAGACCTCACCAGGGAAGATGGCAGAGCAGCCACCAGATCACATCCCTGCCAGGGAGCTCAGGGCAGGGAGGCTGAGTATACTTGTGAGCATGTGCTCACACACGCACACACACTCGTGCACATGTGCACATCCCCGCTGACATGTGTGCGCATACACACACTGTCCGCACTTGCCCTCCAGGCCCAGGGTGGGGCCCCTCTCTCTTCTCCCTCTTCTTTCTCTTCTCCCTCCATCAGCTCCTTTCCTGCTGCACCAAGGGTCTAAGGGCAGGAGACGAGGGTCCAGGCCCAGCCTGGATGTCTCCCCTCCTCAGACGCCCACAGGCAAGAGGCACCCTCTCCACGGCCACAAGTCCTTCTAGGGCTGGGAGGGCTGCCCACAGCCCAGAGTAGGTGTGCCCTGAGCCCCCATCAGCCTTTCTGCCCCACGTAGGGGGACCTGGAACAGGGCTCGGCTGTTTCTGTAAAGAACCAGAGAGCTGACGTTTGGGGTTTATGGGCCGCAGAGTCTCTGTCATAAGCCCCCTGCCCACTTTGTGGTTTCAGTGCAAAAGTAGCCGTGGGTAGCAGTAGACAAATGACCATGTGCCGACAAAACTTTATTCACAAAAACCAGGCAGGAGCGGCAGGGTGCTGACCCCAGCCCCGGGGTGCGCTTGGTGGGACACGGGCCAGCCAGGCGTGAGGGATCCCAGGCCTGATGCCTCCTGGAGCTCCCGCCTCTCAATGGAGCCAAGACACCAGCTTCCCACAGGGCAGCAGGAGGGGCACGCATGGAGCTGAGCAGCTGAGCTATGCGGGCAGCAGCTGGGGATGTGGCACGGTCCCTGGTCTCTATTTGCAGAGCTGAAGAGGCTGGGTCCAGAGGCACCCCTCCCTAGCCCCTGTCCCACCGTCAGGAAGGGACTTCCACTTCGCATGGAGGGAAGCACTGAAGCTAGA
This sequence comes from Hippopotamus amphibius kiboko, assembly GCF_030028045.1. Classification (NCBI taxonomy): domain Eukaryota; kingdom Metazoa; phylum Chordata; class Mammalia; order Artiodactyla; family Hippopotamidae; genus Hippopotamus; species Hippopotamus amphibius. The sequence goes on from NC_080194.1 coordinate 122,038,353, forward strand.
AATGGCCAAGGAAGGGGCCTTGGGCTACGAGGTTCTAGTTCTTGATCTGGGTGCTGGTCACAAGGGGAAGAGGAGATGGGGGAGCAGCGGTCGCGACAGCACTGGTGCTAATGATGGACTTTCTGTGATGGAGGACACACTCCATCTCGGCACAGCCGAATCAGCAGCCACTGGCCATACGTGGCTACAGAGCACTGCCCTGTGGCTCCTGTGACCAAGGAACTGAGTTTTAAATTGCAACATACAGAGACACCTATGGCCAGTGGCCACTGTAGCAGACAGTGTGGGACTTGGGGGTCAGCCAGTCCCTGGGTCCAAACACACAGACGGAACCAAAACAAGAGCTGGTGTGAAGGAACACCCCGCCAACGGAGAAGACGTGGGCTGGGGAAAGTAGGGGATCTCCTGCACAGACCATCTTGCTGGCAGCCCAGATGCCAGAGCCCCGCCTGGGCCTGGCCCCGGCCTCCCGGGTACCTGCATCCTGGCCACCTCATGGTCCACTCTCTGGCTGGCCTCCTCCTGGCTCTTCTGCAGGGCCTCGCAGGCCACCTCCCGGTCCCGTTCCTCCTGCTTCAGCTTCTCGGTCAGCTGAGACAACCTGAAGGCAACGGCTGCAGGTCACAGCAGCCCAGTCAGCCAGAGGGCCTGGTGGAGAGCTACAGAGAGGCTGGCGGGGCCCTGGACACGGAGTCCTTTTCAGACCAAGCCTGCATCTGGTGGGCCAAGGCTGACCTGCAGGCCGGCAGAGGAGGAGGTCCAACCCCACCTGGGTGAATGTGCAGAGCCAGAAGCCCAATCTATGACCCCGCCCAGGACAGAGAGAGCTGGACTCCCCATGAGCGTGACTGATGGGGAAGGGGAGGGGTGGGGATGCCTGTCCTGCTCTGGTGACTCCCACACGACCACACGGCAGGTCCAGAGACAGCCTCCTGAGGGGCCCACCTGAGGCTGGCCTCCTGCTCGGTACCCTTCCGCTCAGAGTCCTGGAGCGCCTGCTTCCTCCTGATCTGGGTCAGGGCCTCCCGGACCTCCACCAGCCTGGACACAAGATCTGCTTCTGCCTGGGGCCTGCCCTGCCCCCTCCTGGCAGCCAGGAGCAGGCTGGGCAGCCTTTGGGGTGGCGGCCCAGCCAAGGGACCCGGCAGCAAGCCTCCCGCCCCTTTTCCAAGCTCCACAGCCTTCCAGGCTCCAGCTACCAGACCTTCTGGAGTTGGGCCGTGGACATGTTTGCTTACCTGAGCAAGACACCAAACTGGAGGAAACAAAAGCCCAGGGCTGATGTCTAGAATGACCTGGCAGCAGCTGCTGCTTCCCCGGAGCCCCTCTCCCTCCCGCTAAGCCTGCTCTGCGGGTTGGGGGGTACCTCTTGTCCAGGGCCTGCATCTGGTTCTGGTTCTGCAGGCTGGAGAACTGCAAGATGGAGAAGTGGGCCGAGTGCAGGCCGGGGGCCTGACCAGCTCTACCAGCACAGACACTGGGGCCCGCAGAGCCAGACCCGAGGCTTGGGGCCTGGGCAGCAAGGGCTGAGCGGGGCTCAGGGTCCCGGGAAAAGCTGCCCCAGCTCCTGGGGACGCCACCTCCCAGCCAACGCACCCCACCTGGAGGGCCTCCTTTTCAGGGGCCTGAGCCGCCTGCTGCAGCCTCTCCAGCTCCGAGTCCTGAAGCTGCAGGCAGGCCCGCACCTGCAGCAGCTCCCGCAGCAGGCTCAGCGTGGCATGCTCGCAGCGGGTCTTGTGTCCCCGCAGGGACGCCACCTCTGCCTGCAGTTCGGCCACCCTGGCAGGGCGAGGAGTGGACCACGTCGGCCTCATGTGTGGAGAGACTGACCGCGTGGCTCCCCTGCCCCTGCTCCCCATGGGGCTCACCACCGCTCCAGCTGCTTCCAGGGTTTCAGGGTGTCCTGCTCTGGGACCGAAGCAGTGGACAGCAGGCAGCTGGACTCACACCTCCCCGAGACCTCCTCCAGACTCAAGGGCTCGGGGCTGGCCAGCCCTTCCTCCAGGAGGAGCTCCAGGTTCTCCCGGCTGACGGTGCTCAGCTGGCAGGGGGGCGAGACCCCTGACGAGGGGTTGCTGCCTGCCGGCTCTATAAGAAGGCACCTCGGGGTTTGCCTTCAGGGCCGACGGGGGACGTTCTCCCAGATGGAGCCCAGGGTAACAGGAACCCCAAACCCTGCTGAGTGTGCCCACTGAGCTCACCGTGGCTCATCCCGCTGGGTCACAAAACGAGGCCCGGAGAGAGCTCAGCTCTTGCTGTCCACGCAGGAAGCTCAGGCTCAGAGAGATCCAGGCCCCCACCTAAGGACGCACAGCATTGGGCAGCAGAAATGGGACAGTGCCCGCCTGGCCAGCTCCAGAGGGAGCATCTGGGCTGTGAGGCGAGCTAGGGGTCAGGAGGCTGAACTGTCCCACGCAGCCCAGACCTTCTGCACAGGCTCTTGCCTGGACAGTCCTCCCAGCTCCAGTCTCAACTCACCTGACACAGCTTCACCACAGCCCTGCCTGTGGCTTTGGCCGCTGCCAAGAGGCCCTGGGCTGCCCAGAGCTGGACCCCAGGGCGGTTGGAGTGGGGGGGAGGGGAGGGCAGAAAGAGGCAGGAGAGTTTGGGGTCCGGTGGGGAGCACGTGGGGTGTGATGTGGTAGCTCTGACCTCACATCTCTCCTTCCAAGACAAAAGCAAGGTAGGTGGGGCAGCAGGGGGTCTTCTGGAACCTTCTTTTTCTCACCAGAACCTCCTGACTTCCCAGCCCAACTGCCAGTGGAACCTGAGCCCTCAGTTTTCCCATTCCGGCAAGGCCTCCCCAACTGCCCGTTTTGGGAAGGGTTTGAGGGGGCACCACTCAGCCAGCTGGGGTGGGGTGGCTGCTGGCCTGTGCATCACATTCAGGAGACCCCTGGCCTGGGCGGGAAGAGAGGGAGACCCAGGAGCAATCACCAGCCCTCTGGTCAGAGAACCCAAGCAGGGAGGCTGGAGCCCAGGAGCAGCTGAGCACAGTCAGTCCAGCAGCCAGGCCGAGGGCACAGGGGGACGAGGCCAGAGGGTGCCGCCCACAGAGCAGTTGCATTGGTGACTTGAGCAGCCTCAGTGAGTGAATTTTAAGTGTATTTAACCCAGTGTAACTAAACGTCACCTCCCTCAACATGCAATCAACACTGAGCAGCTGAGGACACAGTGTACATGCTCTCCTCACGCCTGGTCCTGGAGTCAGGGTGTGCTGTGGGCTGTCTTGCTTCCAGCCAGCAGGGACACTGAGGCCCCTCACCCCGCCCAGGTGGCCATACTCTCTATTGCCCAGACCTGTCCTCAAGTGCTGTCAGGGTGGCTTCCCTGTGACAAGGTCAATGTCTCAAAGGTAACCCCTAGCCTAGGGAGCCTGATGCCCCACAGCCACAACACACACCTTGGAGCTCAGGGTCAGGGGCATGGCGGGGCTGCATGCTGACCGAGTGGCCCATGCTGACCGTCCTGGGTGCACCTGAGCTTGCGGACAGTGACAGTGGCCAGGACGCAGGGGGAAGGAAAGAGCACCTTCCCTGAGGGCTCTGCAGCAGCCCCAGGAGCAACGCAGCTGGACAGGTGGACAAGGACGTAGTGGCCGGGGGCCTCCCTCCCACGGGTATGAGGCAGCCCTGGGTGCTTCTCCACCTTCAAGTCTCTGAGCCTCTCACCTGCATCCCCTCTCAGGAGTGTCCCCACTGGGGTACCGCCCGCTGGCACTGCATCCTGGGTCACCCCCCCACCCCCGGTGGGCCTGTGAGTCCAGGGATGCTGGACCACGGTCCACACTGGGTGGGAACAAGAAGCTGGCACCGGCTGTCTGGGTACAATTCTTTTATTTCTCCCATTCAGATCCCCAGGCTTGGACCCCTGCACCCCCCATGGAGTGCTCCCCTGCCAGGAAGGGAGAGGCTTTTTGAGGCCCCACCCCCCTGAAAGGGGTTAAAACCCAGATGGAGTGCTCACCAACCCACCACAAAGGCATCCACAGACCTCATCACAGAAGTGAGCAGAGGACGTGAGTCATTTTAGAAAAAACGTCCTGTGGGACACTGGTGACACAGGATCCCAGATCTGGCCATGCCCGGCCTGGGAGGGGAGCATCCCTGCTCTGGGCTTGCCAGATCATTCCAGAAACCACCTGCCCCCAACACTGGAAGCACAGATGCCCAGAACATCACTTGGGGCTGGGGGTCCTCCGTGGTCGGTGGGGCCCCCGAGTACTAGGAAGACCCGCCTTCCCAGCACCGTCCACATGGGCTCAGTGACAGAAGCATGGCTGGAATTAGGCGTCTGGGCCCACAGGAGGGTCTCAGCTCTCTCCTTCAGCCCAGATCCTGGCGCAGGGCCCACTGCACCCAATGGGGGTGGGGGTGCATGGGTGTCTGGGAGTCCGGCTCCAGCATCTGCTCTCCAGGTGGTCCTGCTCTCCAGGTGGTCCTGCTCCCCCAAGCCCTTGCCTCCGTGGGTCCAGCTTGGGTCTCCGCCCAGACCCCAAACCTCACGGCCACAAACTGAGCTGAGGGCCGAGAGGGACAAGACCAGAGGCGTCCACTGCAGCCTCAAGTCGCCCAGGCCTCCAGCTGGCCGTGATCAGGACACAGTGCTTCTAGGTGCAACAGGCCTATCCTGGGGGCTGCAGCACTTGGACCCATGGGGCCCAGCCCGCCAGCTGTCACACTTGCACACACATGCGGACACATACACGCGTAAGTTTGCAGGCTCTCGGGAAGAGAGCAGCAGTTGCACAAACTGACTCCCGGAAGTCAGTAACAGGAGACTGGTATGTGAAATCTGAGGGAGTGAGATCGGAGAGAGGGGAGCACTGAGGACACAAGGAGCCCACGTGTGTCACATGCTGGCTGGGCCGCCCCTGAGGTCTGGAGGAGGCTGGATCTGCCGCTTGCCCGGGGAGCGAGGCAGGGGCCCCAGGGGAGGTGCCTGGGCCAGGGCCTCACGTCTGGGCCAAAGACAGCTCCTCCAAGCCCCCCTTCCCGAGCCGGTACCTGGCCAGGTCCTTCCTGGTCACCAGCCCGACCACCTGCGGAAGCAAAGCCAGGTCACGGGAACCAGCGGCCCGTACCTCCGTGGAGCCCCTGCACTGCATGCTGGGGCAGCACAGCCTGGGGGAGTCCCAGGGGGTGGGCAGGCAGGGGGAGAGGCAGCAGGCAGCGGGCCCCCACTCACCTGATTGCAGTTGTCCACCACCACCAGGTGCCTGAGGCCCAGGGCCCGGAACAGCTTGAATACCCGTGGGAGGGACGCCTCCTGCAATGTGGATACAGCCTCAGCTCGCCCACTGGCCCCGGGCCCACTGTCCTCCTGCCATGCCCCCACTGTGGCCAGCAGGTCCTGCTCTGCAGGCCACCCCCACCCTCCTACAGAGCTTGTCCCCCACCACTGTCCCCAATGGCCAGGGAACCCGGAACGCCGCCAGAGGTGGTGGCTGCACAAGGCTCCAGAGGCAGGGGCTGGGCACCTGGGGCACCGTGTAGGGGGAGGGATTCATGAACTCAGAGAGGTCCATGGTGCACTCCCGCTCGTCCTGTGACACGTGGATGGACTGGATCGGAGGAAAGCGCGGGTAGGCATCCCGGAAGTCCTTCAGCCGCAGCCGGCGCCGCAGCAGGCCCATGCTGGAGCGCTCCACAAACACCTGTGGGCGGTGGGGTGGGCAGCAGGCGGCGCCTCAAGGGCCCAGGGCCCACCCCATCCAGCATCTCCCACCACCCCCGACGGCCTACCTTGTGCTTGAGCAGGACAATGAGCTGGGAGCGTAGGATCAAGCCCTGGAGCCGGGCCGGCTGCACAAGAAACGATACATCCTTGTCTGCGGGGGACCCGGGACCCAGGGCCTGCCCTGCTGGCTGGGCCAGAGGGGCCGGGCAAGAGCGCCAGGACACCTGGGGGCTCCCCTCAGGGTCCCCAGCGATGCTGGCTGCCTATGAGGACAGGTCCTGCTGCAGGCATTTCACCTGCGCAGGCTAACGGATGCCCAAATGCCCAGGAGGGGCAGCAGGAATCCAACCACAAGGTGTCGAGAGGCTACCGTGTTTGTGGCGGCGAGATGCAAACCCTGGCCCAAACACCGGAGGCAGGCAGGCTGCACGTTCCATCAGGACCTCCTTCCTGACAGTCACAGCTGCGATTCCTCAGCTGGGGGTGCAGTTTGGAGTGTGATCATGGGACATGCAGGCGCATCAGTAACCACCCAAGCTGCGGGGACAGCGCTCACAAAGACCTGTCTTCACAGCCGTGCGACCAGCGGGATTCCACCAGAAATGCCAGAACTACAGCCCCCAACACATCCAGCTCACGAGGCCCCTGGCTTCCTGAGATGGGCAGTACCTGTGTGCCCTCAGCATCCTCCACCACGGGAAAGCCATTGTGATTGGACGCCGTACTGCTGAGCACGTCCACGATGACGCCCACCTTCTCCTTCCTCCGCAGGCAAGTGACCGGTGTGCTCATCACCTCCCTGCAGAAGAACCGTGCCACGACCCACCACTGGGCCGAGGGGGCTTCCCAAACAGCTCAGCGTGAAGGAAGCGGCCAGACATGTGACACCTGGAGACCAGAGGGGCCGGGAGCCCAGACCCCCAGGTGCTGCCCCAGGAGGACCAGCCCGGCACCCACGTCCTACTCCAGGCCGCCCCCAACAAGCCTCCCAGGGCATTTGGCACCCGTCCCTCCAGCCTGGGGGTCTGCCCGAGGAGGGGTACCTGGCGGTGAGCGAGTGCGAGGTGACCGGGGCTTCCCAATGCAGGAAGGGCACGCTCTGCAGCTGGATGTGCATGTCATACAGGCCCTGGGGAGAGGGTGGGCACGGCCATGCAAGAGGCTGCTTGAGGGGGCAGCCTCCACGGGACCCTAACCTCACTGCAGCCACAGACCCCCAGTCCTCTCCCACAGCCTCAGGCGCCGAGGCCAGGGGTGCTGGGAGGGGCCGCAGAGCCAGGGTGAGCGGGGCAGGCGGTCTCTCCCATGGGCCGCACCTCAATGAAGACGTCCCCCACGATCTTGGCAGTCATCAGCACCAGCATGATTGGGAAGCCATAGGTCACGTTGCTGGTGGCCTCCATCATGATGACCGTCAGGCTTAGTGTCATCCTCACAATCCCACCTGCCCGGGGAGATGGGAGGGTTGGGGGGGCACAAGCCTCTGTAGGCCGCACCGCCGGCCCCTCCCGTGTCCTCCCGCCAGTGCCCTGTGCAGTGCCTGCCCTGTCCATTCAACCTCATGGACCGGCCCCCCCCAGACAGCACCAGATGGGGACAGTGACTCTGCCCAGCCACATGCTGAGGGAGGGGAGGGGCCCTCCTGACCTCCGGACGCCCACGCCACAGCCAGCACTCACCCAGCTGGGCAGCCGCTCCCATCAGGGCATACTTGCCGGGGTCTGCCCAGATCTGCAGGGAAGACAGAGGGGGTGCTGGAAAGGAGTGGCAGCCCCCTACCCAAACGCACCAAGATGCACTGACAGCACTGGGCCCAGAAGGAAATCCTACAGTTTAAACAAAAAACGGACTGCGGCAGCACCACCTGAGCTTGTAGACACCCTAGCTATGCCCGCTCAGTGATGCGCTGAATGAGCTCTGCCACCTGCAGAACCCAGAGGGTGCACGCCACGCCTAGGGTGGGGGGGTCGCCCAGCATGTGTGCCGTGACTGCAGTCCGTGCACAAACGCCTGCGCCACACAAGGGAGCATAAAAAGGAGTGAAGATCTGACTTGTGTTATGACATGGATGAGCCCTAAAAACACGATGCTCGGTAACAGGCCAAACACAGAAGGCCACGAGGCACGATACCACAAATCTACAACAATCAGAGGAGGCACATCCACGGAGGCAGAAAGCTGATCAGTGGTCACCAGGGGCTGAGGAAGGGGGACACGGATGTGACTGCTTAACGGGGACAGATTTCCTCTTGGGGTGACAAGAACACCCCAGAACTAGTTCGTGGTCGAGGTTACACAGCTCTGTGAACATGCTGAAGAGCCACCCAAACGTTCACTTACAGAAAGCAATTTATGGTACGTGAGTCGTGTATCAATAGGAGAAGAAAAAACAACCAAAACTGTGTTTGGAAAGACACCTGTGACACGTGACCTGTATGGACCTGGCGAGGTGAGGCTCGCTGTACCCCTTACAGCTTCTCAAAGTCTTACTTGAACGACAAAGATAAAAATGGAAGATTCACAGAATAAAGATTAAAGCGCCCATGGAGGCAAGTGGGAGGAGGAAGCCAGGAGGCACTGCACCCCCAGGCCCCGCCTCCCACACCCACTGCATCCTTCCACACTGAGCTCTCTCCCAACACCTGCACCCTCCCTAAAGGCCGCACGCACGACCCCTGCTCTGGCCCAGGGTGGCGATGGTGGGCACCAGGAACACCTCCCTTCCTCCCAGCCCAGCTGCAGCCCTGCAGACCCCCACTCACCGCGGCCCCTGTGAGGTAGGACAGGGAGATGCCGAAGAGCCGGCCCCAGGCGGCCCCAATCAGCAGGGATGGAATAAAAACGCCGGCCGACACCGTGAGCCCATAGGTCCAGCAGGCCAGGAAGAAGTAGACCAGGGTGAAGAGGCCGAGTGTCATGGGGTTGTAGGAGCCTGCAAACAGGGTGCTGGCCAGGGCCTGCCATGCAGACTCAACCCAAGGCAGGGCTGCCCGCTCAGTAGTCTGTCACAACCTTCTGGTTGCACCCCGACCCCCAGAGTCTCCCCCTTCTCAGAGGCCAGGGTGCAGGGTCTTGGGGACCCAGCCCTCAGAGTGTGGGCAGTTGCCCACCAGGCAGGGCAGAGGGGAGCTGGGGCTGCCAGCAGGACAGTGACTGGGCCGAGGGAAGGTGCTTGTTGAGGTCTGTGTGGAAACGGGTGGCACTGAGACCATCAGGGGTCAGGGGAGGATGCAGGAGGGAAGCCATGGCCAGATAACTCTAGATGTGGGAAGATGTCACTCAAACCCTGCAGCCAGCACCCCCAGGGGGCCCGGAGATGTCCGCCTGCCCCTGCTCAGTGTCTTTTAGGAAGTACTCAGCCTTGTCCATGTTTAAAAGCTTTTCTGTTAAATTGCACAAACTCCTGCAACATGAACACACACACACACACACACACAACATGAACACACACACACACACACCACACACACACACACACACACCAGGGAGTTCTGGGTGCTGGCGTTTGCAGCAGGAAACAACTAGAGCTGAGACAGAGGGCCCGCAGACAGAGGGGAGAGCATGTCAGAGAGCAGTCGCTCTGACTCTCAGGGGTGTGTGCCCCTGGGTCCCCTCCAGGAACCGAGATGGGAAGTGGAAGCAGGTCTGCGTCTGCTTGAGCCTGTTTGTTATTAAGAACGTGAGGCCAGGCGAGGCCCTGTGCTGGTATACGACTCACCAGACTGTTTTCTGACCGAAAGTGACCCCTGTAAGCAGCGCCCAGAAGGAAAACTCATCCTGAGAGGCAAGACCATCTTAACAAATGTCAGGACGGCCTCCAGGAAGGGAAGGAGACGCGTGGAGAGCATGACTGGGCACCGGCCACCAGCTGACCCCAGGCTGCCAGCCCCTGCGCTCCAGGGCACCCAGCCCTGCAGTGAGGCAGCAGGAGCTCGGCCAGAAGGTGTCAGCCAGGCCTGGGCCCAGTGTCTGTGGGCCAGCTGCAGACCAGGCCAGAGGGGACGGACCCACATGGGGACCCGCAGCCAAACCACACAGTGCAGAGCACGGGCACGCACCTGGGGGGTCGTGAAAAAGGCTGACCACACTCTTCTCTGGGGTGTTGAAGAAGGCCGCAGCCATTGAGTTGTACTCGCCATCAGCACAAAAGAGCTGCAAAGTCAGGAGACAGGACGGGCCAGTTGGATGTGGTTATCCCGGCCTGGACCAAGCATCGGACACCAAGCACGCAACAGGTGGGGTCAGGCTTCTGCCTCAGCAGGGAGGCAGGGCCCAAGAGCCAGATACAGGCCCAGCAAGTGCTTCGGATGCCGTCCGCCGGGAGCTTGCTCCCACAGCTCATCAGGCAGATGTCAGTGCCCCAGGTTCAGGCCCTAGGCTGAGCAAGGCCATGGGCCCCTGAAGGCCTTGACCAGAGCAGGGGCTCCAAGCAAAGCTGTGTGGGTCAACCCCATGGCCCCGCCAGAGCCAGCTGTGGGCCCCAGACCCACATCTGTGACAGGCCCATGAGTACACAATCCCCACCCCCCAGCAACCAGCAAAATGCTTTCAGTTCTGGACGTTTCCCATAAACAGAACCACACGATGTATGGCCCTCTTTGTCTTGCTTCTTTCACTCAGCAGCATTTTTCAGATTCATCTGTGTGGGAGCACATGTCAGAGCTCCAATCCTTTCTAGAGCTGAGGAAATCCACTATGTAGACAGACCATACCATGTCTACCTGCTTGTTGCTGACGGGCACTGGGGCTGCAGTGAATCGTGCCGCGGTGAGTGTGTGCACACGGGTTTCCGCGTGCATGCCCACAATCCCACCTCTGCAGTCCCCTCGCAGACCGTCAGGCTGCCACTCTGGGAGGACCCAGGCCGACGTAGCACCCGCCCACCCTAGGAAGGCTCGCCCGGCCCCCTGCCCTGGCTGCCTACCTGGAGGGGGTAGGACACGGAGCTTCCCTGCAGGGGCTGGCAATCCCGGGACGAGTAAATCAGCACGAAGGCGACTGTGGCTGTCACAGCGGCCACCAGCATGGCCTCGATCACCTGGAGGCAGGGCCGGTGAATATACCTGGAACGAACAGCCAGGGTGGGCCGAGCTGTGGGAGGGCCAGGGCGGCAACCTGGGTAACCTGAGCCTGCGACTCAGGAGAGCCATCCAGGATGCTGAGCTCATTTGATGACCAACCTGCCTGGGCTCCTGAATGCTCTCAGGCTGCCTCCATAACAGCGTTTTAAGTTGGTGCAAGAGAACAAGAAGAAAGAAGACCAAGACCCACCCCAAAGACTTCAAAAAACCAGAGCGCTCCTGTGACAGCTCTCCTAATGGCAGAGAACCCGTACTGGACCAAACGTGCCCAGGTCAGGATGCCCCTGTGCAAAATGCGCTGAGGCCAATGAGAGATGCCTGGAAGAGCCTCAACCCAGTGCCGCGGTGGGTCCACGGGCTGTGCCTTCCCTGCCAGGGCCGCCCTCCAGCTGCACCCATCCCCCCAGCCGAGCGGGTCTGTCCGCTCACACACAAACCACCATGGAGCAGCACGCTTGGCACATGGCTTCCACACGGCCCTGTGGGCGAGAGCCCACAACCTATTTTCAGATGCCCCATGTGGCCACACCTCTCAACTCAGTCCCCAAACAGGATATCTCACCTGATTCGAAACATCGTCAGCCAGTAATTCAAAGCGTTGAACACGGCTCCGAGAATGCCACCTGGGACGAGGAAGGAACAAAGTGTCCAGGACTCAAGGAAGAGGAAGAGGCTGCCAAGATGGCAAATGGCCGACAGATGGAGGGCTCAGCTCCCACGGGCTTTCAGAGCAAGGAACGCCACCCAGGCCCATCTACTTCCCAGGGGCTGTCACCAGCCAGAGTGGAGCTGCGGTCCCCCCAGGGTCAGGGTCCCTCCCACCGCCCTGGGCAGCCCTGGGACAGCCAGCAGGGGTGGAAGCCACGTGCTTCTCTGGCTCTTTAAGCCGGGCCAGGCCCGGAGCCCCGCAGGCCCTGTCCCCACTGTCTGCGCTGTCACAGTCCTTACCCACCACGCCCATGGCGATGAAGATGGGGATCTCATGGATCGTGTACACCATTGTCTGTGCAGAGAGAAGAAGAGCAGACCTTCCATGAGGACCACTGTCAACAGCTCCTCCTGCTCACACTCGGGACTGGACGTTTCACAGGACGTGCCCATGCACAGGAACCCTGATGCTCTTCCCCAGGAGCCCTGACGTGTCCGCAGGTGAGAGCCAGCCACTGAGCGGCTCCCTGGGCCTGGCAACAGCAGCACGTGGCCCAGGCCCCCCCAGAAATGCTGCTTGCACCTCTTGGCCTTTAGAAGCTGCCACAGGAGTGCCGGCCACCAGTCTAGCGAGGCTGCCTGACAGCCTGCAGATGCCTGAGTGCCCCTGAAGCACCAGCTGGCTGACCAGCGCCCCAACCTGGTCAGACGCACCCTCCTGGAGTTCCTCCAGCCCTCGGTGCCCACAGACACGGGCTCTATCCCACCGCTAAGAGCTAGACCTTTCCAGAAGCCCAGCTCTTGGACTGGACCTTAAGCAAACAGCCTGGGCCCCACCCGGAGAAAGAATCCAAGAGCAAGGGGGGCGATGCAGTGGGTTACCTCAGTGTCAAATCTGCCAAAATTGATAAGGCCGGGGCTGGACAGGTCCCACACGTTTCCGTGGTAAATGCTTAAGACGAAGTTCAGGGTGAAGGTGGAAATCATGGAAGCAAAGAACTGCAGACGGAGAGAGATGATGCTGTCAGGGCTACGGTGACGAGTCACAGCACTGGGCACAGAGGCTGAGACCCAGCCTGGAGAATGGTGTGTGGGGGCATGGCTGCAGCACCAGGGCTGCCTCCTCTCCTGTCACCTGGGTGGTGCCTGGACCCTCTGGAAGCTGAGGGAGAGAAGGCGCCCCAGAGCCCCACTGGCTGGGCTGGGAGAAGGTGTGCAGGGCCTGGGGTCCCAATCAGGACAGAGGAGAACCAGGCCAATGACTCAGGGACCCAGCTGGATGGGAAGCTCAGGTGTGAACCCCACAGTGTGGGCCACGAGCCAGGCGTCCACCTGGCCAGAGGCTCAAGGCCTGGGCTGCCAGACCTCAGAAAGGTGGCCGTCCCAGGCACTTACGATTCTCCATGTCAGGAACTGGTTCCAAAAGGATGCACCCTCCTCCAAGCTGAACAGCACCCCACCTGGAACAGTCAGGGGCCCAACAATGATGTGCCTGCCCAGCCACAGACAGTCCCTCGCCCACTGCCGCCCACACACCCAGACCCCAGGGAACCAAGCCCATGACAGAGGCAGCCACCAGGGCCTCTTGGGAGGCCCACCCTGCACCCTCACCTGGCACAGGGTCCACAGACGCCAAGACCATCCCCCCCACAGCAGGGACAGCCTGGCTCCCCCCGCATGCGCTGTCACCAAGCTCTCAGACCAGGCAAGGCCGCCCTCCTCACCCACAGGGGCCCCAAATGCAGCAGACACTCCGGCCGCAGCTCCTGCCGAGACAAAGTCCCGCTTCTCTGTGTCTCTCCGGAAGTACTCGAAGATCTGAATCAGGACAGACGGAGAGTGGGTACTTCTCTCAGAAAGGGACGAGACAGGCCCAAAAGTGAGGGAGGGAGGAAGGGAGATGGAAGGGAAGCAGGGGAGGCCTTTGGACAAGCCGCTCATCAACCACAGGGCTCACAGCCCGCAGGACTGAAGGGTTGGGTCTCGGGCAGCTTCCCTGCCCATCAACATCCAGAGAAAACCACCCATTCGCAACAATAATTACACATTGAGGTTTGTGCAAGAAGCACCAGAACTGAGCACCTGCAGCCCGCACATGTGACCTTCCCGACCTCTAGGGCACACGCTCCTGTGAGGTGCTGCTTAGAGCTACGTGCCATTTCTGCACAGAAATGCACACCCACCCTGAGCACAGAGGCAAGAGTGGGGACCCTCAGTGGTGAAGGGAAGGAGGCTGCAGGGGGAGGTGGGGCCCGGTCTTGGGGGCCGTGGATGTGGGTGCACGGAGGACCCACCTTGAAATCCCGCTTGAGTGACGTGGACCTCCCCTGGGAGACCCCAGCGGCGATCACGGAGCCCGAGTGGATCATTGGCCCCTCCTGGAAGGCAGAGATGGCTGCACTCACACAGGTGCAGCTCCATAGGAACACACCGGCCCCGGACCCCGCGGGTGCAGAGGGACTCAGGCTGGGGCGACCACGCTCAGTTACCTTCCCCACAGCCAGTCCCCCCACCACGGACAGGATCACGCCGGACACTTTGATCACCAGGGTCTGGAACAGAAAGGAAAATGAATGCGCCAAGTCTGATTAAAGGCCACGCGTGGTCCAAGAACCTGAGCAAAAAGCTGTACACAGGAAGAAACCTGATTACGTGAGCCCCTGACAGGCACAAGCGCCAGGGAGGGGCCAGCAGCCACAGCGGGCACCCGGGCAGGGGAGGGGAGGGGGTGCTGGCGGCTGGCGCCTTCCTGCCACCCGTCTCCTCAGACCTTCCGTCTTGGGCAGTTGTGTACACACATAAGACAGGCAAACAGCAGCTGTCGCTCTGTCCTTAGGCTCCAGACTCCTGTACCCAGCACTCCCCTCGGACCCTGCCCTCCTGCTGCAGAACACGGGAGCACAGCACCCCCACCCCAAGCGGGACCCCCACCCACCCGCTCCCCAGAGAGCCCTCTCCCCAGACTGGGCAGAAGAGACGGCTCCAGCAAACCCCAGGCCAAAGCATGCCAACTGCACACCCAGAAACAGCCACTGGAGGAAACCTGACCTCCCAACCCCCTCGGAATCAGCGTGTTTCACAGAAGATCAAGTACAACATTAAGGAAAATTCGGAAAGAAAGGAAAAACTCACCACTCAACATGGCTACTCTCATTTTGAAATACTAACCACCACATGGAACTTAAAATACGTCTACACAGTTGCAATCGTGACACACGTACCTTTAAGTATTTTTACGTCATTTAGAACATATGACAGTTTTACCACTTTCCAAAGAAAGTTCACATAAAAACCGTCAGCACATCTGCACGCAGGCTCATCACAGCAAATAGCACACATCTGGGCGAGTCTCGGAGGTGCAGGTGGACAGACGAAATGCTTCTGATTCCATCAAGGAAGTCCCCGGGCTCAGCCCCGAGCTCCTGGTGGGGCCGCCTAGCACCTCACCTTGAGTCGGACCACATGAGGGATCTTCACCCCGTTGAGGAAACACTTGATCTGGGGGATCCCACTGCCAGCAGCGACTGGCTGGGAGGAGGGGTGCCAGCACTGAGCCCGCAGGCCGCGTGAGCTGCTCCCGCCACCACCGCTAGGCCCAGTAAAATGCACCATGTGGTGCCCAGGCCGCCCTGGGAAAGGGCTTCTCACCTCTCCCCACCCACACACAAAGTGACCACCAAGGGGAGGAAACGCCGTGGGCATGGGAGGGGCCAGTGACCCCCTGAAGCAGGCAGGGGTGCCAGGATGACGAGAGGTCCATGTCACACCCACTGAGGGGCCCAGCACTCTTGCACCCTCTGGGGAATACTGCACTGCACCCCAGACAGAAGCTTCCAGACACTGCCCCTTCTTCCAACGTCCCCACACGGGAGGAGCAAACAGGCACAAGGAGGAAGGGCGCCCCAGGTGTGTCTGACCCCTCGGGTGAGTCCCTCCACCCAGACCCCTGGGCTGGGCGCTGCCCCTGCTCCCCACTGCGTGGGGCGGGGAGGGCCTGTGCGGGGGGCAGGGGGGCTGCCAGGGCCGGGGGTGGGAGGCCCAGTGCCTCGTCTTGGCTGAATCGCCTGACGCCTGGCCAGCACTCTGCCGCAGCACAGCCCGTGAGGCGCTCTGGCAGACACTGCAGGGGGTAAGCCGGGGCGCCCACCTACCTCTATGAAGGCGACGATCGCAGAGCCCAGGAGCACGAATGCAGCGTTCAACGTGGCCCACAGCAGGAGCGAGAAGGACAGTCCACCCCGTGCTGTGAACTTGTCAATGTCTGGGCTCGTCAAGGACCATGTGGGGTGATGTCACCGGGTGCTGCTCCCAGCCGGCTGTGCTCTGGCCTCTGGGGTCCAGGTCACTTACTGGGCGTCTCAGGGTCACCTCACAGCCCGACCCCTACACATGCAGGCCCCTGCCCAGTACCGCCCCACAGCTGACGGCAGAACACGGGTAAGGGGCTCCTCCTGCCGGTGTGCTGGCTCCAGGTGACCACGGACAAAGGATACTGTCCTTGACAACCCTGTACTTGAGGCCAGCCAGCTTCTCCACCACGATGTCAATGAAGCAGGCCACGAGGCCTGTGAGGATCCCGATCGTGGCACAGATGACCCAGCGTTTGATCTCCACCGTCCGGAAGGCCTGCAGGGGGGCCGCGTCACAAGCACGTGCGGAGGCCGGACGTCCCGTCATGGGGGATGACCGTCACCACGCACAGGGCTGCCCCTAGGACCCCGAGTCCCAGGCAGAGCAGTCCCACCGATCTCTCAGAGGCCGTGGAGCACTGGGGGGATGGACCCCCCCAACCAGGTCAAGACCAACGGGGACACCCTGGCCGACACAGCCAACACCCCTAAGAACAGCTTCCTCGGCAGTAACGACGTGACCTGTATGGGTCCCAGCGCCGGGGAGCGGCCAGCTCTCACTCTGGGACACCGGCTGGAGCTGGGGGGGAGGGAGGCCAAGGGGGGAGGGAGGCCAAGGGGGGAGGGAGGCCAAGGGGGAAGGGAGGCCAAGGGGGAAGGGAGGCCGAGGCAGGAGGGAGGTGGCAGGGACGCCCTGGCCTCTGGCCATGCTACCACCAGGCTCACCGTGTGGTTGATGCGCCGCTCCTCCTCCAGGAACAGCTGGTTCTCACTGTTGTCATAGTCCAAACTCTGCGGACCAGGTGGCAGACACACCGGTGACCAACCCCAGCCTGCAGGCTCAGGTCAGCCGTGGTGGGGGAGGGCAGGGCGCAGGGGGGCCCACCTCGTACTTCAGGGACAGCAGCTTCTCGTTGTGCGGGATCTCCTTGGGGAAGGGATGAGGGGGGTCCGCGTCCTGCAGGAGGAAGGGGCAGAGCTTGACAACCGAGCACATGTAAGAATGATGAGGAAGGGGGCATGCCCACTCGTCCCACGGGGCAGGGACTCCCCTGAGCCCAAAGGCAGACCAGGCATAAGGCAGGAATTGGCAGATACACACTCATACGAAGGCAGACACAGACCCTGCACAGGATGCCAGTGGGCCAGGCCCCACAACCACACGGCCAGGTGGGTTTATCTCAGGCATGCAAGGTGGGTTGTGACCCCCGGAAAGCACTTAGTGTAAGACGTCTGCGGTCCACGTTCAGGTTCTAACCCCCAGCAACTTTGGGTGACGAGTGGTCTGGGCTGTGAGAGGGCTGGGAGACCATCGCAGGATTAGCGGGCTGGAGACGTAGCTCATCTCCAATAGCCAGGGATTAATAGGTCCTGCCGTGTAATGCAGCCTCCACACCCCCTCCCAAACAGAGGGGTTCAGGGTGAACATGGAGGGGCTGGGAGGGTGGCTCTCGGGGACGGCGCAGGGGCTCTGCACCCCTTCCCACACCTTTCCTGGGCATCTCTCCCACCTGGCCGTTCCCGAGTCCCGTCCTTTATGATAAAGCAGTAATACAAGCAAAGTGTTCCCCTGATTTCTGTGAGCCATCCTGGCAAGTTATGGGACCCAAGGAGGAGGTCGTGGGAACCCTGATTTATAGCTGGTCGGTCAGAAGCACAGGTGATGACCTAGACTTCTCATTGGCATCTGGGGGCGGGGGGAGTGTCTCGTAGGACTGAGCCCTCAGCCCTCAGAACGAACTGACCTGCAAAACACTCAGGTGGTGTCTGGACGATCAGAGGGTGAGTTAGTGTGAAAGTAAAAACAGTTCAATACTGTTTCAATAGAATAAAGGACCAAGTCCACAGGAACACCTCAACAGACACAGAAAACGCATCTGACAAAACTCAACCCTTCACGATAAAAAAAACTCAACAAACCAGGAATAGAGAGAACTTCCTCCACCTGATCAAGGCACCTATGAAAAACCCACAGGTAACACCATGTTCAACGGTGAAAGACTAAAGCTTTTCCTCCGCGATCAGGAACAAGATGAGGATGCCTGCTCTGGCACTTCTGCTCAGCACTGTCCTGGAGGTGCTACCAGGGCACTTAAGCAGGAGAGAAAAGTGAAAGGCATCCAGATAAGAATGGAAGAAGTGAAACTCTTCTTCGCAGATGACATGGTCTCCTATGCAGAAAATCCCCCAAAATACATTAAAAACAATTAGTATTAATAACACATTCAATAAGATTGAAGGAGGTAAGACCAGTATACAAAAACCAAATGCATTTCTACGCACTTGCAATGAACAAGCCAAAATGAAATTAAGAAAACCACTCTATTTACAATAGCATGAAAAGTAAGATACAGAAACTAAACTTATCCTAAAATACATGTAACAAAACAAGTGCAAGACTTGTACGCTGAGAATTACAACACGTTGAAAAAAACTGAAGATCTAAATAAATGTAAAGCTATCCTGTGCTCATGGATCAAAGCCTTGATGTTAAGAGTCAATGCACCCAGTCACTGAGCTGCCGTCGAGGACTCAGCAGCCTCCCCCTCGAGCCCCCTCGCTTCCCGACCCTCCGTCCCCCCCGCCCGCCTTCTCCAGCCGCCGCCTTCCGCAGGCCGTTTCCACCAAGGAAAAGGAATCGTATCGTATGTCCGCTATCCAGAACCTCCACTCTTTCGACCCCTTTGCTGATGCAAGTAAGGGTGATGATCTGCTTCCTGCTGGCACTGAGGATTATATCCATAGAAGAATTCCACAGAGAAACGGCAGGAAGACCCTTACTACTGTCCAAGGGATCGTTGATGATTACGATAGAAAGAAACTAGTGAAGGCATTTAAGAAGAAATTTGCCTGTAATGGTACTGTAATTGAGCATCCAGAACATGGAGAAGTAATTCAGCTACAGGGTGACCAGCGCAAGAACATATGCCAGTTCCTCATGGAGACTGGACTGGCTAAGGACGACCAGCTGAAGGTTCATGGGTTTTAAGTGCTTTTGGCTCACTGAAGCTTAAGTGAGGATTTCCTTGCAATGAGTAGAATTTCCCTTCTGTCCCTTGTCACAAGTTTAAAAACCTCACAGCTTGTATAATGTAACCATTTGGGGTCTGCTTTTAACTTGGACTAGTGTAACTCCTTCATACAATAAACTGAAAAGAGCCAAAAAAAAAAAAAGAGTCAATGCAACCACTATCTAAATTCCAGCTGGTGTTTCTGAAGAAACTGACAACCTGAGCCTCAACCCCACATGGAAACACGCAAGGGATCTGGAATGGCCAAAACCACCCTGAGGAAGAAGAACAAAATGGGACAACTCAAACTTCTGACTTCTGAAACTTCCTACAAGGCTACAGTTATCAGGAGAGTGTGGCCCAGGTACAAGGACAGACTCAGAACCCAGAACCAAACCCGTAACATGTATGGCAAATGATCTTTGACAACGGTGACGAGACAATTCAACAGAGGAGTGGTGTTTTCAAGAAACGGTGCGGGGGACTTCCCTGGGGGCGCAGGGGTTAAGAATCCACCTGCCAATGCAGGGCACACGGGTTCGAGCCCTGCCCTGGGAAGATTCCACATGCCACAGAGCAACTAAGCCCGTGCGCCACAACTACTGAGCCTGTGCTCTAGAGCCCATGAGCCACAACTATTGAGCCCATGTGCCACAACTATTGAAGCCCACGCGCCTAGGGCCTGTGCTCCACAACAAGAGAATCCACTACAATGAGCAGCCTGCGCACCACAATGAAGAGTAGCCCCCACTCGCTGCAACTAGAGAAAGCCTGTGTGCAGCAACGAAGATTCAACGCAGCCAATAAATTAAATAAATAATTAATTAAAAAAAAAAAAAAGAATCCACCTGCCAATGCAGGGAACACGGGTTCGATCCCTGGTCTGGAAAGATCCCATATGCCGCGGAGCAACCAAGCCCATGAGCCACAACTACTGAGCCTGCGTGCTGCAACCACTGAAGCCTGAGCACCTAAAGCCCATGCTCCACAACAAGAGAAGCCACCACAATAAGAAGCCCGTGCAATGCAACGAAGAGTAGCCCCCGCTCACCGCAACCAGGGAAAGCCTGTGCCCAGCGACGAAGACCCAATGCAGCCAATAAATAAAATATTTTAAAAAAACCACAAAGAAATGGTGTTGGGAAAACTGGGCACCCACAAGCAAAAGAGTGAAGCTGGACCCTTATCTTACACCATGTACAAAATTAGTGAAAAACAGATCAAAGATCTAAACTATCTTATAAGAAAAGACAGGAGTAAAGCTTTGTGACCTTGAATTAGGCGATGATTCCTTAGACATGACATCCAAAGCACAAGCAACAAAAAACAGATCAAATGGTCTTCATCAAAACTAAAAGCTTTTGTGCTTCAAAGGACACGGGCAGAAAGTGAGGAGACCACCGATGGGCCAGGAGAAAGTTTTTGCAAGTCCTGTAACTGATGAGTGACTCGTGTCTAGAGCACATGAATAACTCTCATTGCTTCATTATAAAAACACAATCTAAGAAACGTGCAGGGGATCCGAACAGAGTTTCTCCATTAGACACAGAAGACATGAAGGGCGTGCCACACCAGCAGCCTCAAGGAAACGCAAGTCAGAACCACAAGCCCCTCACTCCCCAGGAGGAATTCAAGTGCAAGTCTGGGGGTGGGGTGGGGGTGGAAAATGCTCCCCTGGCAGCTGCCGGACAGTTCGACCCCAGCACAGGGGCAGGAGAAGCGGACACCACCCATGTCCAAGGGCCAACCACCCTGAGATGCCCTCCTGCAGGCCACCTGGGACGCCACACTGGCCCCCAGCACCTGCCCACACACAGCAGCTTGCTCAATGGTCCTGGCCTGACTTGCACTCCCTGACCTCCGCTCATCGGGCAGCCTCAGGGGACAGGGCCCCACAGAGCAGCCTTCCCTGGCAGCCCAGGCTCTGCGGACCCCACTGCCTGCATGTTCCTCTGTCCCCAAGCTCTGCACAGAACTGCTGCTGCCGTCTACCATCCTCTTGCTCGAGTTCTCCGTCTGCCCTCTGCTAGGCTGTGGCTCCATAACAGCAGGCCTGACCTTCCCAGGAAGGGGCCTGGCACGAGCGGGAGCTCCATCAATAGGGAAGGATGACCACTCACAGGGTCCAGAAGCTCATCGTCCAGCTCCACGTTGCTCATCTGTCCGATCCGGAAAGATGCTGAATGGGGTGACTAGAAGCAGAAGAGAAATCACAGGCTGCTTAGCTATGGGGCTGAGCTGCACCGTGCATCACCCCATGGCCTGGCACAGCCTGGGGAGCAGGGACCCACACCTGCCGTATAGGAGAAGCCAGCAGGGCCAGCGCTGGACCCCAGGCCCATCCTCATGACCCACAGCCTGTCACTGAGGAGCCCAGCCTCCGGATGGGAAGCCCCGTCCTCCCGTCTACGGTGTCCTCCAGGCCGCCCTCCCTCCCTGGCCTGGAACACCCCAGCAATCAAGGGCCCCTCCTCCAGAAGTCTTTCTGTCCCCCCACCTCCTAGCCCCATCTTTCTCTGTTTACCCCCATCATGACACTGAGCGGCTACCCATCACAGGCCTCCAGGCCGGCCCCCCAGACACACGGTCAGAGGCGCCTCGTTTCTAAGGTGGGACCTTTCTGAAGCGGGGCTGTGCTCCTGGGCCCAGGGGCAGGATCACAGACGTCAGACACCCCGGCACATGACCACCCTCAGGCCCACTGCCAGGCATGGAAGAGGCCAGGACTAGGCAACAAAACACAGGGCGCTCACAGATACATTTCCGAGAAAGAAGTCACGATGCAGGACAAAAACATCGCATGGAACAGGCAAACATGACCCAGTGTTCCTCTGAAACGCAGCCGGGTGCCCTGCCTCTCTGGAGGAAACCACAAAGCAGCACAGGAACAAGGATGGCGGAGCCTGGAGCACACTGTGACTCCAGCACAAAGTCTGCCCCTGCTGCTACTGGTGGTTACTTGGGGGTGGGGGGACGAGGCAGCTTCAGGGACACTGGTGACTCCACTGGGGGATGTTGAGCCTCCTAGGGCTGCTGTGCCCAATCACACAGCCTAGGTGGCGGAAAATGAGAGAAATGTACTCTCCCAGCTCTGGAGCCACAAATCCAAAATCCAGGTGTCAGGCTTCCTAGGTGGCGCAGTGGTTAAGAATCTGCCTGCCAATGCAGGGGACAAGGGTTCGATCCCTGCTACAGGAAGATCCCACATGCCGCAGAGAAACTAAGCCCGTGAGCCATAACTATTGAGCCTGCACTTTAGAGCCTGTGAGCCACAACTATTGAGCCCATGTGCCGCAACTACTGAAGCCCATGCGCCTTGAGCCCGTGCTCCACAACAAGAGAAGCCACCGCAATGAGGAGCCTGTGCACCACAACGAAGAGTTGCCCCTACTCACCACAACTAAAAAGAAAGCCCGTGCACAGGAAAAAAGACCCAACACAGCCAATTAAATAAATAAATAAATACATACATACATCTATTAAAAAAAAATCGAGGTGTCAGCATTCAGGGCTCCCTCTCAGGGTCGTGGGGAGGACCCTCCAGTCTCTTCCAGCCTCTGATGGGCACTGGCAAGATGTAGTGTTCATTCCTTGGCTTGTGGCTGCACCACTCCAACCCCTGCTCTGCCACCACCGGCCATGCATGTATGGATGTGCGTGCGCGCGTGCATGTAAGCGCATGTACATGTACACGCACACCTCCCCTCTCCCATGAGGACACCAGCGTGACCACATCATAACTTGACCACAGCTGCAAAGGCCGCAGACACAGTTTCCAGGTTAGGGGTGGAGACATTCCAGGGGGCACCTTGCACCCCACGACAAGTAGTAATTTGTCAGGTGCGTTCACTCGACCATCATCCTGCTCCACCCGCATGACTGCACTTTTCTCCACGTATATGCGGCAAACGTCGGTGCCAACAGGTGGGTGAAGAGAGAAACATAGCTGTTTTCTTTCTTAAAAACAATCGACAATGCATCCAAACTAGTGAATCTGATGAGAAAGACAGGGCGGCCCCCTCTGCGCCTCCCCTCCCCTGCCCTGTGCCCCAACCACTGGCAGAAGTGCCCAGCCTGCTGGCCCAGAAAGGATCCCAGTTCCAGAGTGAACTTGACCCAGGAGGGGGCCTGGAGCTGGAGCCTCCACTTCCCATGCAGACACGGTTATCAGGAAGGCTGTGCTGGCCACCAGCCTGACCACAGCAACACGGATCAGGGACGCCTCCACCAAGGACACAGGCCACAAAGACAGGCAGAACTGAAAGTCGCATTGTGAAAGCAGAAGGGAAGACCCATCTGCCAACTGACCCAACAGACGGAGGCCACAGACCAGGCGGTCTGGCCGTTTGTATCTCATTCCTCACTAATGGACTGTACCCTGAGATCACTCCCGCTGCACCGAGGTGGCCCCTGCAAAGCAGCTCCTCTGCCATCCAAATAGTGCTCGAGGGCCAGGCTGCAACCTCGCACACAGCCTGGGGACAGGTGGGCAAGATGGTCCAGGTGGCTCGGACTCACTTGCTCAGGTGACAACAGGTCCTCAGCACCCAGCCGGGAGGACGCCAGGTGAGTGCATGTCTGCACCAGAGAGCTCCATTCTGGACCCGGAAATGCGCTCGTAGCAGCAATGGTGCCCCCACTGTGGCTCCCGGGCCACACCCACTCCCACTGCCAGTGTCTTCATGTTTTCATCATCTCTTTTCTGAACTTTATGGGCATCTCTTAGGAAATATCTTCTGTGATGAAAAAACCCACTTACTGGAAGTTCAGTGATTTATCTGTAATGTCTTTCTTTCTCTTTTCTTAAACCCAAATAAGTTACTAGTAGTTCCTCAAACTGTTAACATGCACAGCAGCCTGGATGAAATCTCCATACTTTTGAAGAACTGAAGGATTTCAGACCATATGGTCCCACTGACCTGTCGTGCTCGAAAGGTCAGACCTGGAGGGAGGACAGGTTTGGGGGAGAGGGATGAATGTAAGAGGCAGGACAAGGGCACTGACGGACGTGCACGCACACCCACACGCGTGACAACAGCAGGGCGCTTACACACACACTGTGCCAACAACAGTGCCTGGTTTCAGCATGGTGCTACTGTGAGGTAAGACGGAACCACCTTGGGAAACTGGGGGAAGGCACACAGGCCCTCTCTGTACTGTCTTTTCAACTTCCCCTAAATCCACAATTATTTAAAAATTTTAAAAATTTATATGCAAATAGGACTACATCAAAGTGAAGAACTTATGTGTATCAAAGGAAACAATGAACAGGGTGAAAAGGAACTAGTCCTACGGAATGGGAGAAAACTACAGATCACGTAACCGATAAGGGTTAATATCCAGAATGTGTAAAGAACTCCTATAACCCAATAACAAGTGGGTCAAAAAAACAGTCCATGGACTTGGGACATGAAGATCAAAACCACAGCAAGATACCACCTCACAGTGGTGAGGATGGCCAGGGTCAAAAAACAGAATAACAAGCACTGGCGAGGAGGTACAGACACCGGAACCCTTGTGCACTGTTGCTGGGAGTGAAAAACAGTATGGCAGTTCCTCAAAAAATTAAAAATAGAACTTCCTTATGATCCAGCAATTCCACCTCTAAATATATACCCAAATGAACTGAAAGCAGGGTCTCAAAGAGGTGTCTGTACACCCACGTGCACAGCAGTAATTTTTACAGTAGCCAAGAGGTGGAAGCAACCCAACTGCCCAATGACAGATGAATATATAAACTTAATGTGGTCCCTCCACACAATAGAGTATTATTCTGCCTTAAAAACAAGGAAATCCCATCATACACTACAGCACGGATGAACCTGGAGAACACTGTAATAAGAGAAAGAAACCAGTCACAAAAAAACAAATATCACACAATACCACTGCTATGACACGTCAAATTCATAGAGACAGAAAGCAGAACGGCCTTTGCCAGGGGCTGGGGGAGGCGTGGGCAGTTAGTGTTTAATGGGGACAGAGGTTTGGTTTGGGAAGATAAGAAAGTTCTGGAGGTGCTGGGGTGATGGCTGCACAACACTGTGAATGGACTTGATGCTGTGGGACTGTACACTTAGACACAGTTAAGATGGTAAATTGTGTTACATGCTTTTACCATCATTAAAACAAATTTCACAAACGATTTAAAGGCCATCTGCTACCCACTCTGCCGCTCTGTATTCTAACCGCCCCCCCCCCCCCCCGCCCCAAGCCCGATGCCCCCCAGCACTGAGGGCACAGGGCCTTCACAGCCAGGAGTTTACAGTCAGAAAAACTAAGCCGCCCGTAAACAACGTCAGCATAAACCGTGAGAAAGGCTTTGATAGCGAGGCCAGAGCCCAAGGGAGAGGCTAAGCCGATGCGGGGTGGGGAGGTGGCATTAGGCTGAGACACGGTGAGCAACGTACAGAGGCGGGTGGATGGGAACAGCCCCGCCGCTGCCACCTTGCTTTCCGAGCACTGTGGCCTCTGCCCAGGGGGCCTCTCACGACCCTCTAACTGGTCTGGGCCCACCCTTGTCCTCAGCTCTCTGCACTGTCCAGCTATGCCCGCATCCTCTCCTGCCCCTTCCAGACTGAGCTGCCCGCACTGGCCCTGAGCTGGTGCTACTAAAGGCCTGAGGGAGCCAGACTTGGGAGCCCTCTGGGGAGGGAACCAGATGGCTGGCCTGGACCCTACAAAGTGGAGCTGGGGTACATGGAGGAGGAGGAGGAGAGGACAGGGCGCTGAGGCAGAGGGACTCCCTGGAGGGGCTTCCCCGGGGCTGGGAGCCACTTACAAGAAGGACGGGGTGCCCCTTATGTTGAGCAGGGCTGAAGGGGCCACTGGGGATGGTGATGACCTGCCCCTGCACCTCCCCTGCAACCCTCCCTGCCGGCTCCCCGCCACCCTCAGACTATAGCCTGTGGCTCCGGGTCACCAAGGCAGGACACCCCAGTTTCCAGAGGAGCAAGATCTCCAAAAGTGATTCTAAACACTAACCTGAGGGTCCTGCCCCTCAGGCTGTCTCAGGCAGAGCTTCCTGAAGCTGAGGTCCCTGGAGAGGACCTGCATTTACAAACACTCCGAATACCCACCCCCACCACCGAAGCCTCTGGTTCTGGTTCAGATTTCCCTCTTTAAGTTCTCAAAACGCCACTGCCCACACACATGACCGTGACTTGCCAGCTGATATCACCCTCTCCTTGCCCCAGGGCGGACGGGCAGCAACTTGCTGGATGATCCACCCTCACCCCGCACTCGAGCACGACTGGCCGAGGGCCAGAGAGAGGGATGAACAACACTGAATGGCCTGGTTCCGGCCTGATCGAGGCTGAGCTCAGGCCAGCCCCCAGCCCACCCTGCCCAGAGCAGCCACCTCTGAGTGCCTGGCAGGTTCCCACGCCAGGTGCAAGAACACCAGCCTCCAACTCTGGACACCCTGCAACAAACCCCAAAGGACCGGGAGGCAGCAGGACAAACTCTCCTGTCCAGCTCACCAGAATATTCCCATAGGGCAGTATTGGCCTGGGTTGTCATTTTAGTTCAAATGGCCCTGGTCTGAGAGCAGCTTGCAAGCCTCCGTCTTCTGCAGTAAACTCAGCCCGCTGGTCCAGAGCCGACCCTCCCACAAGAAAGCCAGCCTCCAGGAGTTCAGTCAGCTGCAGGGGTCACTCCAGGAACAGCAACCCAAAGACCATCACGTCTGAGCTGCTGTTTTTAATACCCCTGAGAGTGACTAGTGTTTACCACCTCGTGGCAGGTGGTGCTCAGGACTGGTGGCATATTAGCTTGCCTGCAGGTGGGGAGCCTGAGGCACAGGAGGCTGCGGCACCTGCCTCTGCTGGTCCAGAGCAGAGCTCCCGGCACCAATACCTCCTATGCTCCCCAGGCACCCTCCTAGGTCCATGTGAGGCTGTCTACAGATCCTTCAAGGCTGGAATCTCCAGCTTTCCGAGAATTCTCCACAAGACAAAGCTAAATTTGAAGTCCACAGCTGTCCCCTGCAGTTCGACCCTGGCTCCTTCCCCAGCCTCCACTCCCCACTCTGATTTACTTTCCAAACGCACACTCCCTTTATCTTTCCCCTCTGTCCACCCGCCTGAGGACCATGCGCTCTTCAAGGCTGGAACCAGTGCGACCTCTCCTGCCCTTGGGGCCCCTCACGCAGTCCTCCCAGAGCACTGGGCCTGGTTTTCCAAGAGCCTGGAGCCAGGAGGAAGGAAGCTGCATAATGCACCTCTGGGTCCCAGGCAAACTGCGTGTGGCTGGGCACACGACAGCTACACAAAAGATTATTTTTTAAATGGTTTAAGAGCAGCCAGTCACTTGTTATTAAATGCAAATGAATAAACAAAAAAGCTTACAAACTTTTTTTAGGAAAATGAGTTTTAAGGGAAGAGATCAATAGGTTATTTCAAAAAAAGCCAACTCCCATGTCTATGCATAAAGAAAAGTGGGAAACCCTGAGCACATTCAGTGCCGAAATAAACTGCAATTCAACCTCAAAGCTTCCAACCTCTTCACCTGTCAGCCCTTAAAGCCTGTTTCATACTTCTAGTTTGTGAACTCCAGATTACTTTCAAAGAGAAAAAAGAAACAAACGTTCTGAGAAGAAAATAACAAAGCATCCCTATCCCCACCGCTGCAAATGGGTCCCTTCTTGTCACTTCTCATGCAGACACAGAAAGCCCTTCAGCAGAGGATCCCACTCAAGGAGCAGACTTTGACCTTCATTGTCTGATGCATTTCTGGGGGACTGGGGAAACCTAAAGATAAGTTCTAGAGAAACAGCCTGATGCTTGAGTCCTTCCTCATTAAACACTGCACAAGTGTTTAAACGACAGACCTAGGACAGGAAGAGAACAAGGAACGACCAATTACAAAACAGAGTAAAGCCAAGCAATCAACAAAAGAAGTTTTGTAACTCAAAATTAACAAGACACACAGAAATTCACTTAAGGACACAAACTTCTGCGCTGACCTGCAGAGCACATTTCAACCACTCTTGCCTTGTCCGACTCTGTCTGGCCGTGCTTCAAATTCAATGGACTGCTAAAGGAAACTGAACACACACACTTGTCAGTCCTAAGGTCGCCCTAAAGGCCTGACCCACTCCCTGCAAAGAAGGAGCCAGACGGAGTCCCCCAGTTATTCCCACTGTGAAAGCAAATTCTGCAACCTAAACTCTTAAAATCCCCTGGGGTTCAAAAAACGACCCAATAAAAACAGCTGCTCACGTATGTAACACAGTCTTTCAAAACAAAAACAAAAAAAAAAAGAGAAAAAGAAAAAGGTCACTTAAGTAGAAGACCATCTGCCTTGCCTTTAAATCCACTATGGGGTAAGCTATGAGGAAATAAATTAGCTTCACACTGTCGGGCCTCGACAGCAGCATGCAACTGGGCTCCCCTACGCTCCTTAACGCCGAGAGTAATGGGCTGGCTCCTCCACCTCGCGAGTCACCGGGCCGAGCGCCTCCCAAGACTCCAGAATCCCGCGGCCCACGTTCTGAGCTCGCCCTGCCGTTTGCCAAGGGGGACCCGGTGCGCGTTCTCGCCTCTGCCACCAGGACGGCCCGAGCACGGATTCACCGCGTTCCCGCAGGCCTGGTTCCCAGCACCGGCGACCACCGCGCGGACCCGACCCGGCCCGCCTCTCCCCGGGCTCACCGCGCGCGCGGCCGCAGGCCCGGCCCCGTTCAGCAGCGGCGTGGCCTCCCCGGCAGGCGCCCCAGGCCGCGTCGCCCTCCGCAGCAGCGGCGCAGCCTCATCCTCGTCCACGTCGCGGCCGGACCACGACACCTTTTTAGAGACGTTGGCCATGTCTCGCCGTAGAGGACTGGCCCGGCAGCACCACTGCCGTGTTTGTTCTCGTGACCCGCGCTGCAGCCACGTGACGCGGACGGCAGTCACGTGGCACAGATGGCGGCCGCGTGACCCGATGGCGGCCGCGGGGCGCGCGCGGCCTTCCGGGAGTTGTAGTCTCGCCGCCCGGCGCTGGTTGGGCCTGGTGGGGCGGGAGCCCGCTCTGGGACTGAACCACACAGCCACGCGGACCCGTCCTTTAGAATCGATCACCATGTAACAAACGGTTGTGCTGAGGACACAACATGGCCCTGCAGCTTTCCTGCAGAAAATGCTCCACTGGGCCCATCACATGGGGAAAATGCAGATGAACCCAAATTGTGGGACACCTGCTAAACAGCTAGGCAGGTAGTGTCAGCATCACGAAAGACCAAGAAAGGCCGAGAGGCTGCCCTGGATGGAAGGCTAAAGAGACGGGCAACTGAAGGCTGCTTGTGCGCCTGTTATTTTGGGGACAATTGGCAAAGATTGGATATGCACAGTGGTGTTACAGTGGCACCCAATCCCCCAAGGGTGATCTTTGTCTGGGGGTCATATCAGAGAAATCCTTTTCCTCAGGCGAGACACACAGTTATTCAGGGGTTGTGATGTGATGTCTGCAACGTAGTCTCAGATGATCCACAAGCTAATCATAATCACAACATGTAGCTACTGACAGAAGGAGAAAGGAAATGTGGTAGGATGTTAGCATCTGAATCTAGGGTAAATAAATATGGCGTGCAATGTGTTCCTCTTGTAACTTTTTTCTTTAAATTTGAAGCTTTTCCAAATAAAAAGATTTTAGGGACTTCCCTGGTGGCACAGTGGTTAAATCTGCCTGTTAATTCAGGGAACACGGGTTCGATCCCTGGTCCAGGATGATGGACCAGGGTCCACGGAGCAAAACAACTAAGCCCGCAAGCCACAACTACTGAAGTCTGTGCCCTAAAGCCCGTTCACTGCAATGAAGAGTAGCCCCTTGCTCGCTGCAACTAGAGAAAGCCTGTGTGCAGCAACAAAGACCCAACACAGCCAAAAAAAAAAAATTTTTTTTTAGAAGTTCTTTATAGGCTCTTCTCCTACGTTTCAAAATAAAACCAAAACTGAAACCAAAATAAGAGGAAGAAAGCCCAACAGGATTGTGAGTTTTCCCCAGATCACTGTGCAGCAATGTTTTGAAAATACTAAGAACAATGTTATTTCAGAAAAGGGGTTTTCTCATTAGTGTGACCTGGCTTTGCCCTTTCAAGGGATGGTGACAAGCACATGATGGCCCTGTCTGTGGAGGATGGCCTGGGGTCTGTGGAGTGAAGCTGGCTCAGGCCCCGAGGAGCTGGAGCAGCAGGGGTGGGCCCAAGCTGGTATGACTGAACTGAGTGGACCAGTGTGGTTTGCATGACACCACCCAGGCAGGAGGAGAGCTGCACGGAGCGATGGGGAAGTGAGAACAGTCCTGGGGATGAGGGGTCATGCTGGGGAGGCCCCTCTGGATCCTTTTGTCCTCCCCACCCAGGAACGCAGCAGAGGCAGGTCAAAGGTGGGATTGATGGGACTCGAGGTGGATGAGGCTCACATCGCTCACCCAGCAGGGATGGTGGATCATGTGAGATGCATGCTTGGATTCCCCTGCTCAAAACCTGGATGGGCTTCCCTTGACAGAACACAGACTCCTCAGCTGGACAGGCTGGCCCTTCCCAAATTCCTAGGGACCTGAGCTCCCATCAAGCTCCCCTCTAAGCCCTTTCCCAGGCTGCTCTGCCCTCTTGGAGAGCCCCATCCCCACGAAGCACCCAGGTGCAATGCGGCAGGCAGTCCACAGCCATGCTGCCTCTGCCAAATTCTGTTTTAGGGTCTGTGAACACTTGGAAGAAATGCTGCTGTGAATGTGAAATATCTTGGGTCCCTCATGGCGTTATAAGCACCCGAAAGTGGGGGAGGGTGGGAAATACCCTGCATGGTCTTTTAATGCGGGGGACCCACCTGTCCCTCGAGAAACACTTCCTAATCAAATTAACAGTCTTCCCGCCAAAAGATGGCATTTCTCCCTCCTCAACAGTGGAGTGTGATGGAGCAAGGGCTCCAGAAAAGGTCAGAGGAGCCTGGGGAAGAGGATGCTTTGAGAAGGGCGGCTCTCCATGAAGATGGACGCGTCCTGGGGAAGTGCCAGGGGAAGCAGAAGCCCGTGATTCTGGGGCCTTCCCGTGGCCACCCAGGGGGGTTTCCAGACCTAGGATGCATCTCTTGACCTTGACTCATGGACCAGGGGCGGGGGGTGCGGGGGGGAGAAGGCGGCTGGCCAAGTCTTTGAGTTGAAGGCCTGGCATCACCAGGGCCACAGACAGCTTTACAGAGATGGGAGTGCTGCTGAGACCCCATGGACTGATTTCAGGCCCCTCTTCAAGGAGCGGTGATTGCTGGCCACCTCCTCTCAGCAGAGCTGAAACCAGGGCCCCTCGCAGTTCCGTTGGATCTCTCTAGTTTGCTTCCTCACTTTGAAAATGGGTTGGAGTAGGTGGACTCTAAGAACCAGGCCTGTTTCCAAACTCAGTGATTGTATGCTTTTCCCACAGACAGAGGGATGTCCCCACAGCCTCCACCACACTCCCCAGAACACTGCTCTTTTCTGCGCCCACAGACTAACTTTCTGCTTCTGTGATCTTGTAGGGATTAATTTACAGGCCAGGGAATTCCCCACACCTGTTCTAATTGTCAATGCATTTTTTTTAACCTGCCACGATTCAAAATTCTAAAAAAAAAAAAAAAATTGTCCAAAAGAACAGGGACTTCCCTGGTAGTTCAGTGGCTAAGAATCTGTCTTGCAATGCAGGGGACGCTGGTTCGATCCCTGGTCAGGGAACTAAGATCCCACATCCCACAGGGCAACTAAGCCACAACTAGAGAGCCTGGGTGCTGCAACTACAGAGCCCCCACGCTCTGGAGCCTGCTCACCACAACTAGAGAGAAGCCCACACAAACAAAGAAAATCCCTCATTCTACAACTAAGATCCAATGCAGCCAAAAAATTAAAAAAAAAAAAAAAAAAAGAATATCCAGTGCTGGCAAGAACGTGGAGGAATGGGAACCGTCGTAGAGGGCTGGTGGGAATGTAAAATAATGCACCACTTTGGAAAACAATTTGGCGGTTTCTTTGAAAGTTTAAACATGATTCTATCATACAACCCAGCAATTCCACAGCTAGGTGTCCACTCAAGAGAAACAGAAGCATACGTCTACACAAGCACTCACACAAGAACAGGTGTGGGAAGACATTCTGGAACCTTTCTGAAACCTTGAAAATGTTGAAGTATGTGGGCCGAGCGATGGGATTCAGAATGTCCTGCTTGAGCAGTGGAGGAGCTGAGGGTGCGGGGCGTGGAGACTAATATCACCCTGTTTGGTCCTGAAGGATGGCTGGTTAGCCAAAGACGGGTAAGATTCCTCAGAGGAGGAACAACCTAAGACAGGCACAGCCGCAGAGGGGCCAACAGGGGTGGTGCATAGAGCCTTTCTTATATCACCCTGTTTGGCCCTGGAGGATGACTGGTTAGCCAGAGACGGGTAAGATTCCTCAAGGGAGGAACAACCTAAGACAGGCACAGTCGCAGAGGGGCCAACACGGGTGGGGCACAGACCCCTAATATCTGAGAGAGGTCTCCTGCCCCCAGGGCTGTTTTGCTCTCCACCCCCAGCTCAAATCCACACCTGCTCAACTCGGACCCAGGAAGTAAACAAAGATAATTGCCTCAGTCATGTGAGGCCTTTGATTGTTTATGAGTGTAACCTGAGAATGTAAGCCCACGAACTCAATAAAAGCAGCCTGGGATGAGTCAGCGGGGCTCTTGATCCGAGAGGTCTTGAGCCCCCCGGTCCCACTTTTCTCTTCAGTCTGTGTCTGTGTCTTCTTCAAGCTT
The DNA here is from genome assembly GCF_030028045.1 of Hippopotamus amphibius kiboko. Lineage (NCBI taxonomy): Eukaryota > Metazoa > Chordata > Mammalia > Artiodactyla > Hippopotamidae > Hippopotamus > Hippopotamus amphibius. The sequence continues at coordinate 122,070,856 of NC_080194.1, forward strand.
GCGGCACCCGTCACTCACCTGGAGTCGCCGAGCTGGTCTCGGCAAACAGGCACAGCAGCTTCATTCACAAGAGCCCCCAACTGGAAACCACCCAAGTTTCCATTGACCGATGAGTACACAAAACATGGTCCATTTCAACAGAAGATCGTTCAGACATTCAAAGGAACGCAGCACTGACACAGCTACAACATGGATGACCCTGGAAAACACGATGCTCAGTGAAAGAAGCCAGACACCAAGGACCACACAGTTAATGAGTCCATTTATGTGAAATATCCAGAGCAGGCAGATCCACAGAAATGGAAAGCAGGTGAGTGGGTGCAGAGCTGGGGAAGGGGCTGGATGGGCAAAGGAGTGACCCCTAACAGGCATGATTTCTTGGGGAGGTGGTCATTGGAAATGTTCTAAAACTGGATCATGGTGATGGTTGCACACTTGGCAAATTTATAAAAAAAATATTTGAACTCTACACTTAAAATGGGTGAATTTCGCAGTATATAAAATATACCCCAATACAATTGCTTTAAAAGCATTGCCCACCCGTCCTTAATGTGTGTTTCTGAGCAGCTTGCTCCCTCTGCAGGCTCCCTCTGCAGGCCTCTGTGGCCTCACCGGCTGCCACAGAAACTTGATGGAATCCCTAGGGTAAAGGAGCTGTGGGGCCAGGAAATGGACTCCCCAGCCCTTCTCGTGAGAGAGAGTGGAACAAGGAGAAACTTTCACAAGCCACATGGAGAGAGGACCACAGCAGCTAATGCAAGGAAAATAAGAGCTCTTCAGGAGCCCAAACCCATACCCAAGGAGAGGCAGTGCTGGAGTCCAGCTCTGCCACGTGGCGAGTTGAGTCATGTCGAAATGACATCCTACTCCGGGGGGGGAGGGGTGTAATAAGGTCTCAGCGAGGGAAAGAATGCATTTCTGGGGATCACCTTGAGCCTGGCTCTGCCTGTGGGCCCTCCCCCCACCCCAAGGAACGCCTGCATCCTATGTTAGAGGGCAGGTGTGCCTGGCCCGGGTCAGAGACAGCAGCCTGCTCCTCAGTCTGGGTGGGGGGCCCTCTATGGAGTGTGCTGGGGTCAGGGGTGGCTGAGCATGGCTGAAGACTTGCTCCTCCCGCCGGCCCACCATGTGAGCACAGCTGCTGTGTAGACAGGCCTCAGGGACAGAGCTGTAGGCAGGTACAGTTCACCCTCTGCACAAATCCGCCTACCGATGTGGCATTGGCCAGTGTTAGGATGGCGCCCGTTGGAAGCTCCTTCCCAGTGGCCAGGTTTGAAACCTCCCCAGGGATCAGCACCCGATCCCATATGGCCAGGCCTGCTATGCTCCCCACGAAGGCCTCAGAGCCATCAAATCCACCCCCCACGCTATCTTGCTCCTGGCCGACCACGAGGGACCCTCCCGGAGGAATCTCATAGCCCTCCCTAAAGCGGGAGCCGGTGGCCACTAGCCTTCGGTCCATGTGGAGCCAGTACCTGCCCAGGATGGATGTCCAGATGACACACACATGGTGCCACTGGCCGTCCAGCAGTGGCTGGAGGGGCAGCTCCCTGAAGGCTGGGTCTCCAATCACAAAGTGGATGGAACCGGGGGCCAGGGAATCGCGCCCGTGCAGAACCAGCTTGTTGTCATTTTCTTCCGTGGCATAGGAGAGGAGGGTGCCCAGGTGGCCCGAGGCTGTGCGGACCCAGCTGCAGATGGACAGAGCCTGTAGACCCGTGAGGAAGCCAGGGCGGAGGAAGACCACATTCGCGGTGGAGGCATTCGGGAAGATGAGCGCATGGCCCACGTTGCAAACTAGAAATAGAGCGGGGAGAGTCAGCTTGCACCGTGAGGGGCAGCTGCTCACTTGTCCTCAAGTGATGAGCCCCATCTTACAGGTGAGAGGACTGAGAACCAGGACACCTGGCTGAGCCGTGCTCCTCACCAGCAGGGAGCCCTGGATGCGTGTCCTGTGGCTGCTGGAACAAATCCCCACAAACACAGTGGCTCAAAACAACACAAATTTAGGGACTTCCTTGGTGGTCCAGTGGTTAAGACTGCGCTCCCAGTGCAGGGGGCCCAGGTTTGATCCTCAGTCAGGGAACTAAGTCCCACATGCGTGCGGCAATTAAGAGTTTGCATGCCACAACTAAGGAGCCCACGAACTGCAACTAAGACCCGGCACAAGCAAATAAATAAATAAATAAAATTTAAAAAAACCAAAAAACAAACAAACAACAGCACAAATTTAGTCTCTCACAGTCTGGAGGTCAGAAGTCCCTGCAGGACTCCCTGGGCTTAAAATCACAGTGTGGGCGGGGCTGGTTCCTCTGGAGGCTAGGGAGAAGCTCTTTGCTGCCCTCCGACCTCTGCTACTACTCTCACATCTGTCCCTGGCACTGAGCCTCCTGTCTCCCTCTCATAAGGACCCTGTGATGACACTGGTCCACATGGGATAATCCAGCACCAGCTCCATCTCAAAATCCTTCATCACACCAGAAAGTCCTCCTGCCATGTGAGGTGACACATCCACAGGGACCAGGACGTGGACATCTTTGGGGGCATCCTGCTGACCAGACTTCTTGCCACATCTGCTTGATGGATGGGAGGGCGGGGCAGGCGTGGGGCACCCAGCCTGAGGCTGGGAGCGGAGCCAGGGAACTTGCATTTCTAGCCCACCGGCCCCTTGGGTTCTGGGGTAGAGGGCGTCCTGTGGCCAGCCCCCATCTCCTTTCTTCACCTGGGAGCTCTCGTCATAATCTAGGGCAGTGGTCCTCAACTGGAGATGACTGTACCCCTGGGGGACATCTAGTGACGTCTGCAGATGATTTTGGTTGTCAGAACTTCGGGGGTCCCCAAACCTACAGCCCCCCCTTTCCCAGGATCCCTGGTGGTTCCCTCCAGGTCAGCCTGTCAGCCCTGTCTTACTGGCGAGGCCCCTAGAATCACGCACATGGGGAGGGACCTCCTTCAGATCAATGGGCCCTGGGGGCTGCAAAGCCAGACAGGGAGCAGCCCAGTCACAGCTGAAAGTTCGAGCTGAGTGGGCATCCAGCGGGTGGAGGCTGGGGATGCTGCTGAACACCCTTCCGTGCCCCGGACGCCTCCGCAACTAGGGACAACCCGACCCCAGATGCCAGGACAGAAACCCTAACCTGGAGATCAGAAGTGGCAAAGCAGAGGGACTTCCCTGGTGGTCCAGTGGTAAAGAATATGCCTTCTAATGCAGCGGATGTGGGTTCGATCCCTGGTCGGGGAACTAAGATCCCACATGCCATGGGGCAAATAAGCCTGTGCTCTCTAGAGTCCGTGTGCCACAGAGAGAAGCCCATGTGCTGCAACTAAGACCAAATAAATAAACATATTTTTTAAAAAGTGGCAAAGCAGAACCGGCTTTGCAAAAACCTGGGGGCCTTCACGGGTAGCCACAGACCCCATGGGGTGCTGGTGGGTCCAGGGCCCTGCAGAGAGGGTTCCTGCTGGCAATAGCTGAGGACATCTGTGGGACCCCGCCAGCTCTGACCAGGCTGATCACTAGCTCTCAGTGGGCATTTACTGCCCGCAGGCAGCACCCCACTCCTGTGTGCATCTGGTGGCCTGAACTACAGGCAGATTCCTTTCTTCGAGGTTGGGGTGTGGGGGGTGTAAAGCAGTGTCTTTTCCACCCAGCCTGGGGAGAAGTCTTGGAGGGGACTGGAGGCCTAAGGAGGCACCAGAGGGAAAGTGGACACTGATGGGGGAGGGCAGGTTGTGGTGCTTACTCTCTTCTGGGCTCTCGCTGGGCCATGCCCGCTGGATGCCTGGGCCTGGGGGCTCCTGCGCCCCCTGGAGACGGCAAGCAAAGTCCAGAGGTGGGTCCCCAGGCTCGGGCAGAGCTCTGGATGCCTGCCTGTCCCCCTGCAGCTTTGGAGAGCTCGGTCTCGATGGCCTAGGCAGGGCTGGGGTCACACTCGGGGCGACGGTTCCAGTGCTTGCCACCTGCAGCCGCCCCTCGAGAGTGGCCAGCCTGGCGCCCTGGTTCTGGACGAGGGGTGTCAGGCGAGCCAGCGCATCCTGCAGGGCCCGCACGTCCAGGGCCAGGCCGGAGAGGGTGTCCCTCTGTGTCTCCTGCTCCTTCCTCTCCTGGGCGCGCTGCCTGCTCCTCTCGCTGAGGGCGGCACCCAAGGCCAGCAGCCTGTGGTCTACCTTCCGGCCTCTGCGCTGCGTCTTCCGCACCCAGGTCTTGAGGTGGTCCAGGTCACCCTGCACGGTGGCCTGTGATTGGTTGAGCGCCAGGCAAACGGCATGGCTCTCGCGGGCCAGGCTCTGGAACCGGGCCTCAATATCGAAGGACAGGTTGTAGTTGCTGGCGATGCCCTGCAGGTGCGTTAGGGTCACCTCTTGGAACCTCCGAAACTGTGGAGAGGACACAGGCAGCCTCAGGGATTTGATTCTCAGCCCAGCAGCCCCCGCGGTCCAAGCTCACAGCAGTGGGGACACCCCCAGGTCTGCGCTACAGGGGGTGAGGGCACCACAGGCTGCTCCCATCCTGCCCCACGCCCCTCCACCCTTAGGGTCCTATCCACCAGCAAGATGGGCTTCCTGTGTGGGGGCATCAAAGTGGGGAGTGCTTGGGGCAGCCCTGATGTCTGCAGGGTGCCAGGGAACTGGCCACAGACCCACACAGGAGTCTTGGAGGACCTGAGACCTGGAGCCCCCGTGCCCAGCAGGCCGGCCCCAATGCCCCAGCACACCTGCAGCTACACTCCTTGGGGGTCTCCCCAATCCTGCCCACCCTCAGCTGGCTTGTCTTCAGAACGATCCCTACCAAACCTATTTTGCTATTTCAACCAGAGGTGAAAACAGCTGATAAGAACTGCAAACGCCACGCTGAGCCCACAGAGCGCAGAAGTTTACCACTGTTTCTATAACATCTGTGCTTCATCTGCTGTTAATTAAAAAAAAAAATCTACTGCCCCAAACGGTGGGTATACTCACTTGCTCTTCTAGTCTACGGAGCCTCTCGAAAAATGGTTTTCTTTGCCCCACAGGGGCAGTTTCTTGCGACGAAGCCCCATGTAGATATATGGGCACAAAAATGAGAAAGAAAGGCAGGGTTTTCCTGCCTGTGCAGCCCATTCTGAGGAGTGAGAGGTGCCGCAACTGCAGAAGTTGTCTGTTTGGAGCTCCCATCTCCCCCATGCTCGCCCACCTCTCCCGGGCAGTGGTTTTCCTTCTTCCTCTCTGGCTGGGAGTCAGGTACCTCCTGCTACCTTAATGAAAGGCATTCACTCTGGAGACTTGGAGGTTCCCAAGGACACAAGCTTAAAACAGATGAAAACAGCTTCTTTGGAAAATAACTTTACTGGGTGAAAGCCCTGGTCCAGCTGGCTCAGAGGCAGATGGGGGCGATTGTTTTAGCAGGCGCACACAGACTCATGTCCCCACCAGAGAAGTCGAAGCAGGACATGGACCCCGGCGGGGGCCGGGGAGTCCTTAGAGCCAAGTCTGCAGTAGCACCCAGTGGCCCCTCTCGTGGACAAAGCAAAGGAAACCGGATTGGGAGCCACCCTCATTTGTCTTGGGGCCCAGGTTGCATAGTGGGCTGAGTGGGAGGTCCCAGTCCTAACCCTGGTGCCTGTGAACGGGAGTTTATTTGGAAAAAGGGTTTTGCAGATGAAATTGAGGATTTTGAGATGAGGTCATCTTGGATTATCTGTATGAGTCCTATACCCAAGGATGTGTCCTTCTGAGACAGAGAGAAAGACATGTGGAGACGGCCATGTGAAGCCGGAGGCTGAGGTTGAGGTGAAGCTGTCCCAGAAACACTAGGAGCTGGGCGGGGCAGGAAGGACCCTCACCAGGAGCCTTCGGAGAGAATGTGGTCCTGCTGACACCTTGATCTTGGATTTCTGGCCTCCAGAGCTACAAGGGGAAAATGCTGCTGTGTTAACCTCCCCTGTTTGTGGTCATTGGTTACAGCAGCCCCAGGAAACAAATACAAGCTGTCTGTCTAAGTAAACAGGGGGCAGGGGACCTCGTTCTAGGGCCAGGTCCATGGACAGTTGTGACCCAGTGAGGGGAGCAGGATAAAACCGTGGTCAAGACCCAGACACAGTTAAAGAAGGTGGCTGTGCACAGAGCTGGTCTCCTCTTTCCACAAGAGTCACTTCGATGGCAGCAAAGGAACAAAGCCTGAAGGAGCCACAGGGCAAGGAGAAAAGGTGCGGTAACTGACCAAGTGGAGCAGAGAGAGCAGCAGAGGGGACCTCAAGGGCCAGGGAGTATGTCAGTGTCCTGGGGCTGCTGCATCTGATGACCACCTGGGGGTGGGGTGGGAGTAGTAATTCATTCTCCTCTGGCTCTGGAGGCTGGAAGTCTGAGATCAAGGTGTCAGCAGGACCACAGTCCATCTGAAGGCTTCTGGGGCGGACCCTTCCTGCCCCAAGACCTGCTGTTCCTGTGGCAGCATCACCCAATCTCGGCCTCTGGCTTCACACAGGCTTCTCCCCTGTGTGTCTCTCCTCTTCTGTTTAACAAGGACACCAGTCATTGGATTTAAGGCCCACCTGGATAACCCAGGGTGATTTTTTTAAAAATATTTATTTATTTATTTTGGCTGTGCCGGATCTTAGTTGTGGCATGCAGAATCTTCGATGAGGCATGCAAAGTCTTAGTTGCAGCGTGCGGGATCTAGTTCCCTGACCAGGGATCAAATCTGGGTTGGGATTCTCCCCTGCATTGGGAGCTTGGAGTCCCAACTACTGGACCACCAGGGAAGTCCCATGATTACATGTTGAAATGGTAATATTTTGGATGGATTGGGTTAAATAAAATACACTACTAAAGTTAACTTCACCTGTTTCCTTTTACCTTTTTAGTATGGCTATAAAATATTATATGAGGCTCACATCATACTTTGATTGGACAGGGTTGCCCTGGAGAAAGACTTGGGTCTGTAGGCTCCTGGACACAGAGACAGGGGCTTTCCTTTCAATCTCTTTCATCATCCATTCTTTTAAAAACATAATTTAGTGGAAATTACACATATTATAAAATTCACTCATTTTAAGGATAATGCTAACAACAAGGTATTGAAATAAATGTCTACCTATTGGATGGCGGGAGCCTGAGGATTCTGCCAGCTTCTGGAAAGCAGCAGCCACAGCAAGGCACCTGCCCCAGGCTGGAGAAGCGGGGGAGCGTCTTCAGCCCCAGGCGGAAAATCTGCACTTACCCACAGCATGGGGAAGAGCTTCTCTGCACCCCACCAAATAAGCTCTGGTCCACTGGAGAGACAGAAACCTGCCCAAACAGAAAAGGAACTGGGAAACAATGTAAAGGGCCAAGAAAAGGCTCAAAGTGTTCTAAATAATACCCTCAGGAAGACAAGAAAAGCTTTTTGTCCACAAGGCAAGAAAAGAATGCTATGAAAAAAGAACCAGAAAGGGAGGAATTGCTCTTAGAAATGAAAACTACGATTTTCAAAAATACCAAAAAAGTAATAAAATGACTAAATAAAAAAATAAAATGCAAATAAATAAATATACCAGAAAAGCTAAAAGGCAAAGTTAAAGCAATGGGTCAGAAAGAAGGCAAAAAGGCAAGGAGAAAAGGAGAGAAAACATTGGCTTGAGATCAACCTGATGAAAAGAAACTGCAGAGAGTGAGACTACAGGAAACAGGTGAAGAAATTTTAGCAAGATAATCCAGGAAGATGCTGCAGAGCCAGCATTTCAAGACCGTTTGGAGAGGCAGGGCCAAGGACCAGGGCAGACTCCAAAGCTCATCTTGCCAAGTGTCAGACACCACAGATGAGAAGATCCTAAAAGTGTCCAAAGATAAGAACCTGGTCAGGTGACAAGGATTGAGACTTTCCCCAGAGGACTGTCGGCAACCTCAGCAGCAAAGCTGGCTGCCCAAAACAGGAGCAAACCTCAATTTTAATTTAAAACTGACCAGAGTGGCTGGTTAACTCAGATGGTTAGAGGATGGTGCTGATAAAATTGTGCATCCACCTCAAATGTTAATCGACTTGGAGCAAAGAATAAAGGCATTTTTCCGATATGCAAAGGCTTAAGAAACTTATCCTCTGTGCATGGTCTCTTCAGAAGTGACAGGATTCAGGAAAATGCGGGGATGGAAGAGGGAGGAGGCCGCTGTAGGAACCGGGAGTGAGGGCTTTAGTCCAGAAGCGGCCTGGGAGGAGTTCGCGGAGAGTCCCAGCAAGGCATCATCCTCCGCTCCCCGCTCCCTCGCACCCACATCCAACCCATCTGGTCCAGCCCTGGTCAGCCTCTTCTCACCACCTGGCCCACGGCTGTCCTTGCACCCGGACACCCCTCTGGGTTTCCTGAATCCGCGGTTGCCCCCTACCGTTCATTCTCCTAACTGCACGCAGGGTGGATCTTTTAAAAGGAGGGTGAGCTTGGTCACTTATTTTCTTACTCTGCCTCATTTTTCTGCCTCATTTTTCTTACCATTATTTGCCATCTGACATGCTGTACGTGTACTTTATTTGCCCCCTTGACGTGTGAACAGGAACTTTGCTTCATTCTCTGCCCTGGAAGAGTGCTTGCCGCCGCAGCAGGCATTTAGTTAATGTATGCTGAATGAATAAATGTTTTCCATGTCTCCCCTCAACAGCCTTCTGGGCTGAAATAGTACCTCCTTGCGAAGTCTTCCCAAATCGCTCCCCAAGGTCGCCATAGGACGTTCTGCCAAGACGGAAGGTCCCATAACTGCGCTGTGCATAGTCAGGTGGCTATCGAGTCCTTGACAGGTGGACAGTGCGACCAAGGAGCTGACCCGGTGGCTGGTGGCTACTGTGCTGAACGGTGCAGCACCCGTCCCAGGACACTCATCAATACCCGAAATCACACCAGCTGTGACTTCATCTTAGTCTGTGGTGCGTTTCCCTGCAAAGGCCGCAGCCTGGGGAGGGAGGGCCCTGCCTCGGGGCGGTCGGTGCTCAGCAGGAGTTGGTGGAGGCGCGCGCGTGTGGGCTCAGGAGAGAGCTGGGGCTCTCGAGCGCGGGAAGGGCGGGAGGAGGTCCCTCCGGGAAGACCGGCACGGAGGCAGAGGGAAGCCAGGCGGGCGCAGAGACGCTCGACTCCGAGCCGCGCGCTGCGCAGCCCCTCGCACACTGCCCCGCCCACCAGGGAAGCGCCCACTCGGGCCACGCCCCCATGTGCGCCACGCCTCCTCTAGCTTAGGCGCAGATGCGGCCGCTGGCACAGCGCGTCTTCCGGCTCGCAGGTTCGCAACAGATTCGTCACTAGAGACCCGCGGGGACTGGCGCCACAGGCTCAAAAAATTCAGCGGCAGCTCTTCCCGGGCCGGGAGAACTTTTGCTCTGTGGCCGCGTGCGCTGGGCCGCGAAACAAGCGCTGAGCTGGGCCTCGGCGGCCGTGGCGAATCGGCGACGGATCGGCCTTGGCGGAGCGAGCTGGGCCAGAGAGCGCCTCGGAGCCCGGCGGACCCGGCGGGTGTGCGCTTCCTCGTGACCCCGGCCCGTCCGAAGGTCCCGCCCGTCCCGATACCCCCTCCCGTCCCGACACCCTGTCCTGTCCCCGAGGACCCCTGCCCGCCGCGCCATTAGGTGGGCTCCGGGCGCACGCCGAGGAGAGGGCGTGGGCCGGGCGATCGCTAGCCGGTCTGCACGCCCTGAGAGGGAGCCCGCGTGGACCGGGCTGGGCGGGGAGGTCCAGGCTCGTGGGGACACTTTTTGAGCCCCTAGTGGATCCCGATCTAGTGGCTGAGTGCACTGGTAACAGATAGGTGCCTACGTAATGTCGCTTGTGCTGCAGGGACGCCCGACCCGAAGTAAATGCTCCTTGCAGATGGTTTTGGTTTCTGGGAAGAAAGGGAGCTTGACAAGGTGAAGCCCAGGTGGACGCGTCAGGGAGTTAGAAGTGGTGATGGGTCTCCCAACCTCAGCACTCTTGACGCTGGGGTTTGGATACTACTCTGTGTGGGGGCCGGCCTGCATATATGGGATATATGAGGTGTTTACCAGCATCCCTGGCCTTTACCACCCACTAGAGGCAGAGTAGCACCCCCAGGCGTGACCTCTGAAGGTGTCTCCAGACACAGGTTCCTGGGGCTGGTTGCTCTACTGCAGAGGGTACTATGGAAGCCTCAGACCATGAAACGGCTCTCAGTGGAGAAAGTGACAGATGCTGGCCGGAGGGAAAGGACCCTGCTGAGCGAGGACAGCGGGGGTGAGAAGGACCAGGGCAGGAGGGTGGGCTTTTTCAGAGTATGTGAGAAGTGCTTCCTTATCTGAGATAGTCCCACGTGGACCGTGGCGGCTCCCTGGACTTCCTTTCTCACATGCCTTTCCTGTGAAGTCCAGGATGGATCCAGAGGTCTCTGCCACCCGGCTCACCGTCCAGGACGCTGTTCACATGCTTTCATCTTCTGAGGATGGGGACTGCATCTTCTCCACGCTGGGGTCCCTGAAGCGGTATCTTGGTGAAACGGAGAACCCAGCCCTCCCTGAGGAGCAGGAGGAGTTTGTCAGGATCCACTTTTCCACTTTTCTCAGATGTTTGGTTGGCAAGCTGAGCCCTGACTGGCTGGAGCTGCTGCCTGACGGCCAGTTGGAGGAGCTGTGGGCCAGCTTCTTCCTGGAGGGCCCTGCTGACCAAGCCTTCCTGGTGCTGATGGAATCCATTGAGGGTGCTGCCAGGTGAGTGGGGCTGGGCCTGGTTATGGGGTCACTTGTATAAAACCTGAAGGATTTTGAACCAATGAGTTCTCCAAATTCTGTGGGAATTCAGCATCCTGAAAGGTGAGAGAATAAAACTTGTGCATGTCTGAGCACTGAATTAAAAGTGGGTTGTGTTAATCCCTGCAATGGGAAGACCCTAGCCTTCTGTACTGCCATGTGGGTGAGGGGGCAGCAGGAGTGTTTGCATCTGGGCTTAGGTGGTCCATGTAGGCAGTGGGCGTGGCCATCCTCCTGGGGCCCCTTCCTTCACTCTGTGGCCCCCAGCCCTGGGTGAGGCCCCCCAGCCCTGGGTGAGGCACCCCAGCGAACTCACTCCCTCAACATCAAGCACACCATGGTTCTTCCGTGGATGCTGTGTCATTGCAAAGCTGGGTTTTCAGTGGCTGCTGTGGAAGTCAGTGGGAAGCAGGACAGGCGGGAGAGTGGTGTGTCCAGTGATTCCCAGGCGGGGAAGCTGCGAGGAGCCTGGCAGGTGCTCACACCCCCATAGGAAGCAAGGCTGTTTACACCTCCGCTTGGTTCAGCCCCAGCTTCCGTCTGATGAAGATGGCGCAGCTGCTGGCCAGGTTCCTGAGTGCAGGCAGGATGGCTGCTGTAATGGAGGGGCAGTGTCGGCAGCAGCGGGGGCCGGCCTTCCCCCTGCTCCAGGAGACGCTTCTCACCAAGGTGGTGGGCCTGCCTGATCGCCTGGGCAACCGTCTGCAGCAGGAGAACCTGGCCGCGTTCTTCCCTCAGAACTACTTCCCTCTGCTAGGCGAGGAGGTCCTGCGGGTGCTGCAGGTGGTTGTGGACTCTCTCCGAGGTGAGGGCCCCTCTTCTAACAGCTGCCTCGGGTCTTCATCCCCTTCCTCCCTCCCTCTCAGGCCTCTGGGGACTTTGCCATCCCTGGGCAGTGCCATCGGCGGGTCAGACGTTATCGCCTGCCTGGGGCGGCAGCCACCCATCTGTGAAGTTTTACCCACAACTTGGCTGCCTTGGAGGTGGAGCTGACCCGTAAGCCCTGCAGTCCTTGGTCAGACATCCTCGAGGCCACTCATTGCCCTGGCCCGCACTCAGAATAAGGGAACGTCTACAGTCTGGACACCTAAGAGCTCTTACTGTGAAGAGGGTCCGTCCAAGGTGGCTGCCAGCCGTGGTGCCTGGTCCTTGTCATCATGGGTGGGGGACCTTGGTGCTCTGGTGTCTGGGGGCGGCGCTGGGGACAGTGTGGGTGGCTTCCCGCCCACCTTTCTGTTAATCACAGTCTCTGGAGCATCAGGAACCTGGCTTCCCTGTGTGTGTTCCAAGAGCCGGGAGAAGGCTGGACAGTAGCAGCCCAAGTGGGATTGGGCGTGGGTATCAGGTCGTGGACAGTGGGCAGACTGGCTGAGCCGCTGCCCTTCCCCCCAGGGAGGCCTAGCCTTCCCTGCACTGCCTCCACCCTGGCCCAAGCCCCTCATCATGGCTGGACTCTTACCACAGCCTCCCACGTGCCCTCCTGTCTTGTCTGAACTGAGCAATTGCGTGATGCAGTTACCACGAGCCAGGCTCAGAACCTTCCAGCAGCTCTGCTCCCGCCTCCTCCCAGCTCTGGACCAGCGGGCGTGTTCCTGCTTGGCCTGGTGCTCTGGCCTTGAGTGCCTCTTCTCAGGTCTGCCTTCCCAGTCACCCTGTTTAGTGTTGCAGCTGCTGCTCTTCCTCACCCTGGAACCTGCCTCCCTCTATGGTGCTCAGAGCGGCCCCGCCCTGTTGTCTGACTCCCCTACCCCCACCCCCAAGTGAGCTGTGGGGCCCGGGCTTGTGCACATAGCCGACCCGGCGCTCAGAGTAGTGACCGATGCTAGTCGGCGGGCGGCCTCTCGGTGTCAAAAGAAACAGACCTACTGTTGTGTCCTTGGGACTGGTGTCGTGCCTGCTTCTCGCAGACCATTCTGCCCTCGTGGACACAGGTCGAGAGGGGTCGCCTGTCTGCCCACAGTTCACTGCACGCAGCGGTGAGTGGCCGCCCTGGGAGATGGCCAGGCAGCATTTGGCAGGGGGCCGCGGCACGAGGTCTGCTGTGTGGGGCGCCCTTGCTGCCCCCCTGCTGTTTCCCCCTAGCGTTACTGTCTTGGGTGAGGGAACCACGCGGGGGGAGGCTCGCGCCTGCGTTTCTCCAGCCCGAGCCCCTGCTCTGGCTGGGAGAGGCCACCCGCCTGGGGGTCCTGAACGTGTCTGGAACTCATCTCCTTCGCCCTGTGAGTGGCTGCTTTGAATTCCATCTTGGCAGGATCCCAAACTCCCATCTTTAGATCGCGGATACTGGGTTTCCATCGCGCATGGGGCGTCTGTCTCCTGGTTGGTCCCGTCACCCCGGTTCTGCTGGGGCAGCTACGGCTGCCCCCCACTCCTTGTTCCTCCATCCTCGTCTCCCCACTGCGACACTCAGACCCCTCCGACTGGGCTCCTCTCTGCCGCCTCCTCCCTGGCGCCCCCACAGTGGTGCCTACTTTGTAGGATCACTGTGAACACAACCCTTTTTAAACGGGTTGGAAACGATGCTGCTGGGGTTGGAATTAGACTGAATGAGTTGGTGATTTTACAGTGTGGGGTCCGCCTGCCCAGGAACAGGTTTGTCCCCACTCGGCCAGGTGCGTGTTGATGGCCTTACTGCCTTCTCCTTCCTGTCCCAGGTGGCCTGGACTGCTCCGTCTCCTTCCTGTCTCAGGTCCTGGGGAAAGCCTGCGTCCACGGGAGACAGAGTGAGTGTTCGCATCATGCGAGAAGCTGTGGCACGTCCTGGGAGGGGTGAGCTGTGCGGATCCCTTGTTGGGGAGTTGCTGCAATCCCCTCACCTGGGCCTGTCCCTGCTGGGCCCCTGGGCGGGCACTTGGCTGTGTGATGGGTGGGCCTGTGGACACTGTGCAGACACTGGACGCCCCAGGGCCCCCGGGCTCAGGACCCCTGTGTGCTTCCCCTTAGAGGAGGTCCTGGGGGTGCTGGTGCCCCGGCTGACAGCGCTCACCCAAGGCAACTGCCTCTGGCAGCGGGTCTGCTGGCGTCTGGTGGAGCATGTGCCTGACCGGGCCTTGGAGGCCGTGCTGAAGGGGCTTGTGGAGGCCACCCCTGGGTAAGAAGCAAAGCATCCTTCCTGCTGCAAACACTTCTCTCTCAGGAGGCTGGGTGATGGGGGTCCAGACAACACCTCGCCTGCCCGTCTGTGTGGGATGGGCGGTGGCCCCTCTGCCTGGTGTCTGGTCCTTTCATAAGGGTTTGGCTGTGTGAACGCCCATCCTTCCCACTCCTGACGGCCAGGCCGGGCCCCCCAATTTGCACCTGGTTGGACCGAGATGGAGGGTGCGGCTTCTCTGCAGCCTGAGGGTTCCTGTTCTCAAATAACGCAAATTGTGCCAAAGGGTATGTGGGGAATGCAGCTTCCTCCCGCTCCATGGCTGTGCCCAGCAGCTCTCATGGAAGCTACGGTCCACATTGACCTGGAGGCCATCTCTACAGTCTTTCCGTTCTCCAGCGGGGCAGTGGTGATTCCTGTGTGCATGTCTGTCTCTGTTCCATGTGCAAGGGGGTCTGCGGGCCAAGTTCCCGGAAGGGCAGTGCTGGATCGCTTAGTTGTCATCCACATGCCTTCAGACGATCTCCCTGCATGAGGGCCCTGTTTCTCTGCCGAAGACGTTTCCTCCATGTTTGACTTCACATTTCATTGATTCTGGCTGAGAGTGTGTGTCTTGAAGGTGTCACGAACTGCCTGTGCGAAGGCTTCTCGTGGGTGGGGGCCCCACCTTAACACAGGCCCGGGTCTTTCCCGACCATGCCGCTGGTCTGGCTTCTCTGAGATGTCCTAACCTAATCGCCACGTGAGCCCTGCACACCATGGGTCGCTGGGTGGGGCTCAGCCTTCTCCGTCACCGGGGCTGTCGTGTTCTCTGCCCCAAGGCTGGTGGTTGGTCAGGTTGCCTGGATCTTTCTCCTTGACTTTATCAGTTTTCTTGTTTTTTTCTTTTTCTTTTAACATTCACATCTTTGACCGGGTAGAGTTTTGAGGGATGAAGAGGGGAACACAGCCTCACCTGCTTCCGTGTTGGCAGGAGGGTGTGTTGGGCTCTCGCTCGCTGAAGGAAGCAAGAGTCTCTTAGTCTAGATCAGGGTCTGAAGACTATGGCCTTTGAGTCAAATGTGGCTCACTCGGTGTTCTCATAAGCAAAATTTTATTGTCAAATAGCCACGCTCAGCCGTGTACCTACCTGCCGTGGCTGCTCCTGGCTGCAGCGTCTCTGCAGAGCCCAGTGGCCCGTAAGCCTGGCCCTTCACAGAGAAAGCTGGCTGCCCTGGTCTAGACGGAGCTTTTCACCTGGACTGGTCAGGGCAGACAGGGGATGTCCTCTTGTGTCCAGGGCCGGGCTCCCTGCTTTCCATATTTCCTGGGAGGAGAGAGAGTCAGGACTGACTCAGAGCTGAAGCACCTGCTTGGCTCCCCGGTGGTTAGCATGGAGCCCAGGGTCCAGCAGTCGTGCTTTTCCCTGACCCTGCCGTGCCTCACAGGCCCGACGTCCTCTCACGGCTATTGGGCAACCTGGTGACAAAGAGTAAGAAGGCCCAGTTTGTGATGACCCGGAAGCTGCTGTTCCTGCAGTATAGCTGCACGGTGAGGGTGCCGGCTGGGGGTGGTGGCTGCGGCAGACGAGGCTGGAGCAGTGCTCGGCTGCCCTGGACGTGTCGCTGTCCTTCAGCCCAGACCCGTCCTGCTCCTGGGCTCCCCGGGCTGGGCGGGCGGAGTCTGTCTGGCAGATGGTGACAGGACGCCCGGCTCTGTCGCAGACGCCCATGCTGCAGAGCCTGCTGGGCTACCTGGCCATGGACAGCCAGCGGCGCCCGCTCCTCGTGCAGGTAAGTGCTGCCCACGCAGGTAAGGGACCCTCAGTCCCCGTGGGGAGAGTGTTCTTGCCTGGGGTGGAAGGTGCTGGCCGGAGCCTCCCTGGGGCTGTGGGGACACAGGCACCGAGGCCCATAGGTCCCGGGCTGCGGTGGGGAGGGGGCTGTCTGACAGGCCGAGCCTGCTGCCCACCAGGTGCTGAAGGAGCTCCTGGAGGTGTGGGGCAGCAGCAGCGCCATCCGCCACGCGCCCCTGGTGCAGCAGTGCTACATCAGCAAAGCTGTCCTCGTCTGCCTGGTGCACCTGGGGGAGGCGGAGCTCCGGGGCAGCCGGGACGGTGAGCATGCAGTGGGCGCCCCGTCCCTGCCCCCACCCCGGGTGCTCTACACCCCCCACCCTTAGCTCAGCCTGTGTGCCTCGGTGCTTCCAGAGTTGCTGGCCAGCCTGATGGAGGGAGTGAAGAGCCGCCTGGACAGCAGCCTACCCGCCGTGCGCCGCTTGGGCATGATCGTGGCCGAGGTGGCCAGCGCCCGGATCCACCCCGAGGGGCCTCCCCTCAAGTTCCAGGTGAGCGAGGGCTGTGCCCGCGATGCTCTCCCTAAGATGCGTCACTCCTGCCGTGATGTCACCCTGCCTGTCTGGGTCCAGGCCCACGGAGCATCTGTGCTGGGTGTCCAGTTGGCCCTGGAGGCCCTGCTGAGGCCGCGGCTGGGAGGGGAGTGGAGGCGCAACCTCTCAGCTGGCACCTGATCCCGTGCCCCCAGGTGGATTCTCTTGACAGGACTCTCCGGATACCTCTCCATCTGCTGAGTCCTCTGGGATGCCCTTGGACATGGTGCCACATCTGCTCTATGTCTGGGGGATTCCCGGGCCCTCCAGCCTCCAGCTCCCCCAGTGCCACCCTCCACAGAGGGGGAAGCCTGGACAGTTGCTCTTGAAAGGCCACCGCCTACCAGAGGCTGGCAGTGCAGACTGCAGGCTGTGATGGGAGGTCCTCGGAGGGGCCCAGCTGTGCCGCACCTCTCCCAGCCAACTCAGCTTGTCTGCGTTGCAGTACGAAGAGGACGAACTGACCCGCGAGATGCTGGCCTTGGCCACGCCCCGGCCCACAGCTGATGGCCCCTCGGAGGCAGGGTGAGGGTCTCCATGTCCACGGTCCCCGCCCTCGGGAAGCCTGGGTTCTGGGACGAGAGACTCGTGGAGCAGCCCTGAGGGCTCCTTCTCTGTCCCCAAAGCCCATCTGTTGCTGTAGTCAGTGGAGAGACTCCTGACAGAGAGACCGTGGATGGCAGTGGCCCCCAGGCTGGGCCTGAGGGCATCGACTCCGAGCTAGACAGGTAGGGGCAGCCCCTCGAGGGAGAGCACGAGGGCCCTGGGGGACCTGCCTCGGGGTGGGCCCTTCTGTGCCAGCTCCCTCGGTTGCGTGAGTCTTCCTCCCACATGGAAATCAGCCTGCAGGGCTCTCAGCCCGGCAGCCCTTCCCGAAGCTTCAGGGACTGGGGGTGAGTCGCAGGTGACCGGCGGGTCTGCGTGTCTGTGCTTCTTCCTCAGCGATGACGAGTTTGTCCCCTACGACATGTCGGGGGACGGGGAGTGGAGGAGCAGCAAGGCGCCGGCCTATGTGCGGGACTGCGTGGAAGGTGTGCCCCATTGCCCGCCACCCCACCCCCTTCCTCCATCCCGGGCTTCCCCCCCGCCCCCCGAGCTCCACCTCACTCAGGCGTCCATGGGTTCTGTGCAGCTCTGACCACGTCCGAGGACTGGGAGCGCTGGGAGGCAGCCCTGCGGGCCCTTGAGGGGCTGGTCTTCAGGAGCCCTGCTGCCACTCGGGAGGTGAGCACGTGAGGGCCTGGCTGTCAGGGTCGAGGGAGGGGCGACAGCTTGGCAGGGGTGCGTGTCCTCAGGGAGTCCTGTCTGGCTTGTGTGGGCCTTGGCGGAGAGGCCTCTGCTGGGGTGGAGGGCGGAGGGCATGGCCCGGGCTCCCTGAGGTGAGCCCCTTCTGTGTGCACCCTGACCCTATGTGCAGGTGAGCGTGGAGCTGGCCAAGGTGCTGCTGCACCTGGAGGAGAAGACAGCTGTGACGGGGTTCGAGGGGCTGCGCCAGAGGGCCCTGGTAGCTGTCACAGTCACAGACCCAGCGAGGGTGAGTCCCCGCAGCTGAATGGAGCCGGGTCGTGTCCCCAGCAGGGGCAGTGCTGGGGCCCTGCCTCCGGGGTCATGGCCCTCAGAGGCCTCTCGTCCCCCCGGCCTAGGTGGCGGAGTACCTGACCACACAGTTCTATGCCCTCAACTACAGCCTCCGGCAGCGCATGGACATCTTGGACGTAAGTGCCTGGGCCTCTGTCCCACTCATCAGGGTTGGACTGGAAATGCCTAGTGCAAAGCCCCTGGACGGGGAGCAGCCATTTGCCAGAATTTACATGGACGAGACCACAGGTCTCCCCGAGTCCCTTGCTGCCAGACCTGAGAGGCTGGGACCAGCGTCTGATGTTTTCTCAACAGAGCACAGGCTTCAGGGGCTGCATTCTTTGTTTTAAATAACAGCTTTATTGAGATGTGATGCACACACCATAAAATTCATAGTTTTAAGATAAGTAAAATGTAGTGTGTTCACACAGTGGAATATTACTTGGCCTTAAAAAGGAAGGAAATTCAGATATTATGCTCAGTGAAATAAGCCAGACGCAAAAGGACAAACAGGTGCAATTCTACTTGCATGAGGTCCCTGCAGCCGTCAGATTCATAGAGACAGAAAGTAAATGGTGGGCGCCAGGGGCTGGGGGAGGGGTGTGGAGTCAGAGTTTAATGAGACAGAGGTTCAGTTTGGGAGGATGAAAAGGTTCTGGAGGTGCTAGTGGTGATGGTGGCTCCGTGAGTTTACCTGGTGCCGCAGAGCTGTGTACTGAACAGCGGTTACTGTGGTGAACACCATGCCACATGCGTTTGTCACAGTGACACAACAGAGTAAGACGCCGCTGAAGAGAAGTTCAGTATTTCTATGTTTACAGTTCAGGGGCGTCTGGTACTTTCCTGATGTTGTGTGACTGTCATGTCCACCTGCTTTCAGGACGTCCCGTGTCACCTTCTAAAGAACCCATGACACTCCCTCCCTGCCCCCCAGCCCCTCAGTCAGTCAGGCTGTCTCTGCATCTGCACGTCCTGGGTGCTTCCTAGAAACGAGGTTGTACATGTGGCGTGTGGCCTCTGGGTCCAGCTCTGTCCACGTGTGGCCGGGCCGGGACTTCCTTCCTTTTTCCCGAGAGGTGGGGGTGGCGGGACTGGATGGGCTTTGGGAGAAGTGACTGAAGGCACAGGCTCATCAGCAGGGAGCATGCCCACCTCCCTCTTGTCCCCGCACAAAGCAAAGGGAGCCCGGGAGACTCAAACTGACTTGGCTTTCGAGGGCACCCAGTTCATCTTGAAATTTGGAAACTGTCGTCCCTCCCCAGCGGGATGGCGGCTTCCCGGGGTCTCTCCTCTCCTCCAGGTCCTGACTCTGGCTGCCCAGGAGCTGTCTCGGCCTAAGCGCCTCGGGAAGGCTCCCCAGCGGGCCTCCCCGGAGCCTGGCTCCCAGCCCTGCGGCGTCATGGCCCCGGCCTGGCGGGCAGTGGTGGAGGAGCGCATCAGACGCCAGACCCGGAGGTTCTCCAAGGTCAGCCAGGCCCTGGGGCGGCCTTGTTGGCAGACCTCGGCCTGTGAAGTGAGGGTTCTGAGTGATGCTGTAGGGAATTAGGTTGAAGTGGCTTTAAAACGTGAATGCAGATGTGGGTGTGAAAACAGCCTCAAGGGTTCTTCAACAGCAACGGCTGTCCTGGCGTGTGCTGGGTCGTTGGGGTCCCTCCAGGCCAGGGCTGAAAGCTGCTCCCCTGGGATGTTGGGCCATGTCTGGAGACATTCTTGGTTGTCATGGTGGAGGGAGGGGTGAGGGAGGTGCCCGCCCCTCTGGTGCTCAGGACTACCCTTCCCGAGTGTCCCCGGCTTGAGGTCCCCAGGCAGTGCTGTGCCCTGTGGCCGACCTGGCGCCTTGTGAGCACATGAGTTTTGCAGGGCTCTGTGGGGCAGGCACCAGCCGCCAGCACCAACGAATTCAACTCGGTGGCTGGCTACTTCTTCTTCCCCCTCCTTCAACATTTCGACAGGTGAGTGAGTTTTCTGGAGCCCTGTGGTTCGGGGAACAGGAGCCCTGGCACCCGTGGGTGGGAGGGTCCCCAGGTCGGGGGCTAAGGTGGGGTTTGGGCTCAGAGGGGTCAGGACCTCGGCTGTGATTGTTTGTAGCTTAAATCAGGGGACGTGAGGACGTTAGGCATCAGGGTCTCCATTACAGATGCTAAGTTCACGGCGGGGGCTGGGGTCAGAGCCTTGCTCTGGTGCCTTGACCAGGTGTGCTCTGCCGTCCCTACACACCACCTCGTCCCGCATCAGCCTGAGCGGGGTACAGACGTCCCCCGACTGTTGCCACACAGGGTGCGAGGCTCTGGGGACAGAGGAAAGGGCCTGGAGCCCTTTGCTGCTGAGGCCCTGCAGGCAGTGGCCCTGCTTCCTGACCCAGGCCCGGGCTTGACCAGGCGGCCTTGCAAAGTGACAGGGCATCTGTCCAATGCCTTTTCCTTGTGGCTCTGGGCGCCATGTGGGGACGAGCAGTGAGGAGGGGTGTCCGGGGGCTTGGGGTGCCCTCGGTGGCCCAGGAGGTTGGAGAGCTGGCCCTGAGTGCCCGGCCTGCACCACTCACCGGGTTCTGTGTTGTAGGCCTCTGGTGACCTTCGACCTTTTGGGAGATGACCAGTTGGTTCTTGGGAGACTTGCCCACACCTTAGGGGCCCTTATGTACCTGGCTGTGAACACGACGGTGAGCTGGGACCCCATCCCTGGCATTTGACTGCCTGCCTCACGTGGAGTCTGTGCCAGCCTTCTGTCCCCTGTGGGCCTCGTCTCGGAACAGGAGTGTTTGGACCTGAGAGTAGGGTCTGAGGCAGGGACAGCTGGGTGCCAGGACCTTTGCCCACTGTCTTCTGCTGTTTCAGGTGGCTATGCCCATGGGCAAGGCCCTACTGGAGTTCGTGTGGGCCCTTCGTTTCCATGGTGACACGTGAGTGGCTGCAGGGCTGAGGGCAGCTGGGCGAGGTGGGGATCCTGAATCCTGCTGGATGTGGGAGCGGGAGGTGGGTGGCGGCTCCCGGGGAAGCTGAGAGGCAGCCTGGCCGGGCGCTCCCCCAGCAGGAAGGGCTGGCAGGGCTCCCCTGGCCTGGGCAGAGAGCACCAGGCTGTGGCTCCTCATGGCTTAGCCTCCCGCCTCCTCGGCAGCTACGTGCGCCGGGGCTTGCTGTCCGCCGTCTCTGCCGTCCTCCTCAGTGTTCCGGCCGAGCGGCTGCTGGCGGACCTGCCAGATGAGCTGCTGGAGGCCCGCTCCTGGCTGGCAGGTGAGCGCGGGGCCGGGCCGAGGTGGTGAGGGGGCAGGAGGCTGGTGCAGCCTGGAGGGGCCAGGGGTTATGAGCGCGTGGGCAGCGCGACCCAGCCCCCGGCCCAGCGGGAGGGTTGTGTGGCTCCCGCCTGTGTGCTGCATCCGCAGTGTGGGTGTGGGGACATGGCCGCCGTCAGGTCACTTCGACTTCGGGGAGTGCTGTAGGGATGGCGTCCAGACCTGGGGCGGCACCTGCTCACGCGGGAAAGCTCCACTCTCAGCAAGGTTACGGGCGTACATGGTGCTGATTGGCGTTTTGCCACGTTTTCTCTGGCAGCCGCCCCTCCACCCACACGTGTTCTTTATAAAACATCTCTGTGGCCAGTATGAGCCCCACCTATGGGCAGTTGAGCCACCACCCTCAGAGCCACACACCCGTGTCCACCCTCAGGGCTCACGGCTCATCTGCATCCACACCGGCAGGCCTGGTGGTTCCAATGGTGACCTTTCTCTCCCTTTCCACCAAGCCCACCCGGCAAGGCTGCCCACAGGCCTCCCACGCTTCTGCAGCCCAGCCCCCCACGTGCATCTGAGCACATCTGCATTCCGTGTGTCTGGATGGCTGTGGGTGCAGGCGCCTCCCCGGCTGGGCTCCCAGCCCCAGGTGCTAAGGAACCTTTGCCGGTGTCTGAGGTGGTTCTGGCGCCCCAGGGCTCATTCAGGAGGCCTCCGATGGGAGCAGCTGAGATGCTTCCGCAATTGCATTTCCGTCTTTGCAGACGTGACTGAGAAGGACCCGGACGAGGACTGTAGGCTGCTGGCGGTGAAGGCGCTGCTGCTTCTGGAGAAGCTCCGAGACAAGCTCCTCCCGCTTGCCTCTCCTTAGCCCCCAACCTGGGAGGCGCATCCCGCTGGAAGAGTGCAGGCTGCGGGCCAGCACGTGGGGTGGTGGTGCAGCTGTTACAGCTCGGCGTGCCTGCGGCTCAGTTCAGACCCTGTGCCTGGGCCTTGGCTCTGCCCCCCACGGACTGGGACTAGGATGTGGCCTCTGGGACTCGGTCTCCAGGATGGCCACTGGGCAAGGAGCAGGGACTGCGGCTCAGTCCAGTGTCTCCGTGCAGCCTGTGGGCGGACCCAAGGCTAGGGCCGCCGGGCCCGGGGCTTCTTAGCAACGTGCCCCCAGTCCTTTCTCACCTAAAGGATGGGGACTTTGAGAACAACAGAACAGGAAGAATAAAAGAGGTGCAGGAGCTCTTTGTGGTTCTCACTCCTGCAGGGAGCTTGGTGCCCAGAGAGGCCCCCTAAAAGGGAGACACGAAAATGGGGGCAGAAAGGGGACATGGGCCTCTGAGAAAATAGACTTTATTTGGAGAATTTCGGCAGCCCGTGGGTGGAGCCTGGGGTGGGAGAGTGTAGGCTCCCCCCACCCTCATCATGGTGCTGCCCCTGATGGCCCCTCGCAGTGGGAGCTGGTGACAAAGGGCATGGCTTAGATGGACAGAGCCTCCAGCTGCAGCCTGGCGCTGACTGCCGTCATCTTGTGTCCTGTGGGAACCAGTCAGATGCACTGCTGGGCAACCCGTGTGGGTGGCTGGGGGGGCAGGAATATGGTGACATCCTCCGTTTCTTAGGCTTTGCGCCCGTACCTGGGGGAACGTCACGGGAGAGATGAACCAATTCCCTTGACTGCAAAGGGGCTGAAACAAAACCCTGCAGGGGCCAGGGACCTGGAAGGGGGGTGGCTTAGAGACACGGCCCCACACGCCCCAAGGAGACCAGCGTGTCTTCCCGCAGCTTGGCCAGTGGACTCAGGCACGAAACTTTAAACCAGCACGCCAGCGCCTGCCACTGGCGATGGCCGGCAGATCCCAGAAGAGCTTGGGCAGCAGCAGGCCCTCAGGGGCCATCCTCCACTTCCTCCATCACCTCTTCATCCATCTCCTTGCGGTCCTCCATGCTGTCGCGGTGCGTCCGCTCAGGCACGATGCGTGTCGGCGGGATGCCCAGGCCCTGGTGCACAGCGTCCACGGTGCGCTGGCTCACGTAGTAGGACATGTTGGCAGAGGGCAGTCTCCTCCTCATCTCCTCCAGGTACTTGTAGGCCTGGGGCACACAGAACAGCCGTAACTGGTCAGCGCACCATGGGAACAAGGGGCCCACCGTGGAGGCAGAGTGGGCAGGGGAGGGACGCCTTTGGTAAAGGGGCTCAGGTGGCCTCCCGGACTTCCCAAGCTTTGGCGGCATCTGTGGGCAGCGTGGCTCAGGCCCTGGAGGTCGGTGCTGTGAGCTCCCCCGGGGGGTCCTGTGGGTAGCCCATTACCGGGACCCTGTGTGTCTGGGGATCACGCTGCCTGGAGAGCCCGCGCCCAGCCCCCCAGATTTACACGGGGAGACCCTGAGGGAAGGATGGATTCACGTCTCCCGTCTGTTTCGCTCACTCTGGGGTGTGTGCTTGTCAGGCCGGAGGGCTGGCAGCAACAGAAAAACAGTTTGTCTTGTGTATCTTGACCAGGCACCCAATTTACCCCAGTTAATGTGGCCTGAGGTAGGAAGTCGTGTGTGTGTGTGTGTGTGTGTCTGTGTGTGTGTGTGTGTGTGTGTGTGTGTGTGTGGTGTGTGTGTTCCTTGGCCCGGGGCTGGTGAACTATGGGATTGTCAGTGGTTTTCCTGTAGGACTTCCTCTGGTCCTACCAGTGGGAATGCAGGGCCTGGGGGCTGCACAGCAGCTCGGGGCTGGGTCTGAGGCAGGACGGGCGTGCTTACACCTGCTCTACCTGCCTGCACTCCCCGCCCCCCCACCTGCTTAAACCTGCTCCACCTGCTCACCCACAGGGAGGGTCACACACAAGCACGAGGGGCTGGAACAGGGCCTCACGTGGCTTCTACAGGTACACTGAGTATCAATTCAGAATGTGAACAAGATTTCCAGGAGCTTTTTGACTTTATGAGGAAATAATGATCCCATCTGAGCATCTCTTACAGATGATACAATTTTAGAATGATCTTATTACAGACAGATATAATTGATATAAACAATAAAAATCATAAAGATAAGTGGTGTTTGGAGGGATGGGGAATGCAACATGCAATACCCGGGAGGCCTCCAGTGATGGGAGGAGACACCCAGGCACTGGGGATACCCCTTGGTGTCTGCGGAGTACGGCTGTGAGCCAGGTGCCCTGTGGGGCACACAGGACACAGGTACAAGGAGGACCAGGCCAGGCCAGTGGGTGCTGTGGTGAGAAGCCTGGCCCAGCGAGGGTGGAGGTGTTTGGGTAGCCGTGGAGTTTGGTGCGGGGGGGGGGGGGGGGCTATGCTGAAGGGAGGGGGTGGGAGATGGCGGGGAGGCCAGAAAGAACACGTGGAGCGGGGGTACAGCTGGGCGCAGCAGTGCACAAGGAAGCAGCATCTCCAGAAGGAGGGTTAGGGGTCTGTCAGGACTGTGGTGCTGTGAGCACGAAGCAGGAAGGATGTCCTGGGGTGAAACGGGGCGACCCTGGAGCAGCGGCGGGGGTTTCTGTGCCCGCTCTCACCCCCATCCTAGGAGGAAACTCATGCAGACCTATCCTTTCTCAATTTACTTATAGATTTTAAAAAATGTAGTTACTAAAGCCCACGGGCTTCAAACAGGGCTTGAGACAACAAAGAATTTGGTGAAATACTTAAAAATCTGAGTTTTCTGTTAATTTTGAGGATTCGGTGGTCTGAGCATCTCTACAGTCCACTTTTGTTTCATTCTCCAAAAAAGAGGGAACCTGTTGGGATTCACTTCAGAGCTATTTCCTAACAACAAAAGGGGTCAGTTAGTGGACGTGGCAGGGCCGAGAGGACTTGAGGGAGTGGGCTGGGAAGTCAGAGTTCATGGTGCTGACCCCCAGGCCAGGGGTCATGGACGCTTGGCTTTCCTGGGAATCTGGGAGCTGTGCCCCGTGAGGCCAGCATGGCCCACTGGCAATGCTTCTGAAATGACTTGTCAGTCCTGGGTTTGCAAGCACTTGGGAGAGGAAGGCGGGGGTGCCTCGGGGTCACTGTGGTCTCACCAGGAAGTACCTGCGCGAGACAGGCCGTGGGCAGAGCACGTGGGCTGTAGCACAGTCTGTGTGCTGCCCTTTGGAACATGAAGGGAAAATGCAACCGGGTGGGGTTCTGCTGCTGGTTACGAGAGGACTAAGACCAAAAAGAGCGAAGACAGAGGCTTCCGGTGAGGGCGGGTAACTCATATTAGACCAGCCCCTCCTCCACACCAGAAGGACAAACTGGGCAAAACGTAAAGGCTGTGGAGAACGGCCGTGGGCAGGTGGGCTGGGGGAGCTGACACTTGGGGTGAGTTTTCTGCTTGTAGTAACTTCTGCCTCAGGGAGGCCCAGTCAGGGCCGCTGGGGGAAGTAAAAGGCACATAGAAACCACACTCTTACTGGCCAAAAGAACCAGGATCAGAACTTCGTCCACCACAGCAGCTGGCACATGAGGAAACAGTGAAGAGGTCATGGAATGGGAGCCCAGATTCCGAGTGGGCTCTGCCCGGACCTCTGCTTGACCCTGACTCTGCATGCGGTGGGGACGGGCCAGACGCCAAGGAGCCCGAGCAAAGCTGTACTGGGCAGAAAGTCCTGCCACCCACTATGGGGGGCTTACACTCTGGGCTCAACGAAGATGGCTGCCTAAGGAAAGAAGGGCAGAAAGAGGACATAGCAGAATCCAGGGCCTCTACGATGTGTTAGCCACCATGCCCAGGATGCAAAAAATTGCTAGACGTAAAAAGAAACAGGAGGGACTTCCCTGGTGGCACAGTGGTTAAGAATCCGCCTGCCAGTGCAGGGGATGTGGGTTTGATCCTTGGTCTGGGAAGATCCCACATACTGTGGAGCAACCAAGCCCATGTGCCACAACTACTGAGCCTGCGCTCTAGGGCCTGAGAGCTACAACTGCTGAAGCCCACATGCCTATAGCCTGTGCTCCACAACAAGAGAAGCCACCGCACTAAGAAGCCCATGCACTGCAATGAAGAGTAGCCCCCACTCGCCACAACTAGAGAAAGCCTGTGCGCAGCAACAAAGACCCAACGCAGACAAAAATATAAAAAAAGTAAATAAATAAAAATCATTAAAAAAAAAGAAACAGGAAAACCTGATCTATACTCAAGAGAAAAGACAAATAATGGAGACCATCTCAATATGATGCAGATGTTTGAATTAGCGGCAAAGACTTTAGAGCAGCAATTACAACTACGCTCAAGCATATAATTCATTCATTTTAAATGAATGAACAAATAGGAAATTTTAGCAAAAAAATAAAAACAAAAAACTGTAAATTCTAGAACTGAAAAATACAAAATCTAAAATGAAAAATTTGTTGGAGAGGTTAACAGCAGATTGAAGATAGCCAAAGTCAGTATATCTGAAAATAGTTACGTTATTTAATTCAAATGATAGGAAAAATAGATCAATAACAATGAACAGTAATTACAAACATGTATCCACTTAATATGAAAAGGCCTAACACTTAATTGGAGGCCCAGAAAGCGAGAATAAGGCAGAAAAAATATTTGAAGGAAAAATAATTATAAATTTCCCAAATACAGGGCTTCCTAGGTGGCTCAGTGGTTAAGAATCCACCTGCCAATGCAGGGGACAAGGGTTTGATCCCCTGCTCCAGGAAGATCCCACATGCCATGGAGCAACTAAGCCCGTGCACCACAACTATTGAGCCTGTGCTTTAGAGCCTGTGAGGCACAACTACTGAGCCCACGTGCTGCAACTACTGAAGCCTATGCACCTAGAGCCCATGTTCCACAACAAGAGAAGCCAAGGCAATGAGAAGCTCACGCACCGCAAAGAAGAGTAGCCCCCGCTAGCCGCAACTAGAGAAAGCCTGTATGCAGCAACGAAGACCCAATGTGGCCAATAAATAAGTTAATTGAAAAAAAAAAAAAAAAACAAATTTCCCAAATACAGTCACAAAAGGATCAAATTGTTTCCAAGTAAGTTACCCTCATCCCAGAAGAAACCTCAACAATATTTAAAAGAACACACACACAGACACACGCATACATACAAAGACTCCATCACTCCACAATCTAAAACATTTACAGTGTTTGGAATCCAATAATGATCAGGCCTGCAAAGAAGCAGGAAAATACGAACCACAACAAAGAGAAGAATCGACCAATAGAAACATTCGGATATGACACAGGAGGCGAGGACTTCACAGTAGTAAATACTTCGCATGCTCAGGAAGGTAGAGGATAGAGTAGCAGAGTAAAGAGACACAAGAGATGGAGGGAGGAGAGCCAGTTCAGACCCACTAGGGGTGCAAGTATGGATGAAGCAACAGCAGAGCGGAGTCTGCAGAAGGAAGATGGTCGACTTTCAGCAACAGCAGAGCAACTGCCCCAAATGAAAACAGGAAAAATTCTGGGGAAAAGGAGAATCAGTTGAGCCAGGAGCCAATATATACAAGTGATTAAAGTCTAGAAGGAAGGGGGGAGGAAGAGGAATGAAAGGGAACTGTATACAGACGGGGTGAAAACAGGGCACTCACGGTCTGATGCAGACAATGTCCAGGCCACAGTCAAAAATAAAGACAAACACCCAGTGTAGCGAGCGGAGGGGTGTGAGCACCCTCGGGAGGGAACCTGAGCAGGGACTCGCACTGCGGACAGGGCACGTTACAACCACAAAGCGACACCACCTATCTTGAGGCCACCGCGAGCTGCACATCCACTCACATAGCACTTGGACTTTCCTGAGGAGATCGGTGGTGATCTTAGCACATGGATTTCTTTGATGTGTATAATGAAATGTGTTGACATTTGCACAACCCAGTGAACCAATATTTTCCAAATGACCACCGTGATGTTACAAAATCATGTACGTGTAAAAGATCCAAGACAGACCAACGGGTTTGAAGGTAACAAGTACAGGATACGCTGACATGGTTTCAGATTGCTCATTGCAACTAACTGAGGAGACGCCGCTTGGGGAGCATGGTGTGGTGTCTGAAACCTGTGAGTACCCGACAGGCTGCTGCAAGGTCCTCCCCTTTCCACCTACACACCAGTGTGAAGCTGGGTTTTCATCACAGACTTCATATTTCAGTGAAAACAGCCTATGTTACCACAGTGGATGCAGAAGCAGACACCGAGAGTCAGGCTGTCTTCTATGACACCAGACAGTAAAGAGATTTGCAAAAATGTAAAACAAAGCTACTTTTCTCACTAAATGTCTTTGTTTTGGAAAATACAGTTATTTTAAATAAAAATGTTATCTATGTTACTATATAGTGGGTTTATTTTACTTTTCAGTAAATTAAATATTTTACAAATTTATTAGTTTATTTTCTAATATAGTAAGTATTGTAGATATAACCCACATAAATAAAAGCTCTTAGGGTCCTCAATAACTTCCCCAGCATGAAGGGGTCCCAAGACCAAAATGTTCAAGAACCATTCTATTAAACTGAATTATCAAAAGCCTTCCACAAAGAAAGCTCTGGGACCAGAGGGTTCACGTATGCATTCTATCCTACATTTAAGGAAATGACATCCATCTTATGTAAACACTCTCAGAAACTTCAGGAGGTGGGCACCCCAAGTGTTAGCAAACTGAGGAGTGAAGGATGTCTGTGCCTCCTGAATGTCTCGGAAAATACCCATTTTATCTATAAAATAGAAATTTTAAAATATATAGAATGAATAAATAAATGCGGCAAAATGTTAAAAAAAAAACCACCGTGAATCTGGTAAAGGGAACACCTGGGTTCTATTATTCTTATAACTTCTCAGTTGGAATTATTTCAAAATAAGAAAGGCTGAAAAATCAAAAGCAAAACCGGGACGTGGGGAGAAGCCTCCCCAACCGTAAGCTCTGCAGCTGGGATCCCCCCATCGACCTGCAACCCCGCAAGCTCCAGGCACAGCCTCACCGTCTGCAGGTCCTCCATCTGCACGTGGCGCTCCACCAGGAAGCCATACACGTCCCCGATGCGGACGGTGCTGTCCAGGTCTGGCTCCTCCAGGAGCAGCTTGCACTGCCTGACCGACTCCTTGGGATCCTCGGTGTATGTCCTGCTGGGAGCAGAGACATTCTGAGCCCCAACCCAGGGCATGGCTGCCTGTCGCGAGGCAGGGCAGGCTCTCAGCCTGGAGGATGCAGCTTTTGTGAAGGTAATTCCCGTGAAGTAAATTAATTCATTACTGGGTCAATTCATAATTTCACTAATTTGTTTAACAAAACGTACTGACAGCTCTCAGGGTGGGTGCTGGTGCTGCACTAGGCAGCAGAGGGAACAGCCTGTCCATGCCAGTCCCACCCAGGGAGCAGCCTGGAGGGGGACCTGGGGCAGAGGGGCAAGGGTGCAGAGGGGGCATGTCGCCATGGAGAGGTGGTCAGGCAGGGCCACCTGGGCAAGAGCCAGTGCAGTGCCGCCCAGGGTCTCCACAGTGCTGTGTGTGTGTGTGTGTGTGTGTGTGTGTGTGTGTGTGCGCGCGCGCGCGCGCGCGCGCATGTGTGCAGGGGTGGGACCAGGAGGCCCCGTGAGCACCCTGCAGGCTGGCCCTCTAGCCCCCATGGGTCCCCTCCCTCTGTCCAAGCACCCTGCCCTGTGGCCGCGCCCCTCCCTCCTGTAGCCCCAAAGGTCCTGAACCTACACATCCAAGCAGGGGGTGGGGGGCACCCTTCAAAGAGCCCCACTCCATAAACAGCACTCAAAATGTTTTTGGACTCTTCTTTGGAAAGCCTGTTCTCAGGTAAGGAAAGTACTTTTACTGGTTTAGGCAGAAGCTGAGCCCTGCTGCCCACACAAGGGTCTCGCAAGCGCTAGACCAGCTGCTAATAGGTAAAAACTGGGGTCCTGGACACATTGGATTTGTGGCCTGTCCTAAAACAGGTGGCATGCTGCCCGAGTCTCCACTGCATGAGCCACCTGGGCAGGCTCCGGGCTCCCCTCAGACGCAGCCTCTCCCGACCGACCCCAGCTTGCCTCCCCCAGCACTACCTTCCTCCCTCAAAGGTCTTGGGCTGTTTCTGGAACAACCTCCCAAGAGCTGGCCCGGTTCCACAGCAACCAGATGAACCCCGATATGCATGGAGCCATGGTTCGCTCTGGCCTTCCTGTCCATCTATCCAAAGAGCACCTTAGAAGAACGTCACTGGAGAAGGTACTCTGCCCCACGGCCGACGCACCTGCGGGCCTGCGTGAAGCGCTTCACCAGTGTCATCTTGCTCTGCAGCTGTGCCAGCCTGGCCTCCTGGTCCAGTGGGCTCCTGGCCTTGGCCTTGGACAGGCACTTGTAGGCCTCGGTCAGTGCCCCGTGGGCCTTGTCGTAGTTCTGGTACTCGTCGATCTCCACCTGTCAGAGGAGGCGTCAGACCCAAGCCTCCACCCCCCCTCCCACCCACTGCCACCCCTGCTGCCCAGAGGCCCTGGAAGTGTGGGTCGGTACCTGGGCACAGGCATCATAGAAGCCAGCCAGGAGGTCCAGGGCCCGGCCCTTGGTGTAGAAGCTGATGATGCTCTTCATGATCTCTGGGTCCTTCCGCCAGTCCAGGGACTGCAAGTAGTTGGCCGCCATGATGTAGATCTCTTTTTGCCTCGAGACACCCGCAAAGAACACGATTTTCTCGGTGTCCCCAGACTTGAGCAGTGCTCTCATGGCCTGGATGGAGAAAGAGCTGGGCTGGACCCCTTCCTGACACGGGACAGAGCTCCCACCTGATGCTGCAGGCGCGGCTTCAGAACAAGTGAGCTCCAGGCTGCAAGGTCCTTGCAGGCACCCTTGGAGCCCTGCCCAGGAGCTCCCCACCATGGGCACCCACGCACCGGGCTGTGCTCACCTTCAGCCTGTCCCCCGCCTGTGTGTACTTTTTGGTGGCCAGGTGGTAGTTGCCCTGGCGCATGCAGCAGCTGGCGACCTGCTCCAGCAGCTCACGCCGGGACTCTTCAGATAGCTCCTTGCAGTCCTTGGACACTGTCATCTTTTCAGCCATCTCCTCGGTGATGGTCAAGTTCTGCTCCAGGCAGAGCTGCAGGGCTTCGTGATACTGGGAAGGGCCACAGAAACCGAGGAGGGGCAGTCACCTGCAGGCGGGAGGAGGGCCATGCCTCCCCACCACCTGGAGCAGGGGGAGCAGCATGGCCAGCTGGGGGCACGTGACCTTCTCTCGCTATGGACACTCTACAGGCAACCAAGGAAACGTGCAGCTTGAAAGAAAGTTATATTTGTTGTGGGAGGAAAAGGAAACCTGAAATTAATTTTCTTCTATAATTCTTTTAAAGTTTTCAAAGCAAGGGGTTTAATTAGTTTAATTAACTTTCCTTAAAAATTCGAGAAAAATTTTATAGTCTTCACTTAAGACTGTGTCTTGGGAAGAAAGAGAACTATGTATTGGAGGTGATTCCCCCTGCTGACAGCTGCTCCAGGAACCTGCAGGGTGTCCTGCCCAGACCACAGGAGGTGGTCCTGCAGGTGTGGCAGTCCTTGTGCATACACCACTCACGTGTGTATGAATGTGTTGTTAGCATGACTGCTAACGAGAGGAAGCGCTGGACCGAGGAAGATGTGCTTGTTGCCTGTGGCAGGTGCTGCTGCTGTGTTCTTACCTGTAGCCTGGGCACATCTGTTTCCACTACAACCTGGTGGATTTTCTAGCCTTTCCACTTTACCAGCCCGATTCCCAAACAACGGCCTCTCCTAGCATTTGGTCTGTAGTCCCCTGATTACGAGTGAGGCTGCGTATCGGACCTTCAGGAACCATCCAGATTTCCTTTTTAAAACAAACTAACCATATTCTTTGTCCTTTCCTCTTGTGTCATTGGTAGATTTCTTATTGGTTTATAGGAACTCTATACGTATTAAGAAAATGGGCCTTCGGGCATATAGGTAGAATATACTTTTTCCCATTTTATTATTCATCTTTGCTTTGTTGATGCTGTGTTTTCCATGTGCTATTTTCAAATTTGTATTTGGTCAAATTGGTCAGTCTTTCCCATATGGCTATTGGGTTTTGGGTCAAATTTAGAAAAGGCCTTCCCTCCTTCAAGATCGTACGAGATACCTGTGGCTTCTGGTGGTGCTGGACTGACTCCCTGTGCACTTAGATCTCTCACCTGCTTGTGGTTTCCTCAGACGCAGCAGGTGAGAAGTGTTTAATTTCACTTTTCCCAAGTGGCCACCTGGCTGTGTCAACCCCATTCACTGAAGGGCTCTTCCCCGCTGTTGGGAGATGCTCCTTCAACTCATCTAAATGTGCACATGGGACTTCCTAGGTGGCGCAGTGGTTAAGAATCCACCTGCCAATGCAGGGGACACGGGTTCGAGCCCTGCTCTAGGAAGATTCCACATGCCGCGGAGCAACTAAGCCCATGTGCCACAACTATTGAGCCTGTGCTCTAGAGCCCGTGTGCCACAACTGTTGAAGCCCATGCGCCTAGAGCCCGTGCTCCACAACAAGAGAAGCCACTACAATGAGGAGCCTGTGCACCACAATAAGAGAAGCCACTACAGTGAGGAGCTCGTGCACAATGAAGAGTAGCCCCTACTCTCAGCAACTAGAGAAAGCCTGTGTGCAGCAATGAAGACCCAACACAGACAATAAATAAATAAAATAAATAAATAAATTAAAAAATAAAAAATAAAAAAATAAATGTGCACATGTATGTAGCTCTATCTCTGGATTTTCTAGTATTTCCCACTGATCATGCACTAGACTCCAATTATTCTAGCATTGATTCTAGTTTATGATCTGGGAGGTTTATAATCTTCTTTCCAGATTTTTTCCAGCTCTTCTGGCTTATCTGGTTTTCAGTGTGAAACTATAGAACACACTTATTTAACTAGAGGAAGTCCTGTGGTGTTTTGCCTGGGGTCAAAGTTGGTCTGAGGAGGCCTGAAGGAGGCCAGTGAGTGGGTTTTCCTAACCAAGAATGCAGCATGTGTGCCTTTTCACTTTTTCCAAGAATTCTCCTGTGACTCTTAGTGAGAGACCACACTGCACATGTGATTCTGGCTGCAGGAAAAAAGATCTTCTGATTAGGACAGGCTGATTCTGTGTGGCTAGCCATTTTCTACATCTCTATCCAGTTTCTATCAAGGGGAATTTTCTCCTTAAGGAAGACGAGTGCACATTACCCATTAGGATGGCTACTATCAGAAACTAGAAAAGAACATGTTGGGGAGGATGTGGAGAGA
The DNA here is from genome assembly GCF_030028045.1 of Hippopotamus amphibius kiboko. NCBI lineage: Eukaryota > Metazoa > Chordata > Mammalia > Artiodactyla > Hippopotamidae > Hippopotamus > Hippopotamus amphibius. The sequence goes on from NC_080194.1 coordinate 122,103,983, forward strand.
CTGGGACCCTGGTGCACCGCGGGTGGGAGTGTCAAATGGTTCATCCACCATGGAAACAGTGTGGCGGTTCCTCAAAACGTTAAAGCAGGGGTACCACTGTGCCCTAGCACTTCCCTCTCTGGATAAATTCCCTGGAGGTTAGGACGCCGTGCTCTCACTTACTGAGGGCCCAGGTTCCATCTCTGGTTGAGGAACTAAGATCCCACAAGCCATCCTGGTGTGGCCAAAAAAAAGGGGCAGGGGGTGGGGTGTAGAAGCAACCTGAACATCCACTGTGGCTGCTGGACGAGCCAGGCGCGGTCTGTCCATGCAGAGGAGTACAGTTCAAACCGCCGGACCCTCCGACGTGCACTGCAGGGTGGACGACCCCAGGGGACACTGTGCTCAGGACAGAGGCAGTCACAGAGACAAGCACGGTGTAGCTCCACTGACACGCGTCCCTAGACTCACACTCAGAAGGACCAAAAGGAGGAAGGCGCATGCCAGGGGCTGGGAAGAGTTTTAGTTTTGTGAGATAAATAAGAGTCCTGGAGATCAGCTGCATGAAAACATGAACGTACGTAACACTACTGAGCCGTACACTCAAAAAACCCCTAAGATGGTAACTCGTGTTACGTGCACTTGAAAACGACACACGCAGAAGAAAGCGGGCTCCCCCTTCTTGGCGCCCCAACCCCCAGGGCAGCTGGCCTGGCCTCCCCAGTGAGCCTGTTTGGTGTGGGTGACCGCACAGCCGCAGGGCCGTACCTTCCTGGCGGCCAGCAGTAGCTCCACCGCCCTCTCGTACTGACTGTGCTCCAGGAAGAAGTCGGAGCAGCGAGCCAGGAGGGCGGGGTCTGACTTCTCATCCAGGTCCTCTGCCACCAGCTGCAGGGCCACAAACTGCTGGGTGGCAAAGGCCAGTTCCAGCGCCTTGGAGAAGTGGCCGGCCTGTGGACAGCGGGGGAGCTCTGAGTAGCGCCGTCCGGGCACCCCGTCGTGCCCGGCGCCCAGGGCCCGGGACCTCACCTTGTGGTAGAGCATGACTGCCCGGTCCATCTGCTCGCCCTTCTCCTCGTAGTAGCGCGCGGCCTCGATCATGTCCTCGGGGGAGCTCAGCAGGGCCAAGTTCATGAGCTGGTCGTCCAGGTTGTGCTCCTGTGGGAGCACAGAAAGTTGGGGAACTGCCTGACACGAGGGCTCTCCACCTTTGGGATTCTTCCTGAAGTGGGCCCCTGGGCTTGGACATTTTTATAAATGCAGAGCATCTGATGGCCTCCTAGGCAGGTCTGCTGAGCAGGAGGCGTGAGAGCAGCCTCCCTGCTGCTTAGGAGCCTGGACCATGGGGAGCACCCCGCACCGCCCAGGGGCCGAGCACAAGTGGACAGTGAGGCGTGAGGGGTAAAAACCTGCCCGGGTCGGGTATGATGCTCACAGTACTGTTCTCTAACTTTCTGTTTGAAACTCTCTGAATAGAAGATGGGAAGTGGCCCCCCGCACCGGGCAGCGCCGGCAAATGCTGGGCGCCCACCTTGCAGAGGCGGATGGCGTTGTTGAAGGCCTGGGCGCGTGTGTAGAAGTGCACAGCCTGCCGCACCTCGTCCTGGCTCTCGTACTGGCGGGCCAGGTGGTACGAGGCCGCCCAGTTCCCGGTCTCGCTGGCTATCTCAGCGGCCTAGAGACACCAGGGACAGGGACTTTGCGTGTAGCCCACTCCACCAAGAAGCCCGCCTCCCTCCAGGGCTCCTACCCTCTGGATGTTGCCCTGGAAGCAGTGAACGCGGACCAGGGAGAAGTAGTCGTGGGCCAGCTCGTAGTAGTGCAGCGCGGCGTCCATCTCAGCCTGGCTCTCCAGGTACTGGGCCCACCACCTCCACAGGGTCCTGTGAGGAGCCACACATATGCCCTCAGGCCCCTCTCCCACCAGAAGTGAGCCCGGTCCCACACCAGCAGCTGGGAGACCTGGATGCTGGGGGGACAAGCCCAAGTGAGGTCCCAGGGGAGGCCCCTGCCCGGCACCCTGGGGACCAGCTCTGAGGGGCCAGGGATGCCCCACATGCTTGCTCACGCGTGAGGCTCTGGGGGAAGGACCCCATGGGCCTGGCCACTCACTTGTCCTTCATCTTGTTGATGTACTGCTCCAGGGCCTGCAGGTCCTCTGCTAGCATCCGCGGCACCTCGAAGCAGTGCGTGTCTGACTTCTCATAGCTGTGGGAGAAGAGAAGGCGCCGCTTGCTCCCAGTTCAGCCCCCGAGACTGTCCGGGGACCTGGGAAAGAAGCCGAGCCTCCTGCCTGCAGCTCTGTGGCCTGTGCACCTGACTAAGAGCTCCACCACTGGCACTGCCCGAGGGCACAGGCCTGACCAGTGCTGGTGCTGGTGACGCGCACAGCCATCCTAGAGACGGCAGCCCGGCAGGTCCTCCTAAAGCCACAGAGCTCAGGTCCCCCTGAAGGCCTCCCACGCAGACAGCACCAGCGCAGATCTTCCTCTGAGAACCTCCGTGGCCCCCTCCCTGGGGCAGCAGAGGCAAGAGGCCCCTGCTGCCCGCCCGCACTCACTAGCTGAGAGCCAGGCTGCAGTCCCCACTGGCCTCCAGGTGCCGGGCATAGTTGTAGTAGGTGGTGCGCAGGTGCACGCGGTCGTGACACTCAGCCACCTCGATGGCCCTCTGCCACTGGCCCGAGGCCTGGAGGAGCCTGTTGAGAAGGTCGTAGCGCCCACATTTCCTATACAGCTGCTCCGCATCCTCCTGAGGAAAGGAAGGGTGCCTGCTGGCGCCGACGCTGCCCCCGACAGCAGCCAGCGATCACCAGGGCCCCACGCTGGCGGGCAGCAGGGCGCTCAGGCTGTCAACCCGCCCGCAACCAAGACCACAACACACCCCCACACCCCGGGTGGGACAGACACTTTGAGGGGTGGGGGGAGAGGGCAGGCCCACCCATCAGCCAGGAGGTCTGACCCCCCACCCCGACCCCGTCAGACCTGTGGGTGCTGCCTGCCCCCAGCAGTGAGCTGTGCCCGGCCCCTTGGCCTGTGTCTCCCGCAACTTCCATCAGCCTCTCTGGGCCATGGGGGTACAAGGGGCCGCAAGCTCTGCAAACACACAGGAGCCAGGGAGGGGACCGGCGCGGAGTGGGGCAGCCTTGGGGGTTCCCTCCCCTCTGCCCCACCACCCCTGTTTTGGCCCCAGCTTGTTTGAGGGGGTTTCTGTTCCCCGCCACCCAAGGGCCCAGACAAACACATACCGCGGGGGGAGGCCGGCCTGCCCATCAGGGCAGTACCCACTCACCAGCATGCCCAGCTGTATGGCCAGCATGGCCACCCTGGCTTCTGGCTCTGGCTCCTGCTCGGCCTCCCGCAGCGCTCGGGCCCCACGTGCATGGGCCATATGCCCCAGGCACACCTTGGCGACGTCCAGCCGCTGGGTCTTCACGCACATGCGTGCCATGTTCTCCCAGACAGCCTCGCTGTGGCAGAGGACACACAGCTCTGTGAGTGGCCGCCCCCGTGCCTCAGGCCCCAGTGAGACCAGTGCCAGGCAGCGTGGGAACCTGGCCAGACACAGTCCCCGAGAAGAGGGCCACGTGCGAGCCCAACAGCTTCACTCACAGAGCAACACGGCAAACCGGGGCTCACACGCCCCTCCGGGAAGAAAACAGGTGAGACACCCACGTCCCCGGGGTCCGAGGGCTGGTGTGCCTCTCATGGCCAGGCCTGGGACCCACTCCCACAGGCTCCCTCCCTCGGCCACAGGGGGTCCCATGAAGATGGGAGGGTGTCCTGTGCGCTCTGCCAGGCCCCACCATGCCCCTCGGTGAACACGTGCTTCTCCCCCTGCCCGCTCCCAGCACCTCCGTCCCAGGCTGAGCTCCTTCCTAGTGCTCCCTCCACCCTCCCATGGAGCCACCGGGTTGGGGAGGGGAGTGGGGTCCCTCAACTCCCACGAGGACAAGCATGACACCCAAGTGGACCCTGGCTGTGCGCTGAATGGAGGCGAGGGACCCAGGGCGGGGCCCGCTGAGCCACCCTCTGCCCCCCCACCCCACCGCCCCACGCAGGCTCACTGGGAGGTTTCTAGGACCTGCCTCCCTCCAACGCTGAGGGGGCTCCTGCCCCACCCCCCAGCAGGTCCCAGGATGGCCTCCCCAGGAAACACTGGCAGGAGGGAGGATGCTCAGGGGCCCCTCCTTCTGGGGCTCCATCCCCTGATGACCCCCAGCCCCAAGGAGCACAGACCCACATGAGCCGCTGGTGGGCCTCAGGATGCCTGAGTCACTGTGGATCCCACCCCTCCGTTCTCAAGGGGCCCCTGGGAGAGCAGTGTGGAAGCAGGGTGCCGGCTCTCCTGACGCTTCTCCACGGCTAGCTTTACCCCGTATGAGTCCTGGGGTCGTGCATCCGACTCAAAGTCCATGTGGACACGCACCTAGTCCCCATCTGAACCGTGAGTGCTTCCTGCTGTCCAGGCAGCGCGTGGACTACACCCACATCTGCACCCCGTCAATGTGAGGCAGACGGGCTCCGAGCAGCCCGACTCTTCAGAAAGGCTTGTCCTCTGAGAAGTTCCCAGAACCAGCCTGAGGCCCCTTCTCTTGGGCTGCCCTGTGGAGACCCCGGTGGACGGGCAGTGGTTGACGACTCTCAGCTTCATGTCCCACCAAGCGGCACACGCACTGCATCCAAACCTCCCGGGCATCTCTGCTCTAAACGACACTCCTGCTTGTCCACATGCAGGAGCTGGGGAGGCCTCAATGGGGCCAAAGACCCAGACCACAGAAGACAAGAAGGGCCCCTGGGATGGCACACGGTGGATGAGGGGGTCCTCTAAGGACTCGGTCATCTTGACTCAAGTTCCACTCCAAGGCTAGCCACCTTCCCTGGCCCAGCTGCTCACTCCACCCGAGCCCGAGGCTGGGGGCTGGCCAGAGAGGAGCCCCGGTGGGCGGCCCAGCCCAGGAAGAGGGCTGGATGGCACTAGCCCCGGTGCTGTTCCCGGGATGAGCAAGGCAGGGACTGTGGTTCCTGAAACCCTGTGCTGCCTTTTCAGTGGAAACCAGCCACTTAAAGATTAGCCCAGGATAAGCGATTCAAGTGAGTAAGGTGGGAAATTTATCCTCTTCCAATGGAAATTTTTGGGAAAACTTCCTTTTCAAGGCAATCTACTGCACTGTGTGAGCAGAAACCCCAGCCCTAATCCTCCTCGGAGGGGCTGCCTCCCCGTAGGGTCTTCTGAGCTGACGGTGCAAGGAGGGCAGACAGGACCCCCGGGCGCCTCCCCACCCACAGGGGCAGCCCTGCTTCTGGAACAAGCTTAGGAAAGAGGGAAACTAGCAAGAACTCAGCTGACACGTTTCCTAGAAGCGCTGGTGGGAAAAATCCAAAAGAGGTAAAATCCCTCTGGGAACTGATGGGCAGATGTTTCTTGAGACCCTTGATTCTCCAAAGACCCCCTGCCTTTCAGGAATGTAAACTTGGAGGCCCTGCAAAACTCGACTCAGAGTAAGGAGGTGGGGACTTCCAGGGCCGACCTGGGCCCCTGTTTGGTGTCAGCACAGGCCCAGCTGTGTGAGTCGCCGCCCGGATGGTCTGACCAGAGCAGATGCTTATTCTGATTGCTTATCCTGACCTCTCTGAGCCCCCAGCAGCCTGACGACTTATGCGACGCAGGACAGGGCACCCACTGCAGGACCTGGGCCCTTACCGCCCACACACCCGGTCACCAGCAGACACGGCCCAGGCCCTCAGGCCTTGCTGGGTGCACAGCTTGTTCAGAACCCGGCCTCCTGCACCTCAAGGACAACGGCCTGCCCTGGTGGGTCTCCAAGTGTGGGTGAGGGTCTCAGCTGGGAGTGGGAGACGTCTGGGGGGCCTCCCTAACACACTGGCCCTTCTCTGCTGTGCTCCCACAGGCGGGTGGCACCCACGTGCTGGGGGAGTGACCGTGGGCTGGGGGATGCCAAGTCCCTGAGCCAGCCGGTCAAGATAGACAGCGGGGCCTGTAGGCCTGCCAGGCCAGCATCTCTGGCCTCCCCCACCCAGGGAAGGTGGGAGGGTGGGGGAGGGTCTGGAGCAGGCCTCCAGAAGAAGCCCCCCTGCCTTTCCTACCAGGAAACACATCCTGTTAGTGTCTGGCTGCTATTTGTCGCAGTTGGCTACGCCCTCCAGCTCACCAAAAACAGCCTCAAAAACAATCGTTTCCTCTCTGCTGAGAGACAGGGGGAAAACGCAGGCGCGAGGCACACACACACTCACTCACACACGCACGCGCCTCCCTGCAGCAGCCCGTCTGCTTTCCAGGACCAGCTGTTTCGTGGCGGAGGCGCCGGGCAGGGGCTCGGGCAGCGCAGGCCCCAATCACTTGCTCGCGCTGCTCCTCGCGGCGCTGCTCCTCGCGGCCCTGCTCCTCGCGGCCCTGCTCAGAGCCCAGGTCCGGCTCCACACTGGTCCTGAGAGTCAGGCCCAGGCGCCCTCGTTGCTGCTGCCTCGCCCGCTGATTTCTGTTATCCCAGCCTCGCCTCCCAGGAAGACGGCGCACTCACGACTCTGGACTCGCTGCTGCCCCTGCTTCCTCTCCGAGATGGGCAGCTCTGCTGGCTTCAGCTCAGGCCTGGCCCTGCTCCAGGTGCAGGAAGGAGGGTAAGGAGGGCCGCGAGGCGGGCGCACCCGCACCTGTCGCATGGGCCTTCCCGATGCTTCCAAGCATGAGCGGTGATGTCCTCTAGCCGCCCCTGGTGACAGCAGCTGACTGACCGGGACTGGGAGTTTCTCCACGACAAGGGACGGCACTGCAGTCCGCAATGACTGTCCAGAAAGTGGTGGCCACAGCTGTGCTGGTGGCCCTCGTCTCTCTCGTCCTCAACAATGCAGCGGCCTTCACCCCCAACTGGGTGTACCAGACGCTGGAGGACGGGCGCAGGCGGAGCGTGGGGCTGTGGCGGTCCTGCTGGCTGGACCGGGCCCGGGCAGTGCCAAGCCCAGGGGCCAGGCCCGGGCAAGTGGAGGCATGGGACTGCGAGGCCCTGGGCTGGGGCTCGGAGGCGGCGGGCTTCCAGGAGTCGCGAGGCACTGTCAAACGTAAGTCTGCTTATTTTCCTGCCTCCTTTAAAGTGGTTGTGGACATGGGCACATCTGCTGACGGGTGAGGGGTGCTCTGCTCCCAGGGAGACCTTGGCTCTCGGGAACCCGGGCGAGCCCCGTGCTCCACGCCCACCCTGCCCCAGCCCCTTTGGAACAGAATTCTTCCTGTGCAGGAGGGGGCTTTTTCTCTCCCATTCTGCATAGCTAAAGGATGGATACATTAACCAAAGCAAGGAAAATACGTTTTTCCTGGTGGAAAATAAAGACTGCTGAGGAGCAAAATAAACAAGAAGCTTAAAAACACGCGGCTGGGTTTGGACTTCATTCCACAGTTGTCAGCGTCGTTAAGGCTGTGGGCAGTGCAGAGGGAGACCCTTGAGGGACTGGCTGTAGGTGGGACACCAGGAGAGACTGGGAGACCGATGGCCTTTGGAGGGCGGAGAAGAGCCGCTCCGTCAAGCAGGGCCCTGGCTCCCTCTGCCCAGCAGTCCTGTCTGGTTGGTCACATCTGGCTCTGGAAGGTCGGAACTTGACTTGAAAGCAGGGTAGGATTTGAGCATCCAGGAGGGAAGGTTCATAAGCACGTTAGGAAGATGCTGTCATCTAATGTGTAGACACACAGTCATGGCAGCCAAAGGGCAAAGGTCTCCCTGGTGATGACCCTTTAAGCCTGCAGATGAGGGTCAACTGTGCAGAGGCATCACCCATTCTGAAGACGACACATCCTCAGGAGCATGTGCCTCTGGCCAGGCCTCTACTGGCTGCTGCAGAGGGTGTGCTTCACCCGACACAAGCGTGAGGGCCCTCAGAACCCTGACCCGCGAGGGAACTGGGTAGGGATGTCATCTCCACTTCACAGGCAAAGAAACTGAGGCTGCAGGAGGCACATGGTTCCGCTGAGGTCCCGGAGGGCATGCAGAGCCTCTTGCCACACAGCCGGGAGGTCTTCCATTGGGAGTGGCTGGCTTGCCTGCCCCCTACCCCCACCTTTACAAGCAGGAAGCCACAACCTCCCTTAAAAAGGATGAAGAGCCTGAATGAGTCCACCTTTTCCGTGAGCTCTCAGAACAGGGGCCTGTGGGGAGCTGCTCAACTTGGGATGCTGTGACCTGCCATTCAGTGGTGCCTCTGGGCTGTGGGTCTGTCTTGAGCTGCAGTGAAAGCCAATGACCAGGGCTCCACGCAGGCCACGCCTCTCCCACCCCCCACGTGCACTGTATGCCCCCACAGAGCACCCCCTCACAGAGCAACCCCCACGAGGCACCCCATGTCGGCCCAGCCCCTGCCCTGGGCTCAAGGCCTCCTGCCATGGCCCCCAACGCCACACAGGTGCCCTCTCTGGGCATCCATCCCCCATTCCCTTGCTGAGCTGGGTCATGTCACGCCAGGAAGACTTGGGCTGGGACGCACCCTGCCCCCAGACCCCACAGCCGCCTGGCCACGTGTCCCGAGCACCCCGCTCACTTGCCCTCATTTGCTGTCTCTCCTCGACCACCTGACAAGACCCTTGAACAACTTTTAAAACACCCTCCTACTATAATGCGGCATTTATAGCAGCTGACCCTTAAAAATGCCCTGAGCATCAGAGGTTTACCCGGAACAAGGGAAATGTCTCTGGAGCTTCTCGTGAGCGAGGCTGAGACCATGGAGAGGGCTGGCAAACGTCTCACCAGCTCCTGGGGGCCGAGCACTGCTTCCTGCCCAGTCCTGAGCTGGGGCTTCTGGGCCCCGCCCCCTTCAATTAAATCAGCACATGGTCTCATCAGCTCTTATGCAAAACCCCAGCCCAGGCTTTGCCCCTGATGGTCCAGCCTCCAGCCGGGCTAGGGACAGGGAGCAGCAGTGGGCAGCCTTGATCATGGAAGCACCTCCGTCCGTCCTTCCTGAGCCCCATGTGGGCCACTAAGGAGGTGAGACTCGTGCTGCTCCACCTGAGGGTCAGGCCGTCCTCAAAATTCTGGACATGACGCAGGCGGCCAGGGCAGCTCTGGGGGACAGTGGCCATGTTCCTGCTGGCTCTGTGTCCAAGTCCTGGCAGTGCCCACGGACCTGAGCCAGAGCCACTCTGTGCATCGGGCCAACACCACCGTCCCCCAACGTAACGAGCTCTGGTCAGGGCGTCCCAAACACACTGGGTCGGGGACGACCCAGGGGCAGGCCCTCCAGCTGCCCCCACGTCACGCTGGGTCCCGTCCTTGAGGACAGGGCCCTTCCCCCATGCTGGCTCACTGGGCACGTGCATTGGCCCTGACTTCTGTTACTGATCAAGTTGGGGTATGAGGGGACCTCAGAGCCCATAGCAGTCAGTCCCGCTCTCTGGCCCCCGTTCCGACGCTTTTCATGTCTCCATGTTTCCTGCACTCTGTCAGGCACATGTGTCCTTTCCCTGAAGCCAGGGGGGACATGTGTAAACATGTAATTAAAGCTCCTGCTCTCTGTCTCCTGGGAGGCAGCCCCACAGGGCACTGGGCGGGGCATGGTGACTGCCTGGCCAGGAGACGCTTGAGCCGCATTCTCACGGCTCCTCAAAACCCAATGCTGCTGCCCAGGCCGCGCACACAGCAAGTGTGAGGGCCTGTCAAACACCCGGGCTCGGTGGACGCTAGTGAGGACAGGTCCCCTCTGGGTGGCTGGGAAAGGGGGTGTGGCAGAAGGGAGAGTCCACTGGCTCAGCCTTACAGCCTCAGGCACCTGCTAACTTGGCAGCAGCCTGGGCCTGGCTTGGTGACTTGGAGAGTGGGGCTGCCGCACGGATCGCTGCCAGGGTGTGTGACGCAGGGCTGTGCGCTCAGAGCCACCAGGGCCACCAGGAGGGCAGGGCCGCGTGGTGCCGGCACCCACACCCTGCAGCGTGGACAATCCTGGCACGGCCAGCCCCTTGGTGCATGTCTTTCCTTGCCTGCAAGGCTGGGCCCCGGAACCGGAAGGACTTTCCTGGGCCCAAAGTGGATCCCGGCTCCGCCCTGTTCTGTGAATACCCATCACAATTTAATACCCCTAGTCACTGAGGCCACCTCCACCTCCAAACTATCTGTTAGAGAAGCAGAGCCTCCCCTGTGGTCATTTGAAGGGTAGAAATTATTGCAAAGAAAACTCAGCATGAAGAAGGCAGGAAGAGCGTGATGAACAGCAGCCTCCACAGGAAAGCCAGCTGGTGTTCCAGAGCCCGTGGCCTGAGCTGCCGGAGCCCCCACGCTGATAGAGGAGCCGCGTGGCCTCCTGCTCCCACATGCGGTCACGGGACTTGAGAAGACCTCGCGAGCCACCAGAGAGGTTCCTGCAAATCATAAGCACTGGTGGCCCTGCTGTCCCAGCCTTGGGGGAGGCGAGGGGTCTGAGCCCATGTGCGGGGAGTCAGGCTGCAGGAGCCTGCTCTGTTCTCCAGCGCAGCCTCTGTCCTTTCTCTGCGTCACTCTGGAGCCACTGCCACACCAGCGCCAGGAGCCCTGCGCTCACCAGGCTGCACCGCCCACTCCTGGATCCTCATCTCCACATTTTAAATGGTCAGGGTTCTCAGCGACTGCAGCTGTTTTGTGGTGACTTAAGACTACAGAACCCAGAACATGAGCGCTCAGTCATCTGGCAGTGAGACCCAAGGGGTGTGTGCAGCCCCGCGAGGAGCAGGCGAGAGTGTCACGGGCAGCGTCAAGCCTGGGCAGAGGTGCCGTCCATCCATCCGTCCATCCGTGAATGAATGCTCCTTGGTCCTCGGTGCTGGCTCTCCTTCCAGAAGCACTCTGCCCCTCCGCCCTCAGGGTTGCTCCAACTTCCCAGTAGCCGGGGGCCCCTGAGCCACAGTCCAGAGCCAAGGCCTGGGATCCAGGAAGGGTGAGACCCCTCAAGCTCTGCACGGCAGGAGGGAGGCCGGGGGAAGCAACTTGAGACCCCTGGGCAGGAGAAGCTGACTCTTCGTGGCAGGAAGCGGCACAATGCCCTCAAGGGACTACGGATTCCACAAGCGCTAAACGTGAATGCTGCTGCCCGCAGAGCGTGAATCCGAGGGCACTGCTCCTGAAGCCTGGGGGCTGGGGGCTACTTTTAGTCTGAAAGGACCACAGAGAAGGCCCTGACTCCACCGTCCAGCACAAGGGTGGGGTGGCTGTCTTCCCTGACAGGCATCTCGACACCACCACCACAGCCCCTACCTTTGCCGTCCAAGCATCGGGCTGCCCCATCCCCCCTCTGCCCTGTGTGCACAGCCCCCAAATGCCTCGCTCAGGGACCGGGGGTGGGGGGAGGCAGCAGGGAAGGGGGTGGTGGGACGAGGTAAGACAGAGGGAGGAGTTCCCGCGGTGGGGTGGGGGCAGGTAGCCCAGCCTGGAGTGGCTTCACCCATGCTGACCGCCTGCTTCTCTCCCTCTGGCCCCTGCAGTGCAGTTTGACATGATGCGAGCCTGCAACCTGGTGGCCACGGCGGCGCTCGCTGCAGGCCAGCTCACCTTCGTCCTGGGGCTGACAGGTCTGCCCCTCATGTCGCCTGATTCCCAGTGCTGGGAGGAGGCCATGGCCGCTGCGTTCCAGCTGGCAAGTAAGTATCCCCACCCGGGCCCCGGCCAGGCTGAGCAGCCGCACCCCCAGCTCTTGTCCGGGCTGACAGGTCGGCTGTAGCTTCTAAAGTCATAGTGACCCCCATGGGTCACCCTCCCACCCCACCGGTGTCTGTGGGCACCAGCAAAACAGAAATACACACAAGACGGAGCGGTGAGGTGCAACCAGACGGCTTTGCGTCTGTTTGCCCAAGGCCTCCCGGCCCTTCCCATCTAAGACAAGGTGCCGGAGCTAGAGGTGACCTGCTCTGCTTTCCGAAGTCTTCGGCACCTGGTGTTTTCTTTGCCTCTCTGAAGCCCGTGTGGCAGGCAGCCTGGGCTCATGCTCCTCCCATTAGGCTGCAGCAGCCTGCCACAGGCACGTGGGCAGAGGCGGGCGCCCTTCTGAGCCTGCGTCCTCCTCAACGGCCTTCCTGGCTAACAGCAGACAGGGAGTTCTGGGCGCACGTGGTTCCCAGCCAGCGACCTGCATGCTTGGTTATAAACGCAGCTTGCCTGGGGCCTGGCTGAGGTGAGCAGGGCCCTCCCTGTGAGCAGCACAGACAAAGAGTGGAGGACCCCGCTGAACACACGGGGACATACACACAGCACCAGGGCCAAACGAGTGTGCTGGGGGCGGTGCTGGGGAGAGCAGCAAGGCCTTGGCCATGAGAGAACAAGCCAGAAGCCACCTTGGCCTCTGGGGTGACTGCAGGGTGAAACAGGGCAGGGCCCGGACATGCTGTAGTCTTCAAAGGGCGAGAGTGGCGGTGCCGTGGGTGATGAATGGAACTGTTATGGGAGGCTCCGCACAGCGGCCATGGAAGCCCCAAAGCGTCCACCCGGGACCCCAGGGAGTGGAGGGGCGTTGGTCCTGGTTCCCCCTCGCGCTGGTTTAACCACCACGGGAACCTGGGAGCTCAGGTTTCCTGCTGCCTATGGGGAAGGTCAGATGGGTGGCCAGTGGGACAGGGGAAGGGCCAGGACGTCACCAGCCGACAGACTGCCTGCCTCTCTCGCTCGGTGGAGAAGGCAGCATCCCAATGATGAGGGTGCAGCTCTAACACACGCGGCGGGAGGGATGGCAGGAAGTATGAGTGAATCACTTGGGAAATAATGGATCCCGGCCCTCATCTTCCTGGAGAAACGCAATTTCCAGAATGTGGCTGACAGGCTGGCAGCCCTTGTGCTGGAAAATGCCGGGTGGGACTCGGAAACGGGCCTTGTTCACAGAGGGCCAGTCACCTCCCTGTGGCCGGCAGCCCGGAGGGCATCACCGAGGCCCAGGAAAGAGCACAGGCTTTGGTGTCAGGAGAACAGAACACAGTCTGGCTCCCGCCGCTTATCAGTCATGTGAATGGGGCAAAGCCACACCTCAGTTCACTCAACTGCAAAATGGGATAATGCCCACCCCTGCCTGTGGCAATTCTGAGAGTTAAGCAGGTACATGAAGTGGGACCTCAGACCCCTGCTTACTCCCTCCTCCAGGACTGTGAGGAAAAACACAGACATTCCAACGTCACACATGCAGGAAAATCACCCACCTGCCCTCTGCTGACCTTAGGGCTGTAAATCCAGCAGTTTCCTTGCCTCACTGAAACCACCCACCTCTCTCATGTGGGACCATCTGAAATTCCATCCCTTCAAGAAGGAAGTGGAAGATTTTAAAAACATCATTGGAAAAGCTGGATTAAAAAGAGATATTTTGATGGCATTAAAGGAATAAAGGTAACAGCTCTTGATTCTGAAAGTGACTCCTCCTAGCAGGATGATCAAATCTGTCATTGCACTTCTTAAGAAACTCGGAGACACTTATTTAGAACTATTAGAAAAAATATTGTGGGTTTGGTATCAAAACTGACATCTTACTTCCTGGAAACTCCTGTTTCAGAACAAAATAGTGTTGTTTCCAAATAACATACAAAAAAAATTGAAACGGGGGAACCCCCATTAACTAAAATCAAGCTGTCTTGCAGCAATGGGGGTGGGGGGCACTGCCGAAAGTCTGGGGGGGGGGGGCGCTGTCCTGGCCAGGTGGGGGCTTGGGGCACATGCTGCTTTCCTGCGTATTTCCAGGCCAGCAAAGCCTCTGGAAAGGTTGGACCAGGCTCTGTCCAGAAACTGTCAGACATGCAGAGGCCGACGGAAAAAGCCAGAAGCTCCAAGTGGCACCTGAGGCATTCAGGACAGTCCCTCTGCCTCCACAGGCCCCCTCTCCCCCTGGTGTCTGGCGGTCACCCCCAGTGGGTCTGCTGTGCCTAAAAAGGAAATGCATTTGGCCCTGTTTAGACTTGTTTCATTGACAAACAGTACAGAACACAGCTCTGTGCCTTTCTTCTATCACGCTGCTAATTTTAGAGTTAGGTTTTTTCCTGTGCTCTGGTCTGTTTTAAACAGTCAGGGAGAGACTGAAGGGCGCCAGGATATCCTGTCCCAGGAGGGGAAATGCCTGCTGGTACCTGTTATGCAAGGGAACCTTGAGTCCCCAGTGCTGGGGCCAGAGGGTGGGTGGGCGGAGAGAGGTGCTTGTGAAGGCGGGAAGCACACGGATTCCCCGGGAGGTCGGGACCAGCCGGAGAGCAACACCCCAGCGGGAGGAGATGGGAGGCAGCCGCTCGCCCATTCATCCCACAGCTGTTTCTGGGCACCGGTCCACCACGCTCGCGTGATGCCTGGCCTGGGTCTGTGATAGGGCGGCCCCCGCTGCTCAGGGCTGCGGCTCCAACGGACCCCGTCCCAGATGCCGGGGAGAGGACCCCGTCCTGGACACCAGGGTTGGGAGGACCCAGAAGCGCTGCTCTTGCCGGTCGGTGACGTGACCACCAGCTGTTTCATCTGGTTTGCTCTACTGAACTCAGGCCGCCGCACCCAATAGTTTCTAACTTCTTTGTAGAATTTTCCAAGTGTGATTTTAATTTACCTTAAAGTTGAAAAAACTCCTTTCAGTCCCTTATTCCACCCCCACCCATGAGCTGAACACCCTGTGAAAGTACTGCGCATGCTGGGGTCAGGCAGTGGCCATCTGCCAGCCCTGGCTGGCCTGCCCTCCTCAGGACATGAGCTCCTCAGACCCAGCAGGACGATTTTGAGAGCAGCGTTTACACAGACGTTGAAGGCTTCATGTCTGCTGACTGGAAATCCTAAGATTTTTTCTTATGATGAAAAACTTACACACTAAGAGCTGCCTACTCTGCCTACCTGTGAGAAGGCTGACTTTATCATCCCCACAGGTCAGTCTGGGTCACACATGGTGTCTGTCTTGGCATCTTGTGAGCTGGTGGGGTTCCTGCTGTTCTTGGAGACCTGCTCGTAGGAACGTACCACTTTCTGTGTTTTACAACAAAGCAGCACTTGGCTTGGGCTGGACGCTTCACTTTCCTGTCTTCTGAGCCCACTTCCCAAGCCCAGCCCTGCCCTTGCATCCCGGGGAGCATGTTGGCTTCTTCTTTCCCAGACTCTCTTCCTGAGGGGGGAGGCACTTGTCCCCCCACCCTCTGCTGCTCACAGGTGCTGAGCCCTGAGTGCCCTGTACATGCTCCGACGCCTCGGCCAGCGCTGCCCTGTGGACGCCGAGGCAGGTGAGCTGCTCAAAGGCTCAGGGCTCAGCCCCACAGTCCTCCCACCTGTGGCCCCTGCGTGTGCTTGACAGCCACGCCAGAGGAAGGCCTGTGACTACCAGCAGAGTCCTGGGAAGCTGGCAGGAAGGAAGAGAGGAGAGGGCGCTGTGAATCACAGTGCTGCGGCTGCTGGCTCACAGGAAGGGCTGTTTGCTTTGGACACAAGTTCACGTGGACGGAATTGACTCCAAGTGCAGAAGTCCATGCGTTTGCTAAAACTCTCCTCTTAGACTCATTTCTGTACAAACAACGACATCACTGAAGTCTGTGGGGACAACTCAGGAGAAAGGGAACCTAAAAGTCAGGTTGAGACAGAGATGGCGAACCCATGGCTTCAGGCCAGTTATCACAGTAAAAGGCCTGTTTGATTCAGGAGGCTGTGCGCACATGGCTCTCCATGTGTCTGCGGCTTTCTGCCATCACCGCGTGGTGCACTCTCGGTCCCCACATCCCATGCATCTGCTCAGGCCACACTGCCCCCGCTGGCCCAGGGCAGAGTCCACATGTCCCCAAGCCAGTGCTGCCGTGACATCCTCCCACAGCCCAGCATCTGGGCCCACCGTTCCAGTAAGTTCTTTGTATTTTCCTGCTGCAGGAATAAATGCAGTTTTTTAATGTTAGGGAAGTAAACCCCTTCTCGACTGTACGTGTTCCAAGTTGAACTAAAATAAAGCAAAAGCCAACACTGGTCTTGACACAGAGCAAACCCACATTTTTTACACTTGGGTACAGAACTAGACTTCTCCTTCCTACTTCTCTTGGGGAAAAAAACCAGCCAGCAAGAAAGTGCAGCCTCTGAGTGACACTGGCCGGAGGACGAGCACCCCACTGCCTGAAACCCGTCCACACTGCTCACTGTTGGATGCTGGAGAAATTGTTTTCAAGACAAGACATGAAAGAAGTGGGACTCAGACTGTTCATTTCACTCTGTAAAAAGTCCTCTGAGAGGCTTCACGCTCATCCTGGCCCATCACCCCCACCAGTCCTCCCGCTGTTTCTGCAGACGTGGGTGGCTGTGCCTGGCTATCTGTTCACACCCGAATTCATACTTCTTTCATCTTGTAGCGTAAGAAACAGTCTTTTCCATTGTAGGCCATATGGCTGAATACATAGAAGTAACAAGCTGAGTAAAACTGCAACGAAGCAACAAGCTGCCCTGTTTCCCAAGAAACCGGACGATACGATCTCCAGAATCATAAGCAGCCCTGAGATGCCGGCGAGTGGGTGGATGTCCCCACCTGGAGGGCACTGCGACCCCCAACCCACGTCCTAAATGGAGGGCCTGGATCAATGAGTGGGTGACGCCCAGCTGAGTGCTGAGAGGCCAGAACAGGAGGCTCCCTCCCCTCAGCCCCCCAGGAGGACGCAGCTCAGGATGGCGGCACCAGAAAAGACAGGGGGACCAGCACGTCGCATGAGGAGACGCGAGGCCAGATATGTCTCGAGGGCCAGGAGACACTGAAGCATGTCCTCTATGGCCTCCACAGGGTGACCAGCACAGCTGCGGAAACATGGCAACGAGAGACATGTCGCCAGAGTCGTGACGCACTTCAGGAAGTGCTTGTTAATGGAAGACTGTAAAGTTAGTTGCACTTCTAGAATATTCTAAATGCCTCACTGTGAACCTTATATACAAAAGACTCAGGGGACCCACAAGGGACACCAATAAGCCCACGTGCACTGCCTCCGGTCCCAGGCCCGTTTGAACCAAGCACAGAGCCTCTGTGTCCCCCCATGGCCCAGTGCCTCCTCTCCGAGGAAGCGCGTTTCAGATGCTCTGATGTGGGGTCATGGTCATGTTTCCTGTGCCCTGTGACAAGCAGGGTTTCACTCAGGTGCAGTCCTGGGAGGGGGTGGCAGGTCGCAGGGCCAAGTGTGTGCCGCGCCGGTGTGCCCCGCACTTGCCTCAGTCAGGGCCTCAGGGACGCAAACCAACCCCATGTCAGACAGTCAGTGGCCCTTTGGATGGATGACGCTGCAGAACTGGGCTGAGGCCACATAACAGATTTTTAAACTGTTCCTGTAACATGTACAACCCAGAGGAAGCTTTGGTAAAAGGGAGAAAATAGGCTCTGAGCCCAGCAGAGGGTGGGGGCTGATGCATCGCAGCTGCCGTGTTGGGTGAATCCCTTCAGGCTGAGCTCAGGTCCTGACAATGCTGCCCACCTGCCAGCACTCCTCACTTGCCCAAAGGTCCCCGCTGGCCTCGCTGGAGTGCCGTCAGCCGGTGCTCTGCTCCCCTCTCCTCCCACACATAGGCTGGCATCCTAACGCACTCCCTGGCCCCATCCAGCCCCATCCTTCTGAGTCTTGTTGAAAGATGGCACAACAGCTCCCCGGCTGGCAAAAAATACCCAAAGACGTAGTGAAAACGAGGGGACACATAAGTTTCATGACACAAAACACAGGCCCTAATTCCTTCCCTCACTAACACAAACTCGGTGGGACAAAATCGTGGGCAGAGGATGTACTCGCTGGGAGAGAGGAATGCCAGAAGTTTCTTTTCGCCAGTGTGCAGGACAAACAGAATTATTTTTAACAGAAAGGAAGTATTGAGAAGCTTTCCATGTATAAAAAGCTCCACAAAATACTGTAGAGAATTACCACAGGGATTAGTCATCATCACCATTGTTTAGGACACAGATAAACGTTTAATTCATACTTTCTGGAAGGCGCAGAGATGCTTCCAGAATGCCTGTGTTTCTAGAAAACTCCAGCCTGTGCTCCGGCACTAAGCCACGACACAGCTATTAGAACCATCCGTGGGCATTGCTGCTGCCCTTTGCTCTGAGGCCACGCTGGGTCTCGCATGATCTGGTTTCCTGAGGAAAGCCGGGAAGCCATGGAGAGTGGGGGACCAGCATGAACAGACGTGCGGATGTCACAGTGCAGGGCAGGTGGAGGGGCTGCAGCCGGCAGCTCAGCCTGGCCAGAGCCCAGGGCAGGCACAAGACAAGTCTGGGAGGGGCTGGGAGTCCTGTCTAGACCATTCTGGGCCCCCGAGGGCCTTTGTCCTCCTCAGGCATTTTGGGTTCCAAAAAACAGACTCACCTCTGTCACCACAGCGGAGGGTGGGTGCTGGTGGAGAAGGCGGGGCTCCCTGGGCTGCTCAGCCAAGGGGTTTGATGGTCTTGATGAGGGGAGGAAGGGCAGGCCACCTGGACCAACTTCCTGGGCAGCAGGACCGTGGTGGCCTCTGCCCTGTCCCAGCCATCAGGGCTTCCAGCCCAGATTCAGACCTGAACTCTTTCAAACATCAATGCCCTGTTAGCCTAGCTGACAGATCCTGAGTGTGAAACCCTGGTTTTCCTATTGTAAGAACTAATAAAATCAAGTCTTTGAAGCTCCTTAAAGAAAAAACTATGAAAGTGATTATGTGATAATATTAACAGCTGACTGAGAGGGGACAAGGCCACCTTAACTGAGTCCACGCAGGACACTGTGCACTGTCCTGGACGCTGACACCCCCCTCCCTGTGTCACTTGGAGCGAGAAAGGGACAGAGGGAGACACGCGGGGTGGGTGAGGGGGACATTCTAGAACCAGCCGCGTCTACTCAGCCCCAGTTGACTCTTGCCCCTCCCAGTGTGCAGGCCCTCGCCACCTCAGGTTTTGAAAGAAAATATCTCCTCTGGAAGCAAACACCAAGAATAAGGAAACTCTTAAAAACAGAAATTCAAACTAAGTTAAATACCAGTCTGAGTTGTTTCTCGGTAAGACTTAAAAATTGCCTGCATTTGCTTTCACTTTGAATGAGTTAGGCGTTTACAGGCCGGATTGGACCCTCCATGGAGTTACTGCTGGCCTACTCAGGGTGAGGAAGCAGGTGTCAGCATCACCTCCGTGGGGAGAGCAGCCAGGAAGTGGCCAGACACCTGCCAAGCCACAGGAAGCACTAAGCCCCTACGACTCTCCGGGGCCAGAATTGAGCAGATGCTCCCCTCAACAGCCACCACATCCAAAAGCCCCACAAAATGCAGCTTGACCCTGAGGCGCTGGCACCACATGGAGCCGGGCTCCTGGCTGTGGGAGGACAGGGTTGTGTGGGAGGAGACGTGGGAGTGGCCCCTCTGCTCCCTGTCTCACCCTGTCCTTCGTCTGCAGGTTTCGTCCTGGTCATCGGGCTGGTGACGTTCTACAGGATCGGCCCGTACACCAACCTGTCCTGGTCTTGCTACCTGAACATCGGCGCCTGCCTGCTGGCCACCCTGGCGGCGGCCATGCTCATCTGGAACGTCCTGCACAGAAGGGAGGATTGCATGGCCCCCCGCGTCATCGTCATCAGCCGCTCCCTGACTGCGCGCTTCCGCCGCGGGCTGGACAACGACTACGTGGAGTCGCCGTGCTGAGGGCGGCAGGTGGCTGCTCGGGACTCTGTCCGCCATGGGGACTCCCCATGGGAGCACGTGTACGACACGCGTTCATTACGTTATATGTCAACACATGGTGAGACCACATACCGCCTCCCCCCCCCCACCCCACGGCCCGCTTCACGCTCGCACATGTCCAGGTCTGGAGACCAGCTCTGGGGAGGCGTGTCCGGGAGGGCAGCCGCCTCGTTCCCTGCCATGGCCCGGGAGTAATTTATTCTGCATCTGCTGAGAGGGGCGTCCTAGGTCATATTCACTTTGATAAAGCGGAACATGGGGAAGAGTTCCTTGAACTGTCCATGATCTTCCTCTAGGGACTCAGACTTTACAGTCAGGTGGTTATGGCTTTACAACAGGATTGTGTTAGGGATGTCCATTTATTCCTATCTTCCTAACTTAAAATAAAACTCAAACATCTTACCACAGTTCAAAACTTGTGTTTTATCCATCCTACTGCCACGTGGTGAAGGAATCTGGCCTATTCTGTAGTTTGTGGGCCGGCAGTCAGAGAAGGGTTGGCACACTTTATAGACCGGGGGCACATCTTATAGACCGGGGGCAGAGTGGCTGGAGGCCACTTAGGCCTCACTCATGTCTCCGTTCAGAAGTCCCTGCTCCTACAGTGCACTGGCCGGACAATGGCAGGTCCACAGTTGGCACAGTAGGAGGGAAGAAGTCTACTGGCTTAAAACAACTTCAGAGATTGGTTCACCTTTTTCCCTAGAAAAGTCTTCAATGCATCCAGCCAAAGCTTGGTGGGCTACAGAATGCCTTCCTGGCACCACCCTGGTGCCAGTAACCCTGGACCTAACTCTGTAGCAAGGACTGAGCTCCAGGCTGAACACAAGCACCTAAGAGCTGCCTCAGGGGCTCAAAACCAGCCCATGCCCCCTGGGACCGGGCCGCACTGCCCGACACACTGTGAGGACAGGCCCCCAGGAGCACAGCTGCCTGTCCCAAACCACCTGGCAGCAGGAAGCACATCTTCCGGCCCAGGAAACGGTAGGGGGGTGGGGGGGTGAGCATTGTGCAAAGTCGGGAGGGGGCGGGTCACGATCTGGCTGCCACCCCCACACTACGCCAACCCGCTAAGAAACATTTAGCTTTGTTGCCTCAACCTCCCAGACAATGTGCAGCGACCAGTTTGGAATTCGAAGGCCACACTGCCCCAGAAATTTGTCTTTAGTCACAGCAAGGGATGAATCTAGTTGTTGCTTTAAAAAAAACATAAAGTGGACTTCCCTGGTGGCACAGTGGTGAAGAATCTGCCTGCCATTGTAGGGGACATGGGTTCGAGCCCTGGTCCAGAAAGATCCCACATGCCACCGAGCAACTAAGCCCATGCACCACAACCACTGAGCCTGCGCTCTAGTCCTGTGAGCCACAACTACTGAGCCCATGCACCACAGCTACTGAAGCCCACGCGCCTAGAGCCCGTGCTCCACACTGAGAGAAGCCACTGCAATGAGAAGTCCGTGCACCACAACAAAGAGTAGCCCCACTCGCCACAACTTGAGAAAGCCCGTGTGCAGCAACCAAGACCAAACGCAGCCAATAAATAAATAAATAACTAAACAAAAAAATTGATAAACAAACAAAAAACAAAAACTTAAAGCAACAGGAGGACGACTTAAAAGCACATCTGGCCTGACCATGGACATAAGCGCAGCTCAGGGCAGAAGGTACAGCCAGCACACTCGGGGACCCAGCACACTCGGGGACCCTCGGGGCTGCCCCTCCTTCCCCAAGCACCTCAGATGTAGTCTCAGCAGTATTATGTACATGACAACATACACTGCATGGACCATGTGGTCACCTATGGCCTGTGATAGAGTTCCTATTCAACGGAAAGCACCTCCAGCCTCTTCACTTCCCCGACCAAGAGCCCCTCCCCAGCCGGCGGCAGGGAAAAGCCCCTCTGCTGTGGATCAAGACCAGGTCTCAGGCTGCTCTGAAAGTACTTCTGGGTTACAGACCTGTCACTGCAGACGAGGGGCTGCCTGGGGGCCTTAACTCCGTCCTCCTCTTCCCACTTGACATTCATTCTTCAATAGTTCTTCTACCCTTTGGTGATTAAAATCTGTCAAATGCTCTTTTTTAAAAAAAATTTATTCATTTATTTTATTTATTTATTGGCTGCATTGGGTCTTCATTGCTGCGTGTAGGCTTTCTCTAGTTGTGGTGAGCAGGGGTTACTCTTTGTCGTGGTGCATGGGTTTCTCATCGTGGTGGCTTCTCTTGTTGCAAGGCATGGGCTCTAGGCACTCAGGCTTCAGTAGTTGTGGCTCACGGGCTCTTGAGTGCAGCCTCAGTAGTTGTGGCACACGGGCTTAGTTGCTCCATGGCATGTGGGATCTTCCCGGACCAGGGCTCGAACCCGTGTCTCCTGCATTGCCAGGCAAATTCCCCACCAGGGAAGTCCCTGTCAAATGCTCTTGAGTTCTGAATTCTCCCAGGAACAGAGAGGAAGCTGCTTATAGACAGGTCTTGATTGACAACTTCTCTGAGAGCAATTTTAATTGCATTTTGCCTGTTCTTTTGAGGGATTTTTTTTTTTTATCAAAACCTTTTCTGTTTAGTGCAATTGTTTCTGGAGAGATATTTATCGTTATAAATATTTAGCAATTGCCAAACTTTCAACTAGGAAGTGTAAAGACACTGCAAAGTAAATCAAAACAACTAAATCACAGCCCATGAGGCTCTGAGCACTGAGAGGTCAGCTGGGTGCCCAGACGCGTCTGGGTTTCCACCAGCACCGGCATCTCCTTGAGTAAAAACCCATGAGACAACACAAACGCCAAGAAGAGTCAGCGAGGATGAGACTCTCGGGGAGGGAAGAGACAGAAAGGAGGGCTGCAGGGAGCTGGGCATGGCATGCCTCTTGAGCAGAAGAACCCTCACCTCTTGATGAGCTTGATGGACCGGAAGGCTTCGTCCATGTCCCCGACAGCGAGGAAGAAGCTGAAGTTGAGCATGGCATCCTGTGTGGGCTTGTCACAGTCCTCCAGCCCCACGAAGTCCCTCAAGGGCCTCCTGCCCACCATCTGGGAGACCTGCTGGGACCCGGAGTCCACCTGGTCCTCACGGTCCGCTTCTCCTGGCTGAATGACAAAAGGCACTGTTTATTTGCGGATCCCTGTGAAGCCAGTGCCCACCCTGGGCCTCTCCCTGGGGTTACTCATCAGCTGTGGGGACCCTCTGCACACAGACCAGATATTTAGCAATGCTCTCGGCAAATGCAATGCACATCTGGAAGTCCGTCGAAGCTAACAGAAGCCCAGGGCTCTGCCTTCAAACAGCAGGTGACGCAGGCTGTCGATGTGCAGGGACCTGTCAGCTGCTAAAACGTTAACATCAGCTGCTCAACAGCTGTGAATGGACATGGAAATCCCCACCTTCCAGGGCCCTTTATAAACTTCCTAGAAAGAGCTTTTACTATCAAGTCGTATTAAAATCAACGCCAGCATCACTGCAGGCAGAAGTTTCCGAAACGTAACCTGGATTAGGGGTGGGGAGCCCTCTGCTGGTGCTTCTCAGGAGAACCTTCCCCTAGTGCAGCAGCCCCCACCCCCCTCCCCTCCATGGAGGCAGAGGAAGGACATCTTGTGGTCCCAGCATGAGCACAGTTTTAGTGCACTGTCTGGACCTCACCTTCTGCACCAGCTCCCGCCATGAATCCTGCTCAAGTCCACTTCCCTCCTCCCAGCTGGACGGGGTTCCATGCCTACCACTTGCCGCCGGGCTGTACCTGTACACACCCCCTCGGTCTCCCAGCTGTCTCTCTGCAGCGTCCATTCATCTGATTACACAGGCTCCCTGGTGTACAGAGGGATCATAATCCGCCTCATTGGACACCCCCCACCCCCTTCCTCCACCATCAGTCTCCTATCTGCTGCGACTCTGACTCCTTCACCAACTGCCTCCGACTCAGCTCTCAGCAGCGACTCTGTGCCACTGATCCTTCTGAAGTTCACCTGCAGCCCCCAACTTCGGGGGCACTAGGTCTGGGCCTTGAAACCCTGGTAGGACTCGTCAGACCCAGGTGTGGACAAGGAGACCCTCCTGGCACAGAGTAGGGCATAAGCAGAGAGGCCCAAGAGCAGCCCCAGTCAGGGTTCGTGGCTGAGTGGCCAGGTACCACCCAGAGGAAAGCTGAGTCCTCAGGTTTGGGCTGATTCTGCCCTGAGTGGGAAACCTTCAGAAAATGTGGGGGTACCTGCTGTCTGCTGTGCTTTCACAAATCACAAGGCAGCAGCCTGACCTCTGTCAGCCTTGCTATCTGTCTGATACCCCGTCCGCACCAGAGCCCTGCTCCCCGCAAGCACACGCAGGAATTCTCATGGGAATTCTTGCAGAAACAAGTGCATCCATGGTCACGGCTCATGGTGCCCCCTTTCCCGCGCTTGCCTTGGGGCCTGCTCTAGAGGGGACGGGCTGCCGGCCCTGGACACAAGTGGGAGCTGTTTGACTCATACCACACCCTTGCATGTGCAGATGGGAACCCTGGGATGCTGGGCGCTTCAGGGAAGCGCTGCACACTGCGTGGCCCTTCCTTTCCCGCACCTAGAGGAGAATAAGACTTCCTGTGTTGCAAATGCAGGTAAGTGAACTACTTCCTGCACTGCAAGCATCAGGAGACAGGCTGTTCGTGCTGTCCCAAGGAGGAGCCAACGCCGTGCCAGGCCCCCATAAAGCTGGAGCACATGAGGCAGGAGGTTGTCAGCACACAGACAGCTGTTGCTGAAAACAAAGAAAAGCACATCTTAGGGAAAGTGCAAAGCTCAGGTAACAGGCAGGAATGTCACCCAGGCCTCTGCTGGGACAAAAGCTCTGAGTAGATGCTCAGGGGGAGGAGAGCCTAGGTGGGGGATGGCGCTCAGACTGTGGGAAATAAGCCCAGATGTGAAGACGTGGGAGATGCCCAAGAGAAGGAGCTCACAGGCTGTCACTACCTTTTGAGTATCAAATCAAAGAGAAATGAAAACGTGTAAAAGCACTAAATAAAAATGAAATTCAGAATAATGCTGGTCTGGTGGCACTGGCCTGTTCAAATGAAGGAGCTCAGAAAAGCTGCATGGACGGAGCGCAGGGGCTCCTGGAATCTGGAAACAACCTCACAAAATTCACTGCCTCTGAACACAAGTCAAAGTGCAGAAGAGACTACTCTCTGCGACCTCAATGGCCAGAAATGCTGTTCCCCTGGGTGACCCTGGCCTGTGGTCTCAGGGCAGCACGTTGCACGAGGGGCTTTGGCACAGCCTGGGACCCACAGACCCACACAGCTTGCCCATGACAGTCACAGAGCAAAGAGCAGACAGCCCACCCTGGGCCTTCCTTGCCAAACCTCTTGAAGTCAGTAACAGCCCTGGGAGGGGCCCGGGGAGAACTGAATCCTAGCTTCTGACAAGAAAGCCATGCACACAGGCAGGCAGCCCCAGCTCTGGAGTCAGCAGAGATGGCCAAGCTCAGATGGCATGTTTGCCATCTCTGAGGGTCCTGTGAGGTCTACCCTCACCCGTAGCTACAAAAAGAATGCTTGCTAACTGCAGAGAATACAGAGATCATGTTTAGGGTTGGTTTTAAGTCACCTTATGCTAAAAGCCAAAAAAATCCAGGTCTTACACACTTCACTCCTTCTTCAGACATGACATTAAAGAAAGATGTGGCAGGGAAGCCTGCAGAGCTGACAAGGGGGAGGAGTCTGCAAATTTTATGAGAATTGGAGCAGCAGCGACCGGGGTATCCCCAGTCCTGCAGGATGGAAGGCGTGAAAAACAGGCTGCAACCTTCAGGCCCTAGTGCAGCCACAGCTCCTTCATGCAGGTGGTGTTGGTGTCCGGCTGAAAACAGGTGGTTCAATCAGTGTTTCAACTGGTCTGGACACTCCCCCACCAGACGCACCATTCCTCCCCCCCTCGCCCCCTGGCCCCTGCTCAGCACGGTATCTCAGGGCAGAGGATGGCTGATCTCAGGTCTAGGAGGGACCATGGGGATGCGGAGACCAGGCCCCAAGGAAGGCAAATAACTCATCCAAAATAACCTTGCTGGGGGCGGGGCATGTGCTGAAAATGATCTGGTTTGATCAAAAATTTAAAAACACATCTGTGGGACTTCCCTGGTGGTCCAGTGCTTAAGACTTTGCCTTCCAACGCAGGGGGTGCAGATTTGATCCCTGGTCAGGGAGATAAGATCCCACATAACTCGTAGCCAAAAAAAAACAAAACATAAAACAGAAGCAATACTGTAACAAATTCAATAAAGACTTTAAAAATGGGACTTCCCTGGTGGCATAGTGGTTAAGAATCCGCCTGCCAATACAGGGGACACAGGGTTCGATCCCTGGCCTGGGAAGATCCCATATGCTGCAGAGCAACTAAGCCCGTATGCCACAACTACTGAAGTCTGTGTGCCTAGAGTCCGTGCTCCACAACGAGAAGCCACCATAATGGGAAGCCTGTGCACCACAATGAAGAGTAGTCCCTGCTTGCCGCAACTAGAGAAAGCCAGTGTGCAGCAACGAAGACCCAACACAGCCAATAAATAAGTGAATATTTTAAAAAATGGTCTACATCAAAAAAATAAAATAAAATAAAATGAAATAAATAAAAACACACCCGTGTATGTAACGCACACATGTGGGCAAAGGACAACACGTCTCCTGAAAGGCTGCCTGCAGCCTGTCCCAGTGACCATCTCTGGGGGCTGCGACCTCAGAGATTTGCAGCGCCCTTGGTCTTTATTTCTTTATTTGCAATTTCTGATTTCTTACAGAATACAGGAATACATACTTTTAACTTTCTTTTCTTTTCTTTTTTTTAATATTTATTTAATTTATTTGGTTGCACCAGGTCTTAGTTGTGGCATGTGGTGCAAGTGAACTCTTAGTTGCAGCATGTGGGATCTTAGTTCCCCAACCAGGGATTGAACCCGGGCCCCCTGCATTGGGAGCACGGAGTCTTAACCACTGTGCCACCAGGGAAGTCCCTAGGAATACGGACTTCTAAAAAACCAGCTAGAATTTTAAAAAAGAAGCAGGAAAGTGGAAGGGCACGGTGCGTTTGGGGGACACCAGGAGAGACACCCCTCAGCATCACTGCTGCCCGCCTGCCGGTGACCTTTCCCACACAGAGACCTCGGATCTGCTGGAACTCAGGGGGCAGGTCAGGGCACACGGTTTGCTTATTTAACAAGAGAGCCCCAGTAGGGAGGAGGGCCCAAGGATATGGCCAGGCATGCATACCGGGGCTCCCACCTTTCTCGTGAAGTAATAATGGGGCACTTGGATTCCCAGGAGCGTCTGGAAGGCGGGGGGCCGCGGGAAGCTCTCCTGCAACAGGAAGCCATGCTCTTCGGAGACGAAGAAGGACAGGACCAGCACGTCCGCCTGCAGAGGGAGATGTTCTTAGTTTGGCAATAAATTTCCTGTTTCTCACCCAATCCCATTTTCATTGCTGGGACATTTATATAAAACACAAAGAAAGTAGAGGGGCCAGCACACGGGCACATGGCAACCTCACCAGGCTCCACTGTTCTCTGACGCCCCTCCTGGAGGACGCTCCTCATCTGGCCTGGGAACCGCCTGACCCTTCTTGTTGACCTTGTGGTGAAGACTAACCCTTTCACCCACGCTGGTGAGTGAAACTCATGAGCTCCCGTGTTTCAAGAGTAACCCCTTCAGTTTCTTTACTCTGACTCGAAGACTCTGCTCTCAGGGCCCGGGGAGGCACAGCGGAGAGGCCGTTGCTGGGCTGCAGCCCTTCCTGCCCAGAAGACACAGAGGCCGAGGGGCCGGGCCTGCCCTGCTGTGCGAGTGCTGCGTCTCCTCAGCATCTTCACCCAAGGCCCCCACCCCGCCACACCTCCACTCTCTCCTCACCAGACTCTTTCTCTCTGCCTCTCCCTAGTCTTCGCATCTCCTGCTCCAGTGACACAGATGCCATTCGAGCCCCTCTCGCCACTCAGTGTTTCAGACCCAAGGGCCAAATTTGCCTTTGAAAACGTCAGGGTGTGGAAACTGGCTGCAGGTAACATTAGGGGCTCCAGCCTCTCATGTCCTGGAGGGAAGTCGCTTTGGCAGAGACACAAGTCACCTGAAGCTTTAAGGCCAGCCAGCTTTTGCTGACCTACTGAGGACCCTATGAAAGATCCCTCTGGAACGAGGTGGGTGACAGAGAGGTGCACACAGCCCCTGGCTTTCCCAGAGACCACTAGGTGTCTCGCAAGACCTGAGACTTGGAAGTGTCAGAGTCCTGGGCCCAACGAGGGGGACAGGGCCCTAGAGTCACCAGAGTAGAGGAGGGAGGCCCTGCAGAGCCGGGGAATCAGATGGAGAGGGTGGAGGGCAGTGACCGAGGCGAGGGGACCAACTGTCTGGGGGATGACTGAGGAGTCGGCCTCAGTAACTGGACCCCACAGGACGTGCTGACATCAAGGGATGAGTTCACAGTAACTGTTTCGTTAAAGAGCTCTGACCCCCTGAGAGAAAATGGCAGGTGACAGAAGGGTGGGACCAGCCCTCGGTGTCAACCCAGAGGGGAGAGGCGACCCCTGGCATCCTGGGGGTGGGCACTCGCTCTCCTGAATCCATTCTCTAGGACTTCCCCATGGACCACGCTGGGAAGACACAGCCTGTCACATCCCCACCGGTCTAAACACAAAGGCGACAGCACGCAGTACCGTGGGGTCCACGCTGGCTTCGGCCAGGGCCTTCCTGTCCATGGGCTGCGGCGGGGCGCCTGGCGCCTCCCGCATGGCTTCACACACGAACAGCCGGGGCTCACTCTGATCCCAGAAATGGCTCATGGGCATGAGATTCGTCAGCCTCTCTTCCGTGAGGGCCTGGCTCCTGAAAAAGAAAGAAGGACCCTCACGCACGTGGTACATCAACGCCCTGAAGAAAGACCACTGTGTTTTCAGAAACACTCTCCCGCCAGCATAGATGCTGACAAGCCCTCTGTGCCCCGAAACTCGGGCTGCCACATGGACACTCCAGCTGCAGCACTTTCAGAAGCTCAAGTTCCTACCCCACAACTCCAGAACCTTAGAACCTGGAAAAATCCACCCCCCTGCCCAGGGGAGTTTGCCTCCATTTCACCTCTGGTTTCTACCACCTCGTGATCGCTGAGCTCTTCCAAGTGTGAAGTAAACTTAGCAACAACCTGCCTCGAAGCCAACAAGTAACTGAGCATCGATTTCAAAATTTTTTCCAACAAAATCCTCCCATACCACAATCTTACTTCTTAGTCTCCTGCCCATTAAAGGACAATGTCTCTCTCTGATCTATCTGTCCCATCTTGAAGTCGAGGATGGTCACTGTGTCCATTTCCACATCGTAGAAGCAGATTCTGGAATCGGGGCTGTTGTCAGCCTAGGGAAGAGAGAGCCGGAGCTCAGGGTACCCGCCCGCTGCCGGCCACACGCCTGAGAGAGAGGCCCGGGTCATCCACCCGGCTGCTCCCACGAGCGCGCCTCCAGCGTTCGTAATTCGAATGTCAGCTTGTGTTCATCCCACTGAAACGGCTGTGGATTTACTACTTTCTAACTTCAGAAAACTGAAGACAAATTCTCAGACTGTGCAGGTTGACTGTGGCTGTCTAGCTGCTATCAATGCAGATGTGAGCGTGGTATCATCTTACCTGAGGAGAATTAACCACGGGGACAAGAAGGAACTGGGATTCTGATAAACCAATTCTCACGCAGGTGAGTAAAAACAAAGTAAGAGCCAAAGAGAAGCTTCAGAAAAGCTGAGAAAAGGGAACCAGCTTTGTTGCTGGGGCAAAATGCCAAGAGCTCAGATAGACTATTAAACCTTTATTCCTGCAGGTATCGGGGTGGTAAAGGGATGTGCTTACTTAAGAATTAAGAAAGGCAAGAAAATGAAAAATTACCAAAATCTCAGACAAAAGAAAATACTGTAAGCTGAAGAGCAAAGGAAGAAATCACAAATTAAAAATCACCAATAGGTTTGACTAAATAAAAATGCAAGTTTCTAGTCATCACAATTCCACAAGCAAAATGACTCAGTCTCCAACCACTCCCCCCCCCACCCCGCCCCATCTGCTCCATCCTGGCCTCTGCCTCCTGCTCCTCCCAGCCTCTCCTCCCCTGGGGAGTGCCAGTGGGGCAGGGGAGCTACCTTTCACTGCAAGCCCCCTTAACCTAGCTCAACTTCTTTCTTCGACTTTCTCATTCACCAGGGTGGGCATTCCCCACCCGGTCTGAGCGCTGGGCTCCCTCAAACTCGCTCTGCTCTTGAGAATCAGGCCTCCAGAGATGTGGTCACTCATCTGCATCCACACCCAACACCACGGAAAGGCCCTTCCCAGGACCACCCAGCACCATGTCCCAATGCCCTGCCCACTGCCTGTGCGCATGTCTCCTGCTGGTGTGTGGATACTGGGCACCGTCCCAGCCTCTGAAGGAATGAGTGACTTGGGACCGCCTGGTGCACGGTGCCCGCCTGTCCCTCCCCATCACCTCGGCTGCCTCCCCTCCCTGGGTCCACCCTGGGCCTTGGGGGGCAGGGCCCCCACCTCCAGCCAGACCTCCCTGCTGAGACCTAGGCTGTGTCTAACTGCCCACCCTTCAAAGGCCTCAAACTCAACAACCGGACATGTACCCCTCTCTGTTCCCCAAAGGCTCCTCACCCAGCTCCTCTCAGCCCCTGCCCTTCCCTGCCCTTCCCTGCCCTTCCCTGCCCTATGGCCGGTATAGCCGCAATGGGCCCCAAGAGGGCTGCCACCATGTGATGGCCCGCTGACCACTCAGCCTGGGCCTCACCCCTGTGATGCCTCGTTGGGGCTGTGTCCCCATCACTCACCCACCTGGTGAGCCCACAGCTGGGCTCAACCTCCACCTCCCCTGGAAGCCTTTGGAACTCCCAAGAGCAGCTCCGTCCACCACTGCCCT
Source organism: Hippopotamus amphibius kiboko (assembly GCF_030028045.1). Lineage (NCBI taxonomy): Eukaryota > Metazoa > Chordata > Mammalia > Artiodactyla > Hippopotamidae > Hippopotamus > Hippopotamus amphibius. Next base: position 122,134,461 of record NC_080194.1, read on the forward strand.
CCAGCCCTGCATTTCTCCTTCCAGCTCTCACCAGAATTGTAAAAGTTTACTCATGTCTGCTCATCCTAGGGGAGGGGCCGAGTCCCCCATTTAACCTATCGGTTTGTGTTTACACTGGCCAGCAAAGTGCATGGTACACAGAGGGCGACCAGCAATCCACTCTTGAATGAATGAGTGAAGGAGTGAAAGAATGAGAAAATGAGTGAGTCACCAAGTGAATGAGCAAGTGAAAGGATGAAGGAATGAGAGAATGAGGGAGGGAATGAATGAATGCCTGAGTGAGTGAATGAATGGGTGAGCAAATGGATGAACAAGTGAATGAAAGGGTGAGTGAATGAGTGAGTGAGTGAATGAATGAGTGAGTGAGGAGAGCATGAACAGACGCTCGCGGACAGGAAGGCAGCAGCTCCTCCAGAACAGGCGATCCCGCCACCCACCTCCTTCACACCCATATCGTGCATCCCTCTAAGCAAGAGGCTCCAAAGTCCTTCTACAGTCGTGACCCATGGTGCCCAGAGATTTTAGTTGGGTGATGGAATGAGGCAGAAAAGAGAAGAGGTGAGGATCTCTGCAAAGCAGAAACCACTGCTTCTGATGAAACAGAGTGAAGGAAGGTGGGGAGGGCGGCCCCAGGTGGGAGAAGAGACTGGACACAAAGTTGCCCTGCCTGGGGAGGCGAAGAAGGGCGGGCGGGAGGGGAGGGTAGAGCCGCACGCGCCTGAGGAGACCCACCTTGCTGAGGAGGATGCTGATCTTGCTGCCGCTGGCGTTGCATCTGAGCGAGGCCATGCCCCCTACGCCCGGGACCAGCTCGGCCAGGCTCTTGCAGCTGCAGTGCACCTTTGCCTCTCTGCGGGGAGGGAGGCGGTCTCAGCGGCATGGACGCGAGAGGGCAGGCGAGCCCTTCTCCTAGTGGCCTGGAACCTGGGCCCACAGGACTGAGCTCCACTCAGGCCCAGCTGCTCTCACTTCGGTAACGCGCGACCCGGTAAATGGGCTGAGCTCAGAACATGGCGAGTTTTTACTTTTATATATTTTTTTCGAGGTATAATTGACACACACGTTATCTTAGTTTCAGGTGCACAACAGTCTGCTATTTGGTGGGTGAGGTTTTAAAGTTGTTCTGTTTTTGTGAACAAGCACGAACACCTATCTTGTCCCCATCTCACACAGGAGCAGCTTATTAAAGGTGCTGTGTCAATGGCCAGGGTCTCTGCTGCCCACACTTCATTACAGCAGCGTGCTTCTCCATCGTGTGGACAAACTAAAATTGATTTAACTAATCTCTTGTTTAGTTGTTTCTAATTTATTTCCATTAGAAACAATACTGGCTTGTAGAGGTATCTCGCCATGATTCTTCTTACTTTATTCACATTTCCTTACTTTTCCCCTAGTGTCCTCTGTCTGTCCCAGGGCCCTGTCCAGGCCCCATGTGACATTTAATTGTCTCGTCTTTCCAGGCCCCTCTGGGCTGGGACAGAGTCTCCAGGCTCATCTTGTGTATTTCCTGCTTCAGTCCCAGAATCAGGCCCAGCATCATTTCTCCGAGAAGCCTGGTTCCCTTTACAGCAGGAGGACTGGGAGACCCAGATCCGGGCACAGGGTGTGCCTGCTGCTCTTGGGGTGACACCTGGAGCAAGAGCCCCAGGCCCCCTCGGCTGACAGAGCCAGGCCGTGTGTGTACTGACTGGTGTGTATCCTCGTAGCTGTGATGTCTTTATACGCATCCACCTGCGTCCACATGAAACTACACTCAGCTTCAGACTCACGTCTCCACCTTGGATGCATCAGTGCAGGAGTCACTCCAGCCTCCGCCCCTACAGACCTGGAACCTCCCACCCAGGTGAGAAACCGGCCTCCTCTGGCTCCCATCCTATCCCTCAGCTGCTCATGTCCAGCCTGGACGCAGTGTGGGGACTGACTTCATTAACAGAGCGAGTGCTATGTGCGGCCCCTTAGCCTCAGGTCTCATGGTCCCGCTTGGTCCCAGGGAGACCCAGGCAGCCCCTGGTGCCCAGGGAGGTTGCTCTACACACTCGTACACAGGGTGGGGGGAGGGAGGGGTTGTCCTGCCTCGTCTGCATTCCATCCTGGGATCCCCTGAACTGAAAGACTTTTAATTTGCAGACATTAGGGCTCACTTTGAGCTGTAAAGTTCTATGGATTTTGACAAACGTACTGTGAAATGTGTCCACCACATAGTGATGCTGCTCCCTTCCCCTTCATGCAAAGATGAAGAATTTAAGCCAAGATATAAGGCATTTCAAAAAAAGTAAATTGCACATTAATGTTGAAATGAGAACATAAGCAGTTTGCTACCTCCTCTCTGTGTTCTACCCACCACACCACCTCCCGACTAATTTTAAAAATATAATACTTTTATTTGGACAAAAACTGTACCTTCGGGAAAGATCAAAGCTTTTAAAGTAAGCCAAGTCTGTCCCTACAACCAGGAAGTTTCCACAGATGTCAAAGAAGCACGGGTTCCCCTCCATCTCAGAGAACGGCAGGAGCTGTTTCACGGTTCCCTGAAGAAAGGATGGAATGGGGGATCAGGGAGGCTTTATTCACAGGGCCCTGCCTCTGCTGGAGTCTCACCCCACACAGGGAGGGGAGGACAGGGCCCTGCCCTCGGGGGACCCCTGGTGCTCACGGTCAGAGAGGAAGACAGGTAGCAGCCAGGTCAACAAGCAGGTACACACGTAACTCAACCTGAGCAAGTGTAGACAGACGATGGACGGGATGCTAAAACAAAACTATCAATGTGGCAAGATGTCGAATTCCACCTGCTTGTGTTGGTCCAGGAGGTGCTGCCTGTGAGGTCGTATGTTAATGCCCCAATGAAACTAACTGTGTGGCTAGTGTCCTCTAAGTGGTCACCTCTGGGGGAGGCTGTGAGCGGAAGGGATGGCAGTCACATCACGGGTACATCCATCTGTGAAAACTCACTGAGCTGCACACACGACACGCCCGCCTTCTTTGTGTACATCATACGCCACTAAATGCCTGAGAAACAGGTCTTGTCTTGGGAGCAAACCTAAACTGAGATTGGGGAGAAGAAGCCAGCTATTGGAGAGCCCCACCTGGCATTTCAGGACGAGGAGAAGCCCGTCTGCAGGAAGGATGCCGTGGCCGCGGGGTGGCCCGACATGAGCAGTGAGCAGAGGCCACGTGGGGCATCAGTGCAGGCCGAGGTGAAGAGTCAGATTTTGTTCTACATAAAACTGGAAGGTTCTGGAGGGTTTTGAGCCACAAGTGATTTCAAATCATTTATGTTTTAAAGTGTTGCTCTTACTTTAACAGCATTTTAGAAAGAGTGACCACAGTCAGGCCTGTGCAGAGCTTAGGCTTTCGTGTGTCTTGTGCATGGACTGAGCCTCCTCCTTGGAGTTGAGAGGCTTCTGGCTCAAGTTGAGCAACTTCCAATGAGTGCCTGCCTGGCCTGGCACTGGGCTGGGAGCAGAGCACCCCAACAGTGAGTGGGCAGCAGGTGGGGGACCGGTCCCAGTGCAGGGGGGAAGGGGGAGCAGGCTGGATGACCAGGGGTGGGGGTTCCAACAGAACTTAGTGGACTCCTAGTGCCAGGCACAGAGACTCGGGGAGCAGGACAGGAAGCACAACCCATTCAGGAAACTCAGGGTGAGGGATAAACAGCATGGAGGTGAGTTCCAAGCTGAGGAATCTGATCTTCATTTTGATGCACCCAGTAGGGAGCTTAATATATGTCTGTGGAATGAGCAAACAATAGTCACAGGCAATGGCTGACTGGTGAGGACAGAGCGAGGGCAATGGGTTTCAGCCTCCTCTGCTCAACCTCTCCTCTGCCGCTCCTGACACGATGTACGCAGTGCAAACCTGACATCCTCTCCTTCCATTTTGCATCAATGACGTGTCCCAATCCCCAACCCTTGCTTCAGAGTGTGGCCTGGGCTCCTGCTTCCAGAGCAGTGTTTCCAGCTGGCTCTGGTGTAAGCATATAGGCTAGAGGGGTCCTCAGAGACAGAGAACCAGGACTGTTTTTTTTTTTTTTGACATAAAAGGACCCATTTTGCCTAAGCTATTTAGTGATCCTCAACAGGTCTCAGAATTAACAATCTTAGGGAGGGAATGCAGAAACAAGGGAAGAGCAGCCTTGGAGCTGGTCCTGGTTCCTCAGATAATATACATAATAATACAGCTTTGAGTTCCGTAGGAACTAAGGCCCCACCCAGGTGGAGGATAGAAGGATGAAGTGGACCTTCCAGACTTCAATCAACTAAAGCTTGGACTGTCACCTTTGCCCCAATTCTATGCTGAATTCTCCTCTGCTCAAGCCCCTTCGTGAATATGCATGTATCCTTAGCTTAAAACTTCCCCAGTTTTGCTGGCTGGGAGACACTGCTTTGGGAAAGATCCCAGGTGTTCTCCTTACTTGCTGCAAATAATAAATCCTTCCTTCTCCTGATCTTGGCTTGGTCCTGTCTATTGGCTGACACCCACCAAGAGGCGAACCTGGTTTTCGGGTAACACTCGGACACCTCTGAAGGGTATGCTAGGTGCCTCACACTTGCCCTCTGCCCCCCAGCCTTGCTCTGCTTCTGTACTTTCCACCTGAAGGCTCCACAATTAGCACAGACAGGAAAACTAGGCAACTCAGAATGTCTTCAGCTCCCCCCTCCTATGCCAGCTGCTCACCACGCCCCTAACTGCCGACTCTAGCCTGGCTTCCTGCCCACTGCCCGGCTCCAGGCCCCCAGACCTCTCACCTGTGGCCTCTCCTACCTGCTTTCACTGCCCACCAGCTGCCCTAGTCCTTCCCACACAGAACCAATCTTCCAGGAAGAAAAGAATACAAAACCAAGGAAAAAGCCAAAACGCACCCTGTCACTGAGGCTCCACACCCCTTGACTTTCAACTTCCATCCAGTCTCAGAGGCTTCGATTCCATGGGCATCTGTCAGATACCAGCTCCCCTCAGCTCCCACCTCTCCTTGCAGCGCCCTGAAGGTGGGAAGCTTGGGAACCAGCTGGGCTCTGCACTCCTGCCTGGAAGGAAGCCTCTGAGAGAACCACAAGGTGCATGACAGCTGTCCCATCACCACACAAATGAGCAACAACTGTACTTTGTGTGTCATGGCCACATGGACAGGGAGAAAGGTCTGGAGACACACTTCAGCTTTCCAATGGGAGGAGAAGTGCTAATGGATTCCTTACAGAGGCTGCATTATTTTACTAGTGTCAACTGTAAATTGGAACTTGCCATCTGCCTGTACAAGGACTAAATCACACTGTGCTGCTACTGCTACTGACCTTCCACACCCCTTGAAGGAAATTCAGGGTGGAGACCAGGAATGAAGCACTCTGTGCTGCGGAGGACGGGCAGAACAGGTCTTTAGATAGTTAGATGTTTCCAGGAGCTGATTTTATGAGCCCAACCCTTGCATCCCCTCATATCTAGAAAAGCACTAAATCCCTACATGGTGACATCTGCTCCTCATGACGAGCTGAAACCCCTTACAAAAAAATGTATTTGATTGCATTTACTCCTCCTTTACCAAGACCACATATATACTAATCTTCCCCGCTGCCTCTCTGGGACAGATTCTCAGAGCTATCTGGGATGCTGTCTCCCGGGCTGCAGTCCTAATTTTGCCCCGAATAAACTCAACTTGCAACTCTCACGTTGTGCAATTTTTTTTAAGTTGACACTAGTCACAATGGACACATATTCCTTCAGCTAAAAATCAACAAAAATGGCTAAATTCTAGGCTGTCTGAGGTCAGATGCTCCTAAGTTACCTCCATGATTTCCAGCTGATTTTCTACCCCTTCCCAGCAGGCCTATAATTCTTTCCGAGCATGCCTTTCGCCCCTTCCCAGCAAGCCTTTGGCCCCTTTCCCAGCAGGTCTTTCCTTCTCTCCCAGCATGCCTTTCACACTTTCCCAGCAGACCTAGCATTCTTTCCCAGCATGCCTTTCGCCCCTTCCCAGCATACTTTCCCTCCTTTCCCAGCATGCCTCTACCTACCCTCCAGCTCTGCAGATCGTCCCTCTGATAACACAGCTGCTCCCTCCTCTGTTGTTAGGAGGGCCCCTCCCTGCCTTGGCTTTAGTCCACAGCTGATGCCCCCACACAACTATCAGCAGTATGCAAGGTCCTTCTCTCAGCCTCTCCGCCTCCCCGCTGACCTGCAGCAGGCCAGATATCTCACCAGGCCCCAGCTCCCTCCCCCTGCGCTTTGCCCAGGAGGTGAGTGGGGCTGTGTGGCCTTTCCCTGCAATACTTTCCACCCCCCTCCACACTCTAGTGTGCTCCTTTACCATCTGACCCTCCTGCTAGAAAGTAGAAGTGCATGGAAGCTCCTTCACGAATTGCTGAATGGAAAAGTGGAAGTGCAGGCTGTGAGGTACAAGGACACAGATGTGGCAGCCCTGAGAAATCAAATGCTGGACCCCAGGAAAGAACTCAGAGCTGGACAAAGCAGTCACGCTGAGAGCTAAAACCAGCACCATAACACGTGTCCTCAGCCATGATGCAGAACACTGTTGCATGTACTGGGCTGAACAGTAGCCCCCTAAAAGATACATTCATTTGGATGTAAATGTGACCTTATTTAGAAAGAGGGTCACTGCAGATATAATTAAGCTAAGGATCTCAAAAGGAGACAACTCTGGATTAGGGTGGACCCTAAATCCAAGGACAAGTGTCCTTCTAAGACACAGGGAGAAGGCCATGTAAAGGTGGAGGCAGAGACTTGAGTGATCTGTCCACAGGCTGAGGAATGCAAGGAATGCCAGCAATACCAGAAGCTGGAAGAGGCATGGGACGAATTCTCCCTCAGAGCCTCAGAAGGAGTCAACCTTGCCCACACCTAGATTTTGGACTTCTGGCCATCCTAACTGTGAGGAGAATAAATTTCTATTGTTTTAAGCCACTCAGTTTGTGGTCACTGGTTATGGCAGGCTCAGGAAACTAACTGCCATGTCAGCCCCGGGGGTCCGGCAAGTGTGCAGGGGATGCGGGCAGGCAGGGGTTTCCTCACTGCACCACCAGGAGGGAACAGAATGGTGTGCTAGAGGCCTGTCACCCTGGAGGCACACATTGCTCCCATTGCGGCCTCACCTTCAGACACATGCAGGGAAAGGTCTGTCTAAAGATATGAACTGAACTGAACTGACGGCCTCTCAGCCCTCAAGATGTGCATTAAATACAGCAAAATTTTCTCCCATTTCACAACCCCATGCACTCAAGTTCCAGCCATGTCGTCCTTCTCACTGCAAAAGGTCACTGCCTCACCTCCTGATTTCTGAAGTCACAAGAGCTGTCAATGGAGCAGCTATCCAATGATCCATTTTCACAACCAAGCACCCGGTGGGGGGAATCTGATGTGGCTGGGTGAAGTCATTAGGCAGGCTGTGGCTCAATTTGACACAGCATTTTAAACTCTGCTCTAATTGTCTTCAACATCACAGGTCCTTCACTCTAGAGCAGCAGTTTACCTGCCAGGTTCGAACTTGGACTCGGTTTGGCTCCACTGTATAAACGCTTTCTTCATGCATGGCCAACACTGGAGACTCACACAGGAAGGTACCTAAAATGAAAAATAAAGGTCATGACAGCAGCAGCTAGTCTTGTCATAGCTCCTTACAGTTTAAGAAGCATTCTCACACTAAAACTAGAACTTTCTGTACAGCAACTACTGATGAGAAAAAATCTTCTACAACTAAGGATATAAAGAAGGAACCACAGTGAGATGGGTAGAAGGGGCAGAGTTGCAGTCTAGTTAAGAAGTGTTCTCACATGTGTTCCCTAATTTTCCTTGGCCCCCACAATAGTCTTGTGAAAGGTGTGTTTTCTTTATCTTCCAGATGAGGAAAGTGAGGCTCTGAGACACAGGGACCTGCCCAGGGCCACACCTGCCAGTGGTGGCCTGGTGTGGGGACTCAGTGCTGGGCACCCTGCTCTCACCACTCACCTACGGTCTCTCCTCTTTTCTTCCATCTAGCAGAGATGCTTCCAATAGCACAGCATCTATGACAGCACAATTGTTCAAGCATCTGCTTATGTGGAACTTTAGAGACCACAAGCTCTAGTTTCGGGCTCTAGACAGTTTCTTATCTAGTTAGGAAGATGACACACACAAAACAGAAAATATCTCAGCACCTGCTGTGCTATCCTCTTGGGAGGATAAGTTCATCCTTGCCCCTCAGGGGGGTCTATGGTAAAAGAAAGACAAAGACGTGAATTATCAGCATGATACAGGGCAGAGTGGAAAAAGTGTCCCAAGAGTACTTCAGGTGACACAGTATCATAGGAGGAAAAAAAAGTGAGGGAATAATATGAGGGAGAGAGGTGGTAACCTGTGGAAAAACATTCCCAGGGGGGTGTGAGGTATTCACACAAGCACGTGGGGGGATCACCCTGGGAACAGTGCAATGACAAGTCCCCCTGTGAGGTGGGAGGGCCGAGGTTAGGATGGGTGAAGGTAAGAATTGTGCAGAAGGAGCATGTCCTAATGGTCACTGTGCTTGGCTGGAAGATGTCCCCCAAAGAGATCAGGTCCTAATCCTTGAAACCTATGACTATTAGCTTATATGGCTAAAGATGTTACGGTCTCAAAGTGGGGAGATTATCTTGGATTATGCAGGTGGGCCCCAAGTGAAATCACAAGTGTCCCTCTAAGAGGCAGGGAGGTTTTTAGACAGGAACAATGTGACAGGGAGGCAGAGACTGAAAAGACGCAACCCTGAGCTGAGGATTGCTGGCAGCCGCCAAAAGCTGTAAGAAGCAAGGAGTAGAGTCTTCCCTAGAGCCTCCAGGGTTCTGCAACACCTTGATTTTGGCAGTGAAATTGATTTTGGACATCTGGCATCAGGAACTGTAAGAGAATAACTCTCCTAAACAGCCACTTGTTTTGTGGTCATTGTTATGGCAGCCCTGTAACTCATACAGGCGTGTGCTAAAGCACAGAAGATAAAGTGAAACAGAGAGTTGGAGTGATGGCTGGGATAGGGGGAGCATCTCTGAGGATCCACCCTGAAATTTTCAGACAGAGGTTGGCCTTGGTCGAGACCCCACGGGGCTCACTGCTGTGCATGCTGCAGGGAGTTCAGAAGTCAGGTGTGTAGCACCTCTTTCTCCAGAAAGCACTGTGGTTCTTCACACTCATGCCACCTTATTTCTCAGCTGTTTCACTGTACTGGAGCCTGAGAGGGCTGCTGGCCCCAGATCTGGCTGCACATAACCACCCTGACTGGCTTCAACAGGGAGAATGGGGAGGCCCTGGCCACAGGGCCAGAGCAGCAGCACCGGCTCTGGAAATGCATGAGAACTGACGCGAGGGTTTCCCCATGGCCCCGGGCCTGCCATTTGCCCACCCCACAGGCACAGCACCCACCCCCATTAGATGTGAGTCTCCTCCATGGGGCTGAAAAGACTCCCACCTGCACTTCGTAATGCGGCTCCAGAAGGCTCAAAGATCACCACCTGTTTTCCATCCCAGACGGCAACAGCATCCTACAAAGAACCACGGAAATTAAAAAGCAACCGGCCGTCTGGGCCTCACTGTCCCGAATGACCCTAACAACCAACCAGGTCTTCTGTCTACATCAACAACCCCACCCAAGCCCACGGTCACCCTGGCAGTGACCTTGGTGGCGAACACTCCGCTGATGTGCATGTCTGTGCACAGGCTGTGCGTCACCCCCGTGGACAGGAAGGACACGCTGAGTAGGCTCGGGGAGACCTGCGCTGCGGCCACCTGCTGGTGGAAGTGGGATGACATGGCCTGCTCGCGGAGGATGAGCACGGAGCTGATGCTGTTCACGGCCAGGAGGCTCTTCCGGGAGCCCCACTTCACTCCCACCGTGAGACAGGACCCAGGGTGTGAACAGAAAGGTGTTATAAGTATGAGGATTCATAAACAATTTCCAAGCACTATTTCTTCTTCTTTTTTGAAAACATGATTTTAAAAATTTATAAGTGTAAAATGTGTAAGTTGTAGAAACACGTTAAAATACCGATACTCAAGAGTTTAGATCCAGCGGATACGTGTGTGTTTGTTCTAGCTTGTGTCTATCCCGACTGGTTGCGTGGTTGAGCGACTTCCAGAGTTTACTGTATTACTGATGTGACCTTGGGGGTGTCTATGTTTTCTAAATGGAAGGCAAGTTTACACACTGTAGTGAACCATCCAGACTTCCTCTAGTGATGTCAAATACCACTTTCATGATTTCACATTCAACTTCCAAATCCACACAAATCCGTTTCTGGATTTCCTACTTTACTCCACTGATATATTTATCCATTTCTGAATAAGCATGCCCTGTTAATTGCTATACTTTTGAGATACATTCTGGTATAGGATACAGAAATGGTCTGATTCTTTAAAAAATTTTTTCTTGGCCATTTGCTCTCCCAAATGAGTTTAGAATTACTGTGTTGAATTCTCCCAAGGGGGGAAGAAAACCAACAACTCCTTATTTTCGCTAGATAGACATGTATTCTATAGCTTTGTTTGGAAAGAAGTAATTACAAGATTGAGGCTTCTCTTTGAGGAACATGGTCTGTCTCACCACTGACTCTTTTTCTTTTATGTCCTTCAGGAAAGTTAGTGTGGCTCTTACTGTTATTTAAAATGGGCATTTCTCTCATTACCACCGAGGTTACATGTTTTCTGTGGATTGTACTAACCACTCTTAGGTAAATTATCTACACTCTCCTTCATCAATTATCCACTGACTTTTTTTTTTGGCTGCACCGCGTGGCACGTGGGATCTTAGTTCCCTGACCAGGGATCAAACCCGGGCTCCCACAGTGAAAGCACCGAGTCCTAACCACCAGACCGCCAGGGAATACCCTCCATTGACATTCTTAACATTTTTCTTATAAATGTGAGTTTTCTTCATGTCCTTTATTCTAAGGTACTACTAAAGGTAAGATGAGCCATTAGTTTAAAATAATACCTTTCCTTCTCCCACAAAAAAACGAAAACAATACTTTCAATGTACACATCAACTGGGATTGGTATTAAATGAAGAAAAAATTATGCATTGAAAATGCGGAAAATTTGGTGTTTTAGAGATTAACTCTTTAAAGTGAATATTTACCCACCTCAGTTTCCTTCCATCCCAGCCTTCCTGCTCCCATTGCCCAGTGTGACATGTTCTTACGGACTCAACCTTGTCCCTCTGCTTTTATTACTTAAAATCTAATAAAGTTATACTTTCTTTACAGATATAATTATATTGTGTTTTTAGCCAGTTATTCTGACCTTTTTGTTTTTTTATTTTTCTTTTTCTTTTTTAACAGGTGGACCATTTTTAAAGTCTTTTTTGGATTTGTTACAATATTGCTTCTGTTTTATGTTTTGGTTTTTTTGGCAGCGAGGCAGGTGGGATCTTAGCTCCCTGGCCAGGGATTGAACCCACACTCCCTGCATTGGAAGGCGAAGTCTTAACCACTGGACCACCAGGGAAGTCCCTGACCTAACTTTAAGAAAATTTTTTAAATTTACTGCTTATTTATTTATTTATTGGCTGCGTTGGGTCTTTGTTGCTGCTGCAAGGGCTTTCTCTAGTTGCGGCAAGCATAGGCTACTCTATTGCGGTGCATGGGCTTCTCATTGCAGTGGCTTCTGTTGTGGAGCACAGGTTCTAGGCGTGCGGGCTGCAGTAGTTGTGGCACACGGGCTCAACAGTTGTGGCTCGCGGACTCCAGAGCGCAGGCTCAGTAGTTGTGGCCCACGGGCTTAGTTGCTCTGAGGCACGCGGGATCCGCCCAGACCAGAGATTGAACTCATGTCCCCTGCATTGTCAGGTGGATTCTTAACCACTGTGCCACTAGGGAAGTCCAGACTTTTTAAAATATTTAACTCGTTAATTCATCTAGAAACTATGTTTACTTATGACCTGAGATGAAGATCTAAAATTAATTCCCAAAATTGCTCTAAGGTATCCCTAAACTGTTTAGCATGTAAGTTTCCATTTCCTAATGAGTATAGTTTAAGTAAATTTTCTCTTAAAATTCAGAGACTTCCCTGGCAGTCCAGTGGTTAAGACTCTGCGCTTCCACTACAAGGTGTGCAAGTTCGATCCCTGATCGGGGAACTATGATCCCGCATGCCATATAGTGCAGCCAAAAATTTAAAAAAAAAACAATTCACATAGAGCAGATCTGAGAGGCAAGTTCCAGAATGGTAGGTGAGGGGCCCCGAGGACATAACAAGCATAACTGATGAAAATTATAAAAACACAATCATCTACTTGTCTGGGAATTGGGCAGAGTAAATGAAGAAAGACTTATTGAAGAAAGTCAACTAAGTCTAGTGAGAAGAGCAGAGTCTGTGGCACGTGAGCCTGGCGGGCAGGTGTGGCCAAGAAATCGGGGCTCCCTCTCCTCCGGCGTCTCCCTGGGAGGGGCGGCCACCAGTCTCTCTCACTCTCCCAGCTCCAGCACAGAGGCCAGCTCCAGGTGGGTGTGGAGGGAGGCTCTGCCTCAGGAGCGGAAGCCCGACCACACTGGGCCCCCAGGCCCTCGCCCCAGCTTGCTTCTCACTGGGAGAGGCAATCCGGGACCAGAGGCTCCTGTGCCCAGCTTCCAGCAACCAAAACAGGGTACCACCCCGGAAAGCCAGCCACTCTCCCCACTGCCAGGCTCTGGAGTAGTGACTCCGAGATCTTTTCCTGAGGGGCAAGGCAGTCCATAAGAACCTCGAGCTCCCCAACAGAAGTGACTTTATTTGAAACAGAATGTGGGAAAGTTCAAGCCTCAGGATCCCCGGAGAACAGTGGAGGTTTGGAGCACTAAGAGGAAGCTGGGGTGGGAATTCCCTGGCGGTCCAGCGGTTGGGACTCGTTGCTTCCACTGCCATGGCCCAGGTTCAATCCCTGGTCAGGGAACTAAGATCCTGCAAGCCACATGGTGCAGCCCCCAAAATTAATTAATTAATTAATTAATAAGATGAACAGGGACTTCCTAGGTTGAGCAGTGGTTAAGAATCCACCTGCCAATGCAGGGGACACAGGTTTGATCCCTGCTCTAGGAAGATCCCATATGCTGTGGAACAACAGAGCCCGTTAGCCACAACTATCGGGCCCATGTGCCACAACTACTGAAGCCCACGCTCCTAGAGCCCGTTATCCCCAACAAGAGAAGCCACCACAATGAGGAGCCCCTGCTCGCTGCAACTAGACAAAGCCTGTGTGCAACAACGAAGACCCAACACAGCAATAAATAAATAAATAAATAAATTTATAAAATAAATAAAGATGAACACATAATAGAGACAGATGGACGGGTAGAAAGATAAATACAGATTACTACAGACCCACAATGCTTATCCGCAGTTCTGAAACCCAAAAGGCCTTTAAACATATTTCATTGTTGTTATCTTTTATCTTAAGTTGAATAACTGACAAAAACAGGTTCAGAGCAAGTTACTGCCTCCACTTCTGCACCCAGCGCCCATCAAGGTGTACCTTTATCTGTGTGATGTTTCCTTCCAGCTCAGTGGGAGTCTGAAGGGCCCACCTGTCTTTGCCCTCCACCCCCCGGCCGCCCTGCGGGCCTGGCACCTTTCTCCACATGGCTACTCGCCCTTTATCGGTACCTGCTGCCAGGAGACCTATCGGTAAAAAGAAAGTTCACGAGTTTAAAAGGGATAAAAACAGCAGCAAGCTCCCTTCTCTGACCACCCTCCCTAAAATGCCAGCCCATCAGCCCTCTGTGCAGCAACTGCCCACCCTCTTACCTGGCTGTGTCTTCCTGCGCAGGAGCTCAGTACTCCGGGCGACACAGTGTGTGTGTATGTGTGTGACAGGGGGCGGTGCTGTTTGCTCTCTGGTTTCTCATGTGAGAGAGGAGCCTGTCTGCCTGTTCAGAGCTGCTTCCCCGGTGCCAGACAGCACTTAGCACTCGGTGGGCACGATAGTGCTGCTCTGGTGCGCTCCCTATTCTTTCTCTTGTGTTTGTGTGTATGTGCGCGTGTGTACATGTGTGTGTATACAGATACACATCAATGTACATATATATGTATATTTACTGTTTCTCACACTGACTTTTTCTCAAGGTTTCAGGAAGAACAGATACCAATTCATGCAGCCAGGCTGGTCACATTCCTGACCACACTCCCTGACCACTACATGGGACAACAGAGCTTTCCCACCTCTCTCTTGCTGTTGGCTAGCCGTATGCGAGCGTCTGACATAGCTGTAACTGAGGCAGGGTTCTTAGAACTGCCCTGAATTCCAATGGCATCACCGCATAGCCCAGAGCAAAGCCTGACATGGGCTTTCCCTCTGCCACCAGGAAGTCTCACCTTTGACTTTACAATAAGAAACACAGTTTATATTCTCTCCTTTTTCAAAACCAAACTTCTCCTCTGGACTCAGTACGTAATTCTCTCCTCGTTCTAAATCCCAGAACCTACAAGGCAAGGAGGAAAGCCCCCCAGGGGGCTGTGTTAGTGGGTTTCCCTCAGCTCTGAGGGTCTTGTTTAACTTGCAGAGCAAACTTCCCTTTGGACTCTGAGAAGAAAAGCATGTCGTCATTACATTTTCTCTGTTATGACTCGTTCATGCTCAAAGGGAGCAGCTGTTAATAAGAGAGGGTGCCTGTGTGACATCAGGTCACGATGACAACAGAGGAACTCCAAGCACATGACCAGGGAGAACCCCTGAAAGTCATGTGAGCTAATGCAGCCGGACCCCAGAGAAGACGACACGGGAGTCCAGCTACACAGGGATCGATGAGGTAGGCAGGCGTCAGGACAGCGTGGCGCCCACCTGCAGTCCCTGATGTGTTCTGTTCTTCCATCTCAGGGCTGGTTACATGGACGTGTCCAATTAGGAACAATTTGTCATAATTGGTGCATTTTTCTGTATGTATGCTACACTCCAATACAAAGGTTACTCGAGAGGTTGTTCGGGACAGAATTTTCAACCCCAGAACTCTCTGCAGAGCTGAGCTCTCACCTGACGACTGCCTCCCCAATGGCCATCACGAGAAGGCTGCCGTCAATCAGGGTGATGTCTGCCCGGTGACTCATCTTTCCACTCAGCTTTACCTGCACAACGACAACCCAAAAGGAGCATGTCGCCCTCGTTGAGACCGGGTCCCTGTTCAACGGCTGGACTCTGGTCAGCAGTGACTCACGCAGACTCACCAAGCGGAGGAAGTGAGGGCGGCTGTGGACACTTGCAAGGGCAGCCCCAGCCTTTCAGGCCAAAGCAGTGACGATTGCATGTTACGTAGTTGATGACGAGGGTGCCCCGTGTCGGGCAAAGTAGCTGTCAGAGCCCATGTGCAGAACAAACCTGCCAGCAAGGGGCTAAGGGGGGATTTGAACCCAGGTCCATGGGACTCAGTGACCACATTTCAACTTCTGTGTAGACAGAGGTGCACTAAGGACCCCTGAACACCTAAGAGCATCTCGGGAAAGGTTCAGAGTCCTCCAAGAACCGTGGAATCCTAGGGTATAAACCAAGAAACTGGCAGGAGGGCAGCAAGCAGTCCTCAGGGAGCTGCCTGACCAGCACCCAACAGCCCAGGCTCCCGGCGTCCTCCCACAAGTGAGTGCCCGGCCCGGGCAAGGCACCCGTGGGGATGGCAGGTTGTCCAGAGCTGTGACTGTCACACACCCCTCAGGTAAAGAGGCGCACACAGGGGGGCTAGTGGCAGCGTCACAGAGGGAACACTGGTGATGACCCCCAAGGTCTGCATGGGGCCGGGTGGCCCCTGCCCCAGCGTCTCTCCCACCCGTGACCGCAACGGCGCACAATAAACGAGGTGCTAAAGCTCTGGTGGCGGCCCTGAAACATGAACTCCTCAACCAAAATGAAGGGGTGTGTGAGGCGGGCAAGATGGGCTGGCGACCCCCTGGGGTGCCCTGTCCCCCCCACCCCACGGACCTTCATCACCCCCTTACCTTCATCACCTCCTCTGCCGTGCCCTCGGGCATCACCGTGAACAGGCACAGCAGCAGGCTCTCTGTGACGGCTACCAGCGCCTCCCTCTTCTCCAGGTAGAACAGCGTCTGGATGGAGCTGTCTGTGGAGGCCACCCGGGACGTCCTGCCCTTCTCGTCCACGTAGTGCACAGTCCCTGTGGGAAAGCGATGGGTCCATGGAGGCTGGACGTGCCCTGGCAGCCATTCTACCTACTTAGGGACGCTTTCAACATAAACATCTTCATCATAACCATTTACAAATAAGCCATTTTAAAAACACTGGCATGTTACCTCTGCATCTGCTGTCTCTGGGTCGGTCTGGCCTGGACCCCTGTGTCTGCCATCCTCCCTCCACCACCGTCCAGCGCTGACACTGACCACTCTCCCGACAAGCAGCCTCCATGCTCTGGTCATCTTGGTCTCCTGGGTGCATGTCTGTCACCGTCTGCTGGGACCTGAACTATGACCCTCCCCGGAGCCTCAGCCTGTGCCCTCTGTCCAAGGTACTGGGTATCGTTGGCCGGTATCTTGCCTGTACCCTCTCGCCCTTCCCGGCCTTTGTGGCAGCCCCAGGGCCCCTCCCAGCCTGGGTCCCCTCCTCTTGCCCCTGAGCTGCCTCCTGGTTCTGCTTTCAGGCTTCTGAGTGCAGTGGCAGCACCTTCTGCAAGTTCCTGGGATCGGGTTCATTCTGATGCTCTCAGGAGCCTCCTTATCCTCCGGGCCGCCTCCCATCTCACTCCCAGAGGATGACTTGAGTTCTTATTAAGCTGAAAAGTTCGAGGTTGTCTGGAGGCTAACTGTAACAGTAACTAGTATATAGTGAGTGTGTGCAGGCTTGGTGTGCAGCGGCTCCAATCCCCACTGCGCATGTTCAGAAGCTGAGGCCCAAGGACATGGGATCATTTGCCCCATGTGCATGGCAGCTGAGTGGGGGCAGCATTGACACCCTCTGCAGAGCCAGGCCTGCAGTGCCCTGCACCACCTCCAGTCGCTGCATCTCCTTCCTCCTTCAGGGCCCCCGCTACCCCCACAGCACCCTTGCCAGTGCCTCCAACTCCCCTCCTGCAGCTCTGTCTCCTCACCTTCTGAAATGCCAGGTCTCTCTATTTTTACATTGACAAAGACCCCGGCCCCTCCCAGCTGTCACCTGTCATGGTTAAGCTGCCTGGCCATGCTCATGCTCGAACCTCATCACCCCAAGCAGCCTCACTTCCCGGGCCCCTTTCCTGCGGCAGATGCACACTTGTGAACGTCTCGTGAGTGTACAAGACCCTCTATCTCTCTGAACCTCACACTGCATTTACTGGCTGCTGCCTGCCTCACAGCGCACTGGGGAGGGGCCGTGTTCAGTCAGCATGGATGGTCCTGGTCATGCTCGCCCCACAGCGGAGCCTGGCCGCTGGCACAGAGACCATGCCGGTGCCCCCAGCACCAATTTGTTGGGGCTGCACAGCCCGGACAGCTTCCTCCTGAAAAACCTTCAGACACCAATAAAGCTCAATTTGTCTCTATCAGGTCAAGGTGAAGCCACCCTTTGGATCCTGGATAAACATCTGCACAAGCTGGTTAAGGCATCCCTCTGGGAGTGGCGCACAGCCTGCGATTTTATACAGAAATGCCATCTATTCGCTTATATTCTCCCAGACACCCTGAAACACTGCAGTGTCCCCGGACCCCAACCTGAGCGTCTCACCATTCGTCAAGCTGACAAAGAACGAGAGTCCCTCTTGAGGTCCCATTTTCAGGAAACTTCCAAAGCCGCTTTTCCTCCAGCTAAACACGTCCAGGGCTTTCTCATCACCACTCACAGCTGCCTTTGCCAGCTGAACGAGGTCCCTGAGAACAAATGTGACAGGGAATTCCTGGTCACTCCCTGGACAAAGGTGGTCAAGAGGAGCCACATCCCTGCCCCCGCCAGCCCCCACCGGAGCTCTACTTACTCGCCAGGACGGGGGAGCCGGAAGATGCAGTGAGTGAGATGCTCTCCATACTCGTGTTTCAGCAGTGGTGCCCCATGTACTCGACCCCTTTGGTCCAACCTCCATAAGAGCAGGACACCAAGCTAGAAGACCCAAAGTCACATTATTAGCGAGTGACTGGTGGAGGGCAAGGGTGACAATGTGCAACAGAGCATGGGCTTACTCCTTTCTTTGTTTTACAATTATACTACTACTATATGTGCACCATAAAAACCTCAAACAATTCAAGTGTTCAATGAAGGAACCAGAAACTCCTCTCTGTGCTCCCCCCACCTTCACTCCCTGGAGATAACAAGGGTCATGTGTTCAGTTTTTAAAACAAATCTTTAATTTCAGAATAGATTCAGATTTAAGGAAAAGTGGCAAAGACAGTTCAGAGAAGTCCCATACCCCATACCTAGTTTCCCCTATTATTGACCTTACATCACTGTGGTGCATGATACTTGGTAAAGTTGGTACATCAGTCACCTCTCTCAGTTCTTCCTGTCCCGGGACCCCATCTAGGCCCTACAGACATTTGATGGCCGCGTCTCCTTGGGCTCCTCTGGGCTGGGACATTGTCTCAGACACTCGTTTTGGATGCCTGGATGATGCTGAGGAGGACCGGTCAGGGATTTTGTAGAATGTCCCTCCTGTGGGATTTGTCTGATGTTTTTCTCGTTGTTGACAGGGTGGTGGGTTTGAGAGGAAGACCAGAGGTAAAGTGCTGTTGTCAACACACTGGATCAAGGGTCCATGCCCTTAGCGTGACCTGTCTACTGAGGTTATGTCTGTGACCTCAGTGGAGGAACTCCTTCCTTTCATCCTGTCTTGCCTGGAAGGAAGTGGCTGTGTGCAGCCCACACGTAGGGAGGGGAGTCATGTCTTACCTCCTGGAACATTTGGAGAGATGTACCTCTTGTCCACCATGTACTGATTTATTAAGTCATAGATTTACATCGATATGGACCCATGGATGGACCCACGGATATTTATTTTCTACTCTGGGTCATGACCCAGTGTTACTTTGTTTAGATGCTCAAATTGTTCCAGCTCTGGCCATCGGGAGCTCTTTCCTCGGGCTCTGCTGTCCCTTCGACGTGCCCGTAGCTGTGGTGTGTGGGCACCTCCTCACATCCTGGCCCAGCCTGAGGATCAGCCATTTCTCCAAGCAGCCCTGTTCCTTTTGTTGGAAGAAACCAACAGAAACCAAGATCTGGGTGCCAGGTGTACCATATGTTCAATTTCAAAGTCATCAGAATCTCAAATTCATGGCTCAGACAAGTGCTAGAAAATTTCAAGTTGGGGGGAGACAACTGGTCCAGGAGCAGGAGGGCTTCTGGCTGGGATGAGCCAAGCTTTGCCAAATGGCAGTTTCCCTCGAACCCTGAGGCTGCTTTGCTTTGCTGTCTGGGCAGTTCTCAAGCCGTTGTCTTTTTTGTTTTGTTTTTTTAAAATGTTTATTTCCTTAATTTTTGGCTGTGTTGGGTCTTAGTTGCAGCATGAGGGATCTTCCTTGCAGCGTGTGGGCTTCTCTCTAGTTGTGGTGTATGGGTTCCCCAACCAGGGATCAAACCCACGTCCCCTGCATTAGAAGGCAGATTCTTAACCACTGGACCAGCAGGGGAGCCCCCTCAAGGCATGTTTCCTGCTCAAGGTCAGTGGTGTTTTAGCAGACAGAGAGGTCATCTTCCCACCCTTCTTTCAAGCCACTCTCATTCCAATATCCCCAAAGCTGGGAAACATCGCTTTACTGTATAGAAGTATACGATTTTCAAATAATGTGGGCCTTGGGACTTCCCTGGTGGCCAAGTGGTTAAAACTCCCAGCTTCCACAGCAGGGGGCGCTGGTTTGATCTCTGGTCTGGGAACTAAGATCCTGAACTAACATCTCATGGCATAGCCAAAAAAAAAAAGAAGTGGGCCTTAAAAAGCAACTTGTACAGTGGACCTCTAAGAAAAGTATGTAAGCTCATAAATAGTATATAACATGAGTATACATATAATTTGAATCATATATCATTACACAGATTCTTCTTGACTTTGCCAGCTTTACAAAGACAAGAATAAAAACATTATTGGTTTGTGTTTAGAAATTACTTTTAAAATAACATTTAAAAAAGTAATGCTTGCACAGTGAAACACACACACAAGGGCAGAAATGGGAAGGCTTCTTTCCCCGCCACCCAGCCTCCTCCCTAGAGGAGCCGGCCTGTTTTAGGCACACACAGCCTCTGTGGAGATGGTCTTTTGCTGCAAATGCAATCGTCCAGCACTTTTTTTTTTTCTTTTCTTTTTGGCCCCAGCTCGTGGCTTGTGGGATCTTAGGTTTCTGACCAGGGATTGAACCCAGGACCCCACAGTGAACGTGCCTACTGGACCACCAGGGAACTCCCGTCCAGCACTTAATTCTTAACACAATAACTGACTGTTCTATTAGCACACACAAGCTTCTGGCTGACAGCTCGTCAGGTTCCTGAACACAACCACACACACTTGGCACGTCCAGATCCCCCAACTGTCGCTCTGGGGAAGAAGTTGAAGGATGCAAATGTCTGGAGCCCCTGGAGCAGGGGTTTCTGCTCAGGCAGATGACCACAGACCCCTGTTCTGACACAAGGACAGACACATGAGGAAGGGAAGCCACAGAAGGTTACCACAGGTCTCTGGTAACCGGGTAGACATGCAGCTGCCAAGTGGAAGGTGACAAAGCAGATGCCTCTGTGGTGCCTCCTGCTCGTCACTCCCTAAATTCTAAGTGGTTTTTGCACCTCTCAGTCCTCCTGCAGGACAATCCTTTGTGTTCAGAGTGGTCTCTTTACTCGCTGCCATTCCTTACAAGTCGCTTCATTCAAATAACTGTTTTTTAAAATTAATTAATTAATTATTTTTTGGGCTGCATCGGGTCTTCATTGCAGCATATAGGATCTTCCTTTGCAGTGCGTGGGCTTCTCTCTAGCTGTGGCGTGAGGGTTTTCTCTTCTCTAGTTGTGGTGAGTGGGCTCCAGGGCACGTGGGCTCTGTAGTTTGTGGCATGCAGGCTCTCTAGTTGAGGCGCACGGGCTCAGTAGTTGTGGCACACAGGCTTAGTTGCCTTGCGGCATGTGGGATCTTAGTTCCCCGACTGGTGTCTCCTGCATTGCAGAACGGATTCTTTACCACTGGACCACCAGGGAAGTCCCCCATTTAAATAATTTTATCCAGTAAGTCTATAAGGAAAAGTGATAGCATCTCACCCTCAGGTGGGAAACCAGCCCCGTGAAGAGCAGGAGGTGAACGTACTAAGGGACTAGTGTAAAGCTAGGGCTCCAGGTACGACAGTTGGGACGCCCTGTCACTTCACATGGCTGGATCACTAATAGTTTATCTCAGAAATCAGGAAGCGACTTGCCCTTTCTCGTGTGCAGGTTCACTTGCTCCTCACCCTTGGCTCTTGCCCAGTGGGAGAGCACCAGGGAGATGAGCCCTGGACACGCAACGCTCTCCCCACTTCTTCACTGACTGAGTGTCTGTCCGGTGTCTCTTCCAGGGATCTCCCTACTGCCCTGGGCCTGAGGGTGGCTGCACACGGGGGCACCTGGCCCGAGCTTCACTTGGGAAAGAGAAGGAAGGGCAGGTCATCTCTGGGGTGAAACTGGAGCGAGTGAATTCCTATTTCCAGCAGCCAGGGGTTCTGCCTCCCAGACGGACGGCACAGGGGAGAGACGGCCATGCAGGAAGGGGCCCCAAGAGGTGACGCTGGCAGCAGACACCTCACTTGCAGTTCTGGACGTTGGAATCCAGCTGTGCTCCTGTCCCTGGAGACCGTGAGACATTCTGAGGGCTGAAGATCAAGTGTGTCTTCCTGTTTCAGCTGGTCTGGTTGGTCTCATGGTAACCAAACCGGGTCTGCGGTGGAAGAGTGGAGAAGAGCCTCGGCCAAGCCTGGTAAGCAGGTATGTCAGAGGTCGCTGCTCTGAGCATGTCTTTTCATTTGTTATCACTTCTCTGCCTGCCCGAGTCCAGTATTAAATTAGGACCAGCACGATCACAGGTTTTCTTAGAGAAGGACTAGGTATTTCTGTTCTTAAATCCTCCGACTCCAGGACTTGGTCAGCGCCAAGCATTTCATGCTTGAGTCTACTCTGTTAGCTGTTTCTTTATATCAAGGTGAGAATGATAACATTCAATAATCCTGAATTCTTTTTTTCCTGTAGGGGATTTTCTGAGCAGGGAGGTGGGAAAGATCACCAGAGAAGTAGGAATCTGGGGGCAGAACAAAGCCATTAGGTGGGAATAGAATAGAAAAAGAGAAGAAAAATACAGAAAAAAGGAACAAATGGGACATCTGGGTACACTGAAGGACACAGGCTGTGGAGTTTGTGCGTTTTGAAAGATTGAAATCATGGCAGGTTCAGAAACTGATGCCCAGTACCATTTCACTGGTATCAAAAATTATTTCAACTCTTACACTCTCACAGGGAGAATGAATTGTGTACCGGCCACATATGGAGGTATTGCTTTGATAGTCTTATACTTCAAGTTAAGGTCTAAAAAAACCCCAGCTGTGAAAGCAACATAAACAGATTCTAAACTGTCCCTCATCTGTTAGGTTCCCATGGCCTGAAGAAACTAATGTCAACTCATCATGTGATACTCAATTTGTACAATAAATTATGAACCTGGAAAAAAAAAAGGAACAAATGGAACAGTGGATGAGTGATATGAACAGAAAGGAAGCATAAGTGGCTCTTCTAAGGAATAATCACCCTCAAGAGGAAGAGAAATGCAAACTAGAATATGACTGAGGTAGCACTTTTCCAGGCAAAATTCCAAGCGTGGATATGACACACTTGTGGGTTGGTGTGAGCTGGTCAAGCCCCCGGAGGGAGGTGCGGGCACACTCACCAAACCACAAGTGCACACCCTGGATACCACCTCCAGGAATTTGTCTAAACTTTCACACACGCGAAAGGCCAAAAGCATGAGGCCAGCCACTGTGTCACTCTCCAGCAAAGGACTGGAGACCATTTATCCACAGAGGCTAGGGAAGTAAATGATAATGTGTCCATGTACTGAAGGGCAGGTTAGAAGAGAGCAAGGAGGCTCGCTGTGCACCACTACAGAAAAAGCTAGAAGATGCGGCCTCAGATGAAAAGGCAGAAATACAGCAGTGTGCGCTGGGTACTGCTGCTCAGGTGGAAAGGACCGAGGAAGATAGGAAGGAGAGGGCATCCTCCTTATGAAGCTCCCAGCCAAGACTTTTAACCTGAAGGCAGCCCTGAGGAGACAAGCACACAGATCTAAACCAAGGGACATTCTACAAGGTAACTAGCCTGGACCCCTCAAAATGTTGATGTCATGAAAGACCAAAAAAAACAAAAACAAAAACAAAAGACAAAAAAACAGAAAAGAGAGAGAGAGAAGAAAGAAAAGACAAGACCAGGGACAAGTTCTGATGAAAGGAAACTAAAGAGAAATGTCAGCCAAACACAAAGTGCGGTGCTTGGCTGGCTTCTGGGTGATGACAAAATCAGCACAGATATTACTGGGACTGCAGAGAAGCTGTCACACCAATGTTGAAGCAGAAACCAGTGCACAGGCTTCACCCTCCTGAGTGTGACAGCATACGTGGTTATACTCCTAGGAGATCGATGCCAAAGCATTTGAGGTGAAGTATGATGTCTGTGACAAACTTTCAAATGTGCAGGGAAAAAATACAAATACATAGAGAGAGCAGATGTGTCACAACGTTAACAGCTACTGACTTCACTGGAAGGGTACAAGTATGTTCCTCGTACTATTCTTTCAACTTCCCTAAAGGTTTGAAATTTTTCAAAATTGGAAGTTGGGGAGAGAATGCACTGTGTGTTCCTGTGTGTAACTGAAGGAGCCTGGAAAGACTTGAAGAAGCTGTAGGTGCTGGAGGGTAGGGAGGGGGAGGGAGTGGATGGGGGTGGGCTGGAGAGTCTTCACAGTATACAGCTTTCTGTGTTTTTTGAACTTTGAAACATGTAAATGTACTACCTTAAAGGTGTAAAATAAACTCATTGTACAATTCACCAGGTTTCTCAGCCTGTGCACTGTTGATATCTTGAGCTGATAATTCTCTGCTGTGGGGTCTGCCCTGAGCATTGGAAGGTGTTGAGCAGTAACTCTGGCCTCCACCCACTGGATGCCAGTAGAAAGCACCCCCTACCACCACCACTGTGACAATAAAACCTCTCCCTAGACTAAAGCCAAGTATCCCCTGGGGGCAAATCAACCTGCTTAGGAAGCCCTGGGCCGGGCGACTAGGATCAGGGTCTTCTAGGCAGTGAAGCAGTGTGCTCAGGGAAGCTGGGGTTTGGGGTCCCTGAGGCACCACCCCATCTTTGTGAATGTAATTACCTAGAAATGATCATTTAAAAAATTACAAACTTCTGCCATAGAGTAAAACTTTCAAACCTTGCTCCCAATATAAAACAATACCTGCCATGACAGCTGACAAGCCCAGTTGAACTTGCCAACCACACATTTCTAATAATTTAGTCCCTAAGAGCACAGACAGGGCAATGTAGAGATCTGAAATCAGCGTCACCGCGTGTCTGCTCACCCTGTCTCCTGACACCAGGCAGTTCCCGCTGGGGCTCCAGTTCAGGACGGTGATGTCGGCGGTGTGTGTTGGGGGGACGGCATGCTGCTCCTTGTCCTGCTTATTAAACACGACCACTTCTCCTGTCTCCCAGCCAACAGCCAGGATCAGCCGCGTCGGGTGCCACCACAGAGAGGTGACCCGGAAAGACCTCTCAATATGTGTGTCCGGTACGCACTCACCCTGTGACACATGAGGTAAACCCCTTATTACGGGGAGTGGCTGCTACTCTAAGAATTTCTGCTTCATCGATGGATTGACGTCAGCTAGAGGATATAATGAGCTGTTTGTTAAGGAAATATTCTACTTAATTTTCATAGAAACACCCATTTTGCCACAGCTGAACTATGAAAGTGTAAGGTAAACATGCAACTGAACCCATGGACCAGCTTATCAATAAAACTTTACTTCAAAAAATCTTTTTTTAGATTTTTATTTATTTATTTGGCCATGCTGTGCGGCTTGCAAGATCTTAGTTCCCAAACCAGGGACTGAACCCATGCCCCCTGCAGTGGAAGCATGGAGTCCTAACCGCTGGACCGCCAGGGAATTCAATACAACTTTATTTATAAAAACAAGCAGTGGGTCAGCAGGTGAAGTGTGTTGACCCAAAGTTCTCAAAGTGTGGTTAGGTGATCCTGAGAGCCTTTTTGGGGTCTTCAAGGCCAAAGTCATGTTCAGAATGATACGAAGACGTGATCTGCTTTGTTAACTCTTGTTCTCTCATGAGTGTACAGTGGAGTTTTCTGGAGCTTCGTGATGTGTGATGATGTCATTGCTGTAACAGCTAATAGAATACGTGCTTGTATATTCTTGTGTTTTCTAGAATTTCCTAAGGCAGTAGGTTTAAAGCATAAATAAGTGTGTTTTCAGAGATTACTTCAGTTTGTTCTCAGTACTTCCACTGGGCTCTTCCTAATAATCTCCAGTTACACCTGCTTACATTTATGACCAAATTATCATCCAATAAATTGCTATTTGAAATCTCATAGTTTTCCTTGTGCCAATCAGAAACATAGGAAGTACACTTTGTTTTGTAATAGTATATTTTAAATTTTCTAAATTTAAAAATTTTGTCTAGGAAATTCCCTGGTGGTCCAGTGGTTAGGACTTGGTGCTTTCACTGCCGTGGCCCAGGTTCAGTCCCTGGTTAGGGAACTAAGATCCCACAAGCTGCATGGTGTGGCAAAAAAAAGACAAAAAAAAATCTAAAATTGTTATTATCTTGGAATTTAATATTTATTCTAAGGAAAATTTTATGATACATACTGGAGAGTTTTCTGACTCCCAGAGGGAGGCAGCTACCCCAAAACAGCTGGGCGACACTGGTGCCAAAAATTGTCCCGTGCCCTGGATGAGACCGTGGTGAGCACACCAGGAGGGTTTGCCCATTGTGGGGGGTGAGGGGAGGGCTTGCTCAGGAAGTGCCCATTGGGCCTCTTTCATCTGGAGGATTAAGGGAGCAATTAGGCAAAAAGGTCAAGGAAGAGTGTCCCGTGCAGAGGACACAGTGGGCCCAGTGCTGGGAGGCAAGTGGCCTGAGGGTCTGCAGCCCAGAGGGCACCACGTAGGCAGCACCTGGGCCACACCTGGAGTTTCTGTCATCACCCACAGAACAACGCAGGAGGAGAGAGCCATTCTGTGTACGGCTCTGCAGTAGGGGTGGGGTGGCCACAAGGACGCAGCTGCTCAGTGAGGGAGCTACCCAGTGCTGGGTCGCCCGAGGCTGGGGGTGACCTGAGGGAACATGGTGAAGGGTTCCGGGGGGAGGGGTCACCGTCACTCCCAGGCCCCATCCTGGGCAACAGGACAAAGGGTGATGACTTTCATGAGGTGCTGACAATAAGCCTTTTGCAGGGAAATGCAGAGTAGGGCATAGGTGTGGCAAAGTTCAGTTCAGTTTGGGACCTGTGCAGGTTGGGGTCTGTGTGCAACACCCAGGAGGCGGCCTGTGGGCAGCTGCGTTCCCAATCTATAGCTCAGGGTGGTGGTGGTGGGGGACTGGAGGGCTGGAGCCACAGGCTTGTAAGTCATCCACTGATAGATGGCAAACTCGACCCCAGGAGGAGGAGGACATGGAGGGAGAAGAGGCTTGGATGTGCTCTGGGGCGGGCCAACGGCAGGCCTGTCTGAGACGGGGGAAGGCTAGACAGCCCGGACTGGTGGAGGTAGGGGTTGGATGACGGGGGCTGGGTGAGGAAGCCCCTTGGGTGTGTTCTGCAGAGGACACTACAGGAGGGTGGAACGTGCAGGGTGGGGACAGCGGGACACGTTATGTAGCCTTCGCTGATGAGTCTGGCTGCTTGAGTGAAATGTCAGGGTGACATCGGGACTGCAGAGGGTGGAGGAGGGAGCGGGAAAGAAAATTCATTTTTCTTGGTGAAGTAGGAGCTTCTAGAAAGTTTCTGTTTTGAATTGAACTGTGCATCCCAAAAAGATATGTTGAAGCCCTAACCCCTGGTACTTGTGATATGACCTTATTCAAAAATAGGGTCTCTGCAGATGATTAAGTTAAGACAAGGTCATTAGAGTGGGAGCTAGTCTAACATGACTGGTGCCCTTATATGAGGAGGAAAGAGACATGGCTACACAGAGGAGGTGGCCATGTGAAGACGGAGGGAGAGGCTGGAGTGACACGGGTCCCAGCCAAGGAGCACCAAGGACTGATGGCTACACTGGAAGCCAACGCAAAGCAGGGGACAGACCCTCCACTAGAGACTTCGGAGAGGGTAGGGACCTGCCAACCCCTTGTTGGAGACTTCTGGCCTCCAGAACTATGAGAGAATAAATTTCTGTTGTTTTAAGTCACCCAATTTGTGGCAATTTGTTATGGCAGCTCCAGGAAACGGATAGTTTCAAATGGCCAACGTGAGCCAACAGGAGGCTGGAGAGGGATGGGCAGACAACCCTGCTGGTGACTGTGAACGGACTGTGGACTCCGTCTTAAGCATTCCTAAATATGTCCCCAAAACTAAACAGCAGTAGCAAGAGAATTGTTCCCATAATAGGGCTTTTATATTATTGGGCATTTGGACCTCGGTGAGACAGACAGACAGAGACACACACACACACACGAGAGACAAAAGCCAGAAGCCACTGCAGTCAGAATTGCTGCTTTCCACACTCACCTGCTCCAGATAGATGTCCACACTGCCTCCTGAGGTTGTGCTAACAGAAGCAACCGCCAGGAATGGGTGAATGGGGTGCCAACTGATGTGGGAAGGAGACCCGACTGCGTCTGGGGTTTCTATGCGGTGGTCAAAGTAGAGGGCCATAAGGAAACGCAGGCCTGGTCAGGGCTGAAACCTGCAGGGAAAAAACAACCAGGTCCTGTTGGTCTTGAACAAAACAAACAAAATTAGTACATACAGAATTAGGAAAGAGAAGCATCACAAACCTACAATCATAAGACATTCGGGAATTTATCAGCGCCCCTTTAGACCCATGCAGGTGGGTCTTTTATGTGGACAAGATCTCTTAACAGGGGAAAATACACAATTAGAAGCAAGGGATTAGATCTGGCGCGATGGAAAAGAATTACACATATTGCCATCAAAACAATAAAGAAAAGTCCTGTGGACTGCACTACATGTGTAATCCTTGATCATTTTTATTCAATCATAATAAGGACAATTTACATTTCTATAGCTCCCCTTTAAGCAAAGTTTTCAAACAAATGAAAGAAGCGTACAGAAAAACCCAGCACCCAGTTTCTGACAGAAAATCAAGGCTGTCCCTGCCTTCCTCTGAGGTGTCAGGGGCAAAAGGATTCGTTTGTTATGGTGTCAAGGAAGCAAAGCCACAGCAACCGGGGAGAAGATGAACTTGATCAGTTACATGAACTTAGCATCTTTCTTTCCTGGAAAAGATATGTGTATTGTCCCTTGGTGGGAGGAGTAGGAAGGTGAGTGGGATGACAGCCTGACTATTGCCCACTTTTTCACATCCTAGAGTCAGTTTGGGGAAGCTAGCTAGCAGGGAAGTACCTATCTGAGTTGGTTTGCTATCATTTAACGTTATTCAACTTCATCCCCACTAGGATGGCTATTATCACAAAAACAGAAAGTAAAAAGTGGGACTTCCCTGGTGGCACAGTGGTTAAGAATATGCATTGCATTGGCACATGGATTTGACCCTTGGTCCAGGAAGATCCCACATGCCTCGGAGCAACTAAGCCCGTGTGCCACAACTACTGAGCCTGCGCTCTAGAACCTGCAAGCCACAACTATTGAGCCCACGTGCCACAACTACTGAAGCCTGTGCGCCTGGAGCCTGTGCTCCACAATAAGAGAAGCCACCGCAATGAGAAGCCCGCACACCGCAACAGAGAGTAGCCCCCACTCGCTGCAACTAGAGAAAGCCCATGTGCAGCAACAAAGACCCAATGCAGTCAATAAATAAATAAATTAATACATTAAAAAAAGAAGAAAAACAGAAAGTAAAAAATGTTGGTGAGGATGTGGAGCAATTGGAACCCTTGTGTATTGCTGGTGGGAGTGTAAAATGGTACAGATGCTGTGGAAAACAGTATGGTGGGTCCCTAAATATCAAACACAGAATTTCCATATAATTCAGCAATTCCACTTCTAGATACATACCCAAAAGAATTGAAAGCAGGGATCTGAACAGATATTTGAACATAGTATTCATACCAGCATTTTTGACAGCAAATAGGTGGATACAACCTAAATATCTACTGACAAATGAATGAATAAACAAAATGAGGTATATTCATACAATGGAGTATTATTCAGCCTTAAAATGGAATGAAATTCTGATACATGTTATAACATGGATGAACCTAGAAGAAGTGAAATAAGCCAGACACAAAAGAACAAATACTGTATGATTCACTTATATGAGGTATTTAGAGTCATCAAATTCACAGAGACAGAAAGCAGATTGGTAGTTGCCAGGGCTTGCTGCAGGCGGGGATGGGGAGTTAGTGTTTACTGTATACAAGGTTTCAGTTTGGGAAGATGAAAAAAATTCTGGAGATGGATGGTGGTGGTGAATGCACAACAATGTGAACGTACTTATGCGGCCGCTGAACTGTATACTTACAAAGGGTTAAAATAGCGAATCTTACATCATGCATATTTAACCACAACAAAAAATTTGTGCAAAAAAAGTTATCCAGCACCTGCAAAATTCTGTCATTAGAATAGAGAATGGACTATGCCATTTGCTTTTAGCAATACAACAGTTGTATCAGAGGAAGCCACGAAGGCTCAGATTGGGTCTAGAGAGGGAAATCCTGTTCTTCCAGAAGCTGGAAGGCAGGTGGGTACAAATGAACAGCCATATTTCAACTGTTTAGCTTTCTCTTATGAGTATATACCCTGATATACGCCCACCACAAGCTGAAGAGCAACCCATTCAGGGCTCTTGACAGAGCAGTTGGGCAGGAGGAGCAGGGGGATGGGGGGCTGCAGTCAGGGGAGGGGGCAGGATCCGGGAGCCTCCTGCACCATTCACTTAGGGGACATGTAACTGGTCAGGGTTCTGGCTTCCTTGAGTAAAGACTTCATGCAAATGTTCACACAGAGCCACTGATAATGAGACACACCAGGTTAAAAACTGGGCAGATTAATGCAGCAAGGAAACCTTTTAAAGTGAGTTTTAATGTGTTGCAGCCAATTAAGGGTCTAAACTCGGCTATGGGAAATTCTTATTCATATTTAACAAGTTTACTTTCTGAGAATATGCCTTGGAAAAATGAGTAATATATTAATTTTGTTGTAATGATGGAAAAAGAATTATAATAGCACTTGAAAAAGTTAAACCTGATTTCCTTTGTCTTTTATTTTAAACATTACTTTGTAATAAGCAAGTATGCTAAAAGATCTTTAAACTACTTTCTTCCTGCCTGGGGCTTTCCCAGACACTCTCTCCCCACACCCCTGCTTTGGGTACTCAGGGAGCCTCCTTTCCACCAGAGAGCTCTTGAACTTGACTTCTAGGTTGTCCTGTGCTTCTGCCCAGTGTCCTCATAGAATCCTGTATTTCTCCACTGCTGCATTTAGACTTTACTGTAAATGTGTGTTTGACTGGCCATCCTGCACTCCCTACCAGATTATCTGCTCCACAGGGTGAGAGGCCAGCCCTGGGACAGTGCCTTCACCAAACAAGCCCCAATACATGAATCCCTGATGAAGCTATTTACTAGCAAGGAAAGATGTTTTGATATCTTGTCAGTTGTAAAAAGTGGGTTAAGTCCAGGGTGAATGAATCCATTTTTACACAACATGAGTTGCTCATCATTCCTTTCACCTGCATTTTAACACTTTTCTACAATGAATAAATATTGTCTGCATAATTACAAAAGAAAAGTTACCAAAGTAAACACAAGGAGGAGAGATGACTAACAATAAAATCGTGACCTAATGGCATCCTGTTAATGGCATCAGTTCATGAATCAAGTGTACTTCCTTTCCTTAAAACAAACTCAGGGTCTCTAGAACATAAGGCGATTTGGCAATATATAAATTTGGAGGAAAAGAAAAAAATTCCCATTTGTTCTCACCGATTTGCTCCTCTTACCTCCAGTGGTGCAAGGTCTTTACGCCTCCGTTAAACCACCTTTTGGGAAAGAAACTTTTAAGGTCTTTCAAAGGAGCGGCTCGTGGTACTAAGGATAACTTCAGTTGCATTACTGCTTGGGGATGCTGTGGGAGGGAACCAGAGGACTTTGAGGCAATGGGGGCTGAGTGGAGGGGCGTGGGGGCAGGCACTAGGGGCCACCCCGAAAAGCCTCACCCTCTGGACCATCGCCGCCAGGGCCTCGGCAGTGCAGAGTCACAGTGCATGCACCTCGTGGACAAGAAGGAACTCCAGCTCTGGTTTGAACCGTGCGTGCGATCCCCAAGGCCGCAGGCCTGACAGCTCAGAAAGGTGGTTTTCTGATTCCCTCCCGGTCCGGGTGTTACCGCGAGCGCCGCCGGCGCCGCCCCCTCCTCTCCGGGTCAGTTCACACGGGCCTCGCGCAGCCACGCGGCCCTCAGTCGGACCTGTCTGTGCCGGAGGTGGCCCTCGTCTCGCGCTGACCGTTCGGACGTCCGCCCCGCACCTCCAAGCCTCGGCCTGACCCGCCACGCGCTGGGACGCTCGGCCCAGGCAGGATTTCCGGACGAAAATAATCTGGGAGGGCGTGGGAAGGGGGTCCCGCTCGCCTCGGCGTCGCCCTCCTCCGGGCCCCAGGCTGCGGGCCCCCGGAGCCGCCCGACACCCCGAGCCGCCCCGGCCTCCGGCCTCCCGAGCCCCTCCCCGGCCCCGCGTTGTCATCGCTCTCCTCGCTGGCTCTGGGCTCCCAGACCCCCTACTCCCAAGCCCCGGGCAGGGGACCGCACTCACCTTTGCTGGGCCGCAGCGCTGTCGCGCGTTGCCGGGACAACGGCTGCGAGCCCAAAGCGAACACAGCCGAAGCTGAGCGAGTGGATGCCGAGGCCGCCCGAAGAGCCACGAGAGGCCGGAAAAAGCCGAAGACGATCGGAAATGTTCGTGCGAAGCCGAGGGCAGGATTCCTCCCACGGGTGGCGAGCTGCTTGGTGCTGCTGCGCAATTTCCCCCACTTCGTACCCCCTGTCTAGACTCCCCAACGCTAGCTCGTAGAGGGGGGCCAAGAGGCCAGGATATGCCTTTCTGCGCAGAGAAGGGAAGCTGGTGAATTCATCTAGATGTGATAGGGATACACGGCCGGTTGGGGACCCGCTCCTGTAGTTACATGTTTCTAACGTAGGTCAATCAGGTGGAGGAAGGCAGCGGAGAGACTGGGAAAGAAACGGAACGCCATCTTTAAGATTCTCTCCTCCTTGGTTAATCTTATTGTTAGGTCTTTTGGACCCCCCAAAGTTTGCTAGGCTCTGCTTTGTCTCGAGGAGGGTGTTGTTCAAGAGTACTTATGAGAAAAGCTAGCTGATTCAACACAGTTCCTTTTAGTTGGTAACTTACGACATGCATTAAATGCTTTGGGGGCCTTATGGACGCCATTGGAGAGAAAATAGCCAATGATAGGCGTTCATCCGGTCGGAAACTAACCTACATTCCCTAAGGCGTTAGCGACACGCGGCCCTGGCCTTAACTGATGGCTTAAACTAATTTTGGGGGTTGGGGGGGGTGGGAAGCAATGTCATTTTAAAAACTTACTATAGCAAAAAGCAGCAGAAAGGTCCACATTGTTAAACAAATGAAAAAAATAATAGGAAAGTGTAGGTACTACCTAATCAGAGGAGGTAGGTGCTGGGTCACACATACAAGGAAAATTCTATTTTAAAAAACACCATTTTCATAAATACTAGAATTTTATTGAAAAAATTTGACACATCATTGTGTAAGTTTAAGGTGTACAGGTCGTTACTTTGATACATTTATATATTATAATTAGGATGTAGAGATGTTTATCACATTAGTTATAATACAATATTACTGTCTATCCATTATACTGTGCATTAGATATTACTTCTTACAAGTTTGTGCCCTTAAACACCATCACTCTTATCCCCTCTCCATAAACACTAGAATTTAAAACACTCCTTTAATCGCCAAAATGAAGAAAAAGAACCTAAGTGCCCAGCACCATTCGCAACGCTAAAGAACTTTAAATGCATGCACTCAATCCAGTAAAAGGTGTGTTTATCTGCCTCAGTTAACTTTTACACTTTTTCGTTAAAAACCCGGTTCGCGCGGGATTCAAGACTCAGAGCTGAGGCGGCGTTTTCTTCTCACGCATCCGTCAACACGGCCCGGGCCAATCACAGCCTAGGCTCTCACTCTATTGGCTGTCAATTCACCAATCCAGAGAGACGTACCAGTCCGCACGGCCGCGAGGCTGGCGTCACAACATTATCCGCGTCGCGGGCCGGCCCTCCACCCCCGCCCAGCGTCGGTGCGTGCAAGCGCGCGCGCTCGCCGTTGACCAATGGGAGCGCCCCTGGGGAGGCGCGCCCGCTGGAAACCTCGGCGTGCTCGGCCCCGCGCTCGTCGCCCCGCCCCGGTCCGCGCTCCCGCCGCCCCGGCCCCGCCCCGCGTGTCTACCCCGCGGACTCCGCCGGCCGCCGTAGCCGGAACTGCTCCTGTGCTCCGCGGGCAGGGCCTCGGACAGGCTGAACGGCGGCAGCACCGGTGCCCGGAGCCCCGTCAGCCGCACGTCGGCCGCGCAGGGGACGTGCGGGGCGAGCGCCGCTCGGCGACTGCTTCCAAGGTGGGAGGACCACACCGGCGTTGCGGCCTCTCAGCAGCCGGCGCTCGGGGGCCGGAGCTGCCCGACAGGACCCCGGGGGGCCCGGGAAGCCAGGCTGTTGCGAGGCGTTGATGAAAAAGGTGACGGGAGCCTGGGGTTCGGGAGGGGTGGGCCTCCCCGACCCGCTGTCACGGCGAGGCCCGGCTCCCAGCCTGAGCGGGGCTGCGGGAGAAGCGGCCTGAGCCCTGGCGGCGGTGGTTACGCACGCGGTGTTTTAGTTGGGGCGGCTCGGGGGATCCTGGACCCAGAAGTGTTGCGTTGACAGTGCTCTTTGTGTGCAGCCAGAAACCAGCCGGAGAGGGAGGGTTTTGCTTTTCCTTTCCCGAAATGTGGCAAATGGTGTCCAGCCGGGGTTGGGTTTGAGGTGATCCCACCTCTGCGCACGGTCAGGAAGTAAGGTTGGAGATATTCGCTAAAAGGATTCCATCTTCACGTTTTCCTTTTCCCATCAAGGAAAACTCTGAAATGTGTAAATATCCTTTTAATTCCGAAAAGCCACGTTCTTCTGTATTCAGTTTAGTGTCTTCCCATATTCAACCTGGCGAACGGGCAAGTTTATTTTGTTGTAGGTGATATAACTTTTGCCTCGTCCTGGGTTGACGGTGGGTAGCTTCAGGATGATAGGTACCTGGGAATAGGGTTCTCCACATTATAACCCAGAGAAAGGCCCTTTGGGATATTTTCAGGTTTCTTAAGTGGAAATGAATAGGACGAGAAATGAATAGAATAGTGAGATGTCCTGTGCAATGAAGTCCTTTGAGTTTGGGTGTCTGTCGTGTATAGTTCTATTCTTCGGCAGGTTAAAAATTTTTTTTTAAACTGGCATGAATTCAGATGATTTATGACGTCAATTTCAACAGATGAAAGCTGTAACAGATAGTTTTGAGGCATAATACTTCAGAGCAGTAGTAGATATTACTATGACCTTAATCATTTCCTAATCTATCCTTACTCCTGTTATTGTATTTCATTGTTGGCCTTGATGTCTCTTGGTCTCATTTTCCTTTTAAGTGAAAATGTTCCCATTCTCAGCAGTCGTGCGGACCATGTCAGAGTTTGGGCATAGTATCAACACCTGTTGAGGCATCTAATTTTTATCTTTCTTGCTTCATCGCGTATACACATTACTATTTCTGGGCTTACACTGTTGATAGTACCGGATTCTCTTTTAATAAACCGAGTGGATCTGCTTTTGGGGCGACCCTCATTTTTAGAGTCGTCACATTTTTTTGTTGACATTGCTCACAACAGAGGGTAACAAAGTTAATGCGAGATTTTTATTCATGGTTACCGAGAGTTTTAACACAATTCTCTTCTATCCATTCTTACCTGGACATAACTGTACCCTCACTTTCATGGGTGGCTCCAACCTGTTCCATGCAACAGGCTCCTTTGTTGCAAAAGCCTTTTCAATTCGTAAATCCCCGCAGCATCATACATCTCCCACCCTCCGAAGCAAGATTCCCAGAAACCCCGAGCTTATTATTCTTTATGTCTGTTTTAAAATAAGCAGGCGGGCCGGCAGCCGCGGGCCACCATGGAGTTCCTTGTGCACGCAGGCGAGCCCGCGCCTGTCCCCTGCCGGGGTCGATCCGGGACCCTAGCCCCCGCTCCGGGGCCAACTTTGGGGGCCGGCGTGCCGGGCAGGTGCGCGGGCCCCGAGCCCTGCGCGTTTTGCGGGGCGGGGAGGGGTGGGGTCGGGGGGCGCGGGCGCAGAGGCCCGGCCGGCCCAGGCAGCGCGGGGAGCGAGGCCGGCGCGCGGGCTGCCCGGCGCGCAGGCCATGAGCCGCGGGCCCGCCGGGTAGGTGGCTCCGGGACTCTGGGACCCCGGCCCGGGCCCCATGCCCCCTCCCCGACCCCGGGCCGGGGCGCCGCACGGGCAGGGCCGTCCGGGCGCGGCCGCGCAGCTGCCGCCCCGCCGCCTCCGCGCCGCCGGCCGCCGTTTCCTGGGCGTCGGGCGGGCGGGCGCGCGGGGGTCCGGGCCGGGGTCGGGCGGGCGGCGGCTCAGGCCCCGCTGGCCGGGCTGGGGCGGGCGGGCCGCGGGAGGGGATCTGGAACAAACAACGGCGGCCATGTTGAGAGGGGATCGGTGCGGCTAAACTTCTCGCAGGCTGCGGGCCGCGCGCCTCACCGGGGTCCCCTCTCCCCCTCCCCGGCCAGGATGACAGTGAAGTTGGGAGACGGCGGCGGCGGGGAGGAAGGGCTCAAGAGGCTGGGCAAGAGGTCGGCCGATGAGGACTCGCTGGAAGGAGAGGGGCCCGGCGGCGGGGACGCGGCCGAGGAGAGCGGCGGCACAAAGAGGGACAGCAAGACCCCCCGGGACGGCGGCGACGGCCCCCAGGCCCCCTCGGGCGGCCCGCAGGCGCCGTCCCCGCCGCCCGCCTGCCCCCAGGACCAGCACCACTTCCTCAGGTCCAGCGTGAGGCCGCAGAGCAAGAGGCTCAGGAAGGACTCGTCCTGCGCTGGGGGGAGCAGCAGCGCGGGCAGCTCAGGGCCCCGCGGGAAAGGTACGGGGACCCCAGCCCCTTGCAGGGTGTGCCCTGCGCTCCCCGGGGTGGAGAGGGACCCTTCCCTTCCCGTCTCCCTGCCTCCACCCAGCTCCCGCTCCCACACTTTGGGTGGCACTTTTGGGAGGGGGGACATTCCCCCTTTCTCCTCCAAAGAGACTGTTTCTTTCTGTATTTAAACTCTGTTAAGAGGCAGTAAGTAATCTTTCTCTGAGCAAATATAATCGATTTCTGAAGGTTGGTTTTTTTCCTCCACAAAGACTCCTTGATGGTTTTTATGGTAGGCTATTTTAAACAGCAAACAATAGTTTGGAAATGCATTGAGAGAATACGTGCGGTGTCTCTTCCCCAGACTCAGATGATGGAAATACAACAAAGGAGTGGGCTTTTGAAACTCATTTGGGGAAAGATTGATAAGAAACCAAAAATTAACAATCTGAAGGATCTGACTTGGGCTCATCACCCTGCACTTCAAGTATGGTAGACTGGAAAATGTTAAGGGCTTCAAGATGTGGCCCTTCAGGTTTCAACTAAGATTTCCTTGGGTGCCATGAAAACGTCTCCCGTGGTGTATTAAGTGGTGAAAACATTGGTGGCCTGATGTAAAGGAGTGTTTCAGCTTTCCTAGGGTCCCTACCAAAATAATAAGAAAACCATGTGTCAATTTTGTTCGGGATCTGCAGGTTTCCCATTGTTTCCTGCTTGTATGTATATTTCAGCATTCTGCTTTTTCTTAATCATAAAATGAATTGTTC
This sequence comes from Hippopotamus amphibius kiboko, assembly GCF_030028045.1. Classification (NCBI taxonomy): domain Eukaryota; kingdom Metazoa; phylum Chordata; class Mammalia; order Artiodactyla; family Hippopotamidae; genus Hippopotamus; species Hippopotamus amphibius. Next base: position 122,171,456 of record NC_080194.1, read on the forward strand.
TTAACATTCTTTTTGCTTCAGGCCATGTTTGCAGCATTTCTATAGACAGCAAATGTAACACCATTTTCTAGTGAGTTTTGCTTGGAAAAAACTTTCATTAGGTCCTTGGGAAACAGTAATTTAAGTTTGTTAGACAGTCCTGATAATTCCAAGAAGGAAATACTTCAGGAGCTCATGGAGGACCCATTTTGGAGATCTGGGCCAAATGTGTGCATTTCAGCTCGCTGCTTGTACCTCATTCTCAGCTGAGGAGGACTGACTGGCCTCTGAAATCATGGCCCTACTCAGTTTTTTGGTAAAGACTTTTGATGTAAGTATACTTACTTCAAGATGTAAGTATAAGGTAATTTTGTATGCTTCAGAAGTTAGAACTTGCTCATAGAAGCTTATTTTGGTGGGAAAGTTGTTGATCAATTAGGAAAACGTTAATTTGTTTTACTGGCTTCATTTGTTTTGTAGAAAATAGTTTTTGATTCCTAGTTACAGATATGTCTAAGTTACCATGTGTAAGCTCTTGGGGTTCCTTTGAGGGTTTGTTTGTGGCTTCTGAAGCCCTGGCTTTGGTGTCCAATCAGAGTTCCTGGCCTCGTTCCCCTTGCCCTCTGACCTTGGTCTGCTCGCTTGACTTCTCAAGTCTGCTTTTCCATTGGAGAAGCATCCTCACCTGTGAAAGGAGGACTAGCAGGGACTGCTCCACTCTCTCAACGTGTGGCTGCTAAGATGAAACGAGACGCTGGTTTGAAAGCGCTCTGTCCCCTGTAAATGGCTACCTGTACGTGAGGTGAAGCGAGGCAGAAACTTCAGTTAGAATTTTGGCCGTCAGGTGAGGGGAAGCTTGCTTTCTTGTGCTTGCTTGAGTGTGGCTCGGATGGTGGAGGGTTCCTGGGTTAGCCTCCTTTCAGATCTGTTCTTGGCTCTGACCCAGGGTGTGGCTTGGAGCAGCAATCCACTTTTCACTAGTAAAATGGAGGTGTGTTAGAATTTGTGCTTCTTGTGATTTGTGTATTTTCCTGTTTTAGCAAGCAGATGTTTAAGTGAATAATAAAGCTAAACCGTAATGGTAGCATCTAGGAGAGGAGTAGAAAGCGTGTTTCCTCTGCCTCACAGAACTTCTTGGCCTGCTTCTGGCCTTGGGCTTCCTGGTAAGGCCTCCTCTGGGCTGTCGTGAGCTTCCTTTGGATGCACTTCACTACACCCAGGACATCCCCCTCCTGCCTCAGGGCGACCTCCCTCACGCCCAGGTCACAGGCAGAAAGAAGTTCAGTTGTGACAGCGTGCCTGTAACCTTACGGACTGTGGGAATCTCCACCTGGAGTAATGAGCGTGGACCACTAAGGGAGTGAGCAGTGCTGACATTTTTCAGTTTTTTTCACTTCAGAAAAATAAAATGCCCGTTATATTTGAGGAATAATCACAGCCCAGCCGTGGGAGGTTCCTTTGGTGGATTACTTTCCGCCTTCCAGCTTCAGTCTTAATGGATGGAGACCTTTGCTGTGGGTTTGGGAGGAAAGGAAGTTCTTGTTTTGCTTTTCTCCACATAAATATGTCTTTTCTTTTTTTTATGAGAATAGACCCTTGTCAACTTCAATGAAAATTAATTTTTTTGGCAGTACAGGTCTGAATTAAATTTTTTTGAATTGTTAAAGGGAAGGTAGCAGTGATGTAGTGCCTGTGTGCCAGGCACCTTGCATCTCCGTTACTTTGCTTGTATTTATTTTTTATAATTTTTATTTATTTACTTTTTGGGCTGCATTGGGTCTTCGTTGCTGTGTGCAGGCTTTCTCTAGTTGCGGAGAGCAGGGGCTACCTTTGTTGTGGTGCAAGGGCTTCGCCTTGAGGTGGCTTCTCTTGTTGAGGAACCCGGGCTCTAGGCGCACAGGCTTCAGTAGTTGTGGCACGTGGGCTAAGTTGTTGTGGCTCGAGGGCTCGTGAGTGCAGGCTTAGTAGTTGCGGCACGAGGGCTTAGTTGCTTCGCGCCATATGGGATCTTCCCAGGCCAGAGATTGAACCCGTGTCCCCTGCCTTGGCAGGCAGATTCTTAACCACTGCACTACCAGGGAAGTCCCGACTTTGCATTTAAATCGGTGCAGACACTGAGGTTCGTTGTTCAGATAACGTGTTCCACTTAAACAGAAGGTAAGCTGCAGATCAGAAACCAATGAATCTGCTCAGTGCCAAAACAAATGCTCCTCTGGCCCTACCATGTGCCCAGAGTGGCCTGAGGGCACACTTGAGACTGAATTAACAGTCTGTGGGGACATGGGCCAGGAGATGGAGCCCCCATGCCCTTCCCCGTTTGGCCAGTTCACGATCTGGGTGATTCTGGGCAAACTAGTGCATCTCAATTTCTTTGTCTGTAAGTGGGGATAATGCTAGTGCCTGCTGCACAGCAATAAATAATGCTGTGAAGCCCTGCATGGTTGGTTAACAGGCTTCTCTTAGGGAAAATGTGCCTGGCTGTGAGGTCAGGGGAGCTGCAGGCTGAGTCTGAACAGGTGGACAGGGTGGGAAGTAGGGGGTAGAGGTCCCAGGAATGCCCCTGAGCCACTGCCCTGGCAGGACAGTGGGGCTGAGGGGATGCCTGAGGTGGAGGCAGAGTCAGACCCTCTGTTTTCATTGCTGTCCCCTCCCCTCCACCGCCCAGAAGCTTTATTCCACAGAGTCAAGGGAGCTAGTCATAAGATGCACCATCTCTGCAGTTGGTTGAGGTCGCCTGGCTTTACTATGCTTGTGCTTAGGAATCAGAGAATCACTGTACAGAACGTATTTCTATTTTGCATCATCTGGGGCCTGCCTATAGCTTCTAGGTATTTGTAAAAGACATCTCATGAGGTACCTCACCCTGATGTGGTCAACCTTGGGGAGACATGTATCCTTTAGGAAAGAAGGGTAAGCCAACACTCAGGAGACCTGGCCTCCCCACCCAGAGCCCCTGTGGCCAGTTCAGCTTGGGGTGGAGGGGAGCGCTCGACCTGCCTAAACGTCAGGTTCTTTACTTTCAAAACAGGTCAAGTGAGACAGTGGCTGGGCTCTGCTTTCCTTAACCCAGGGGCAAAGGAGTCTGTTGTGCAGGATGATGGGTCTTGCGTGGAAGGTCCTGCGTGGAAGGTTGAGTGCCCGAAGTCAGGGCAGTCGTCTCCCTGGTGGGCTCTGCTCAGCCCTTGCCTCTCGGAGGCCCAGGGCCTGGTGTGGCTCCAACTGCCATCTGTGCTGCGGTCATTCTCGTCCTCCCTCACCAGGCACTTGGGCCAGGCTTGGGTGGCTGGGCAGAGAAGTTCCTGCCTCCCCACCCTCTCGAAACCTCTGAGGCTGGGGCTCCATGGTTCTTGTGCCCAGTCTGATCCAGTAAATGACGGCCGTCATCCCAGTGTCCCACCTGGGCCAGGACCTCAAGCTATGTGAGAGCCTCAGCCCTTGTGGGAGGAGAGGTGAGAAGGCGGGACATTCTCCTGACTCTGTCCAGCACACACGTCACTCCCTGTGTGACGCTGAGCCTGCGGAAGACACGATAACCAGGACACATGGTCCTGTTGTGTGACACAGGACCCTGGGCACAGTAGGTCAGAAGACCTGTCACCTGTGGCCCAGGCCACTTCAGAGATGCCGTGATGGAGCCATGTAGGACAGAGAGGAAACTACCTATAAAGCCAGAGGTTCTGGGTGAATTATTCAGTTCAGAGTTGTACAAATGGCATTTGTTTCATGTCAAAGACATGGATAGGTAGTGTGGACAAGTAGATAAGGTAACAATTGAGTTTTGGTTTGAAGGCTGAGCTAATTTTCAAATACTTCCTTGACTTTTAACATCAACAATAATGTTGTTTCCATGGTGTCTCACGAGCGTCTGGAATTGTCTTGTGGCCGCCAAACATATGTACTTCAGGATTTTCATTTCATGTAGTACGTTGTGTCTTGTTTTGGATGATATGAAGGTATAAGGATAGCAGAGGGGTGATTTCAGATAGCAGAGTCACAAATGTGAAAACCAGCTTTGTCCTGGACGATGGTGTGCAGAAGCGGTTTATTGCATCCAGTAACGGTGGTATTCTTAGCACCAAAGAATGGTGTGTGAGATGCTGGGCGAAGAAGACGTCCCAAGGGCTGTGGTTTGGGTGGGCTATCAGGAACTACCTGCAAAACCACGAGGGACCTTCACAGTGTTCGAGGAGGAGGGCAGTGTTTTAGTAGGAGCATTGGGATTCCAGTTGTGTTTTTCTCAAATGTCTGCGGGAGAAGCGGGAAGTCTTTGTGGGCAGCCAGCCCTGGTCTGAGCGTGGAGGGAGCCTCGAGAGGGGCTGAGGATGCTGAGGGGGACCCGGGATGGGGGAGGACGCCACGGAGGCCAGAGACCCAGGACAGGGGCCCTAGAAACAGATGGAGTGACGAGCTCCCGGGAGGGATCCTGGCAGGAGGCCTGCAGCTCTTGGGGCAGTGGCGGGCCCAGGGAGTGTGGAGGCGGTTTGGATTCGTCTTTTGGGTGACACCCTAACTAGGAAGCGGCTTGCCTGACATCTTTTCATCTGCATGGCCCTGGTAGGGAAGATATTCCCTCAGCCATGGCGGCTCTTCAGTGTGTAACATGGATGTGTGTGTCACGAGAGGCACAGAAGCACCCGAGGGGACCGTGCTGGGACCTCCCGGGCCTGTGCCCTCTGCTGTGCCTGGAGACTCCCAGAGCTGGGGCGGAGGCGGGCAGGTGGGTGAGAAGACACTGGGAATGCCCCCCTAGTCCAGAGCGGGTGGAATCCCCTCTCACTGGGATGGGCATTTCTGAAGCCCTGGAGTTCGGTGGGTCTTCCATCCCTCTGGGATTTTGATGCTTCGCTTGGAAGGAAGTTTGGCAAGCTCCAGAGGAAGGCTCAGGGGGTTGTGTGCTGTGATGGGCTGTCACCACATGCTCTGTGTCTCCCCTCATTGAGTCACATGTTTGTGTTTTTATAGTTCAGTGTCCTCCAGAGTCCTGAGCCCTGCCACTCCGTGGCCGGTGGCACCAGGCGGTCATTGAACCTGTTTCCTCATCTGCCACAGACTGAGCGGGGCGTTGAAATCAAGTTCCCTCCGTTGTCTGACTCTCGCGTCTCTGTATGTCATAAATACCGAAGCAGCCATGACACAGGCGGCAGCCACCATGATGTCATGTGTCCGGGGAGGATCGTGCCCAGGTCTGGAGCATGAGGCCGGAGCTTGGGCTTGGCTCCTGCTGCCCTGGGACGACACGGCCTTCCTGCTTTCAGAGCCTCTGTTTTCCCGCCCTGAAAGGGGTAACTGCTCATCATGGGGACAGAAGGAGCAGGGCATCTGGATGTGCTCTTCAGGGCTATGCATCTCTGTTTCCGTCTGTCCAGGCCTGTGGGCATGGCGGTGGGGTGGCAACATGCTGGACAGCCTGCTGCACCTATGCCTGATCTTCCCTGGTGGCAAGATGGGTGGTTCTCTGCTGCTTGGGGGCTGCGAGGGCGTGTGTGGAGGAGTGTGGGCAGTCTAGATTGTCTGGAGTGGACGGGCGGGCAGCGGGGAAGGTGGACTGAGGCCACATGTCTGTGTCCTTCAAATGTGAGCCCTGGAGAGTGGCTGTGGCTGGGGTTGATGGTCTGGGAGACCAGAGGGGGCAGTTAGAACCATCTAGCTCAGAGGTGGCACGGAGCTAGCCTGGGAAAGTGGCAGTGGAGAGGGGAGAGGGAGTCCCTGAGCAGCTGGAGGACCCAAAGTGGGTTGGGAGGTAAGGTGCTGGGAGGGGCAGGACGAGCCTGTGCGAGCTCTTGCTGAGTGTCTGCTGTGTGAGGCCCGGTGTGGCTGTTCCTGCTTCTGCAGAGCTAGATGCTGGGCCCGTTCTTGTGCACTGTTTCCTCGGATACTGACTTCTCACGGTGCAGACGCTTGCTAACCCTCTCTGTGGCCTCAGAGACACAGTCACAGGTAGAGCGTTGACTTTGGCCCTGTGCTTTTGGCTGGGCGCGCAACCACTCCCATCCCCAGGGAGAGCCCCCATGCCCACCCAGTCTTGTTCAGAATTGTCTTTTCATCCCCCTTGCCTTCCTGCTGCTTCTGTTCTGCTCGCTTCTCTGTCTTCCCTCTTCCGTCATCACTGTTTTTGTCTGAACTTTTCCTGGGTCACGGTCTCATTCTACTAGCATCTCTGATCCTGCTTCCTGTTTTTTTTCTGCTTGAGCCGCAGGCCCTTGAAGGAGCCTGAGGTAAAGTGGTGACACCGCTTCCTCCTCTTCCTCATCTGAAATTTCGGGGATGTAATGTTCTTCTTCCCCCCTGAAGTTTTGTGATTTTACTTTTTAAAGCATTCAAGGTCTAGAATGATGGGCACTAAAAGTTAGAAGTGGTTGCCTGAGGGTGCTTTGCTTTCTTTTTTGAAGTTTCTTTTTGCTTTATTTTCCTCTACTGAGGATGTATCATTTTTGAAACATGAGCAGGAGAGGCTGAGCATCTTTACAGCTGACCTCCTGCTGGGGTAGAGCAGCCGGCTGCTCTGTGGTGTGGTTGGCTGCCTAGTGGGCCGGTTTGGTGTGTCCTGTGCACTACCCCTGAGGTCCCTTCCAGCTGAGATGCTTCTATTCTGTTTTCCTTCACTGTTCATCCTCCTTGTCTCAAGTCACCAGTGCTGTAATACAGTGAAATTTTACAAAATCCAGCAAGATGTATGCATTATAGAATTTTAAAAAATGTCTGTGTGTTACTTTTGAGTACGTTGACAGCAGCATGGCTGGCAAAGGTAAACTTGAGCTGTAACTGTTAGCAAGTTGCCATTGTTTTGGAAAAGGAGGGTTTAGTGAGGGTTTTGTCAGAAGATGAGAATGACTCAAATCCTTTGTTGTGAGTGGTGTAGAGGTAGACAGACAGCCCTTCCTCAGATGAGTACACATGAGGAAAACAGGCTCCAAATTGATTAGAACTTCTTTTATCTAAGAGTGGAGTTTAAGTGGTAGCCATAACCTGGCCTTCAGCTCTAGTAGGTCTCTGACCTACTAGAAATGGAATGAAACCGATTATTGCTGCAAAGGTGCTCTATGTTGCCGCACCTGTTGAAAACATCCTGGGATGGGCTAAGCTCATTAACTAGGTTGGGGTTTGGTCTGGTTTGGTGAGGAATGGACGGAGCCAGACCGTGTGTGGAGTGTGTCCTTCTGGAGTTCAGAGATCCCGACATGCAGCTCTGTTCTGCCTGATGGACAAGAGGGGAGCAACTGTGAGAGGCTTTAACCCTCACCACGTCTTATTCCATAACAGTGTGTGTAGGACTGTGAAGGTTGAGCATTCAGATACAGTGCTGGCCAGTGGTACTTTCTGCAGTGATAGAAAGGTCCTGTGCTGTCTGGCACAGGAGCCACTGGCCATGTGTGGACACTGCCTGCTAGAAGTGTGGCTGGTGTGAGGAACTGGGGTTTTTATTTTATTTTAAATAGTATTTGAATTTAAGTAGCCTCAGTGGCTGTCTAATTGGGCAATACAGCTCTGATAAACAGTGATTTTTGTTACCTGCTCATGTCACCTTATGAAGGTAGCTGACTGCTAGCCTGATATACCTTTCCACACAAGAGAATCAAATGCATTCTCTCTAGCTGAGTAGTTTCTTCTGCATGAATGAAAACATTCTGCTTTCTGAGAGCTGACTGATGGGATCAACAGTTTCCAAATACTCCTTACATTGATGTAATTGCATGGATCCATAGCGCACACTTTGAAAGGCGCAACATGGTGTAAGACTGACTGCACCCCCTGCCCTGTACCTCAGGCAGCCCCTGCTCTTGTGTTTCTCCGGGGATAGGTTTTGCAAGCATATGTGGAATAATGGACTTTTACTTTTTCGTTTCTTTCTCACGACTCCCATCTCCTTTGGAGGCAGAGCCCTGTCGAGGGGGTGCGGGAGCCATGGCCCCGAGCCCCAGCGTACACATGGCTGCCTAGGGAGGCCCCGCCAGCTTGACCAGGAAGTGGATCTCCATGGAAAAGCTCATGGTTATGTCATTAAGGAAGCATTTAACAATAATCTGCATTTGTTTAGCTTTTCCTTTTCGAAGCACTTTTATTTTTGTGATCTTATTTTCACCCTCATTGTTCAGGGTTTGTAGCTTTCTCACCATTGGATGGTCCTGCAGTTCTGTGAAACAGAATGCTGATTATCACAGGGACATGCTGGGAGCTCCCCTTCCTTCTGAGAGGAGGGAGCTGAGATGGGTGGGAGGATTGGGTCACGTCATAAAGTTTGTTATCTGTGACCTTTACCTCTGGTTTATTGCCTGCCTTCTCCTGGGAGCACAGAGTTCTCCATCCCTGGCCCGGCATTGGAGCCTGTGCTATGCTTTATGTGCTTTCCCCTCTCGGCGAGATTTTCAAGGACTCGTCTTGAGATTAGGAACTGATGCTTTAAGAGCATTTGTTGGTCACTCTCTGAATACCAGATTTTGTTGGTGGAAAGTGATCAAGAAAAAGGAGTTTTAAGACTTTTTTGGCCACGCTGTGTGGCTCGTGGGAACTTAGTTCCCTGACCCTCGAACCCGCGCCCGCTGCAGTGGAAGCATGGAGTCCTAACCATTGGACTGCCAGGGAAGTCCCAAGACTTTTAAAAGGTGTTGAGGTTTCATGTGGTACATATTTCAGTATTAACTGTATCTCTAAGAAGGTAGTGTCCTATACACATTAAATGTTTTCTTGAGTTTGAATTCCAGTTTATTTGAAAAAATAATTATTTCACCCCAACCTCTTTTGAGAAAGAGAGACGCTTTGTGGTTTCAGTTCACAGTGGGGAAGGAGCTGTATGCCTTGTGCTCTCAGTGGTACCACATAAATGCTCTTCTTTTTCTCACTGTTTAGAGTTTCTCAAGAGTCAGAGGTGAGGGCAGGACCATGTCACTCACTGGCAGAGCTGGGGTGGGGCCTGGGTGGGACCCTGCGGCAGCCCGCTTTTCAGGCACAGATCGCTGTATGGTTCTTTCTCTCGAAGGAGCTGACGGTGGCGGATCATCAGCTGGAAATGGGTCTGGGGTTGCCCCCGCCGCCCCTGCAGGGGGCTCTCGCTCCTCCTCCCGAAACTTAGGGTCTTCAGGCGGTGAGAAGGAAGAAGGCAAGAAGGTGCGGCGGCAGTGGGAGTCATGGAGCACAGAGGACAAGAACACCTTCTTCGAGGGGCTGTATGAGGTGAGTGTGTCCGGAGCCCAAAGAGGTGGCCAAAGCTCGCGGCCTCTCACCCCGTGTCTGTGGGTCCCCAGGACCAGGCCTTGACCTTGACCTCTGACCTTGGCCCTTTACCACCTTGCTGTGACTTTCAAAGCTGTTACTAGTGAGGTGGCTATTAGGAAGTGTCTTTGCTTCTTTTCTTTCTTTTCTCTTTATTTCTGTCTGTCTGTCTGTCCATCTGTCTCTCTCAAATACGTTCTGGCCTGAAGAGTGGCGCCCTTCCCTCTGGGCCTTCCCCTCACAACTGAGTGGGCCGGGTCAGGAGGGATGTCCCCGAGAGGGAGGGGCTGGGGGACACTTGCCACATCAGTCAGAGCAGCCAGCACAACCCAGAGAGACATCACAGCTGACCAGGACAGAGTGGCAAGTCCTAAAAATAGAGAAGCTCCTCCCCCATCCCACAACCAATGAAACGGCCATGCTCCCTGCCAGCCATTTTTACTTCTGGGTTTTGTTTCTTCAAATCGTTGTACTTATAGTGAACATGCTGTTTTGTTAATGTTAAATGTATTTTTTCATGGTGTTTTGTAGTTCTTTTGCTCAGTATTTTTTTAACGCCTATAAATGTTTCACTTCAGTGAAGGTAACTGTGATCCACATACTCACTGCCTGTTTTTGTAAATCAAGTTTTATTGGAACACAGCCCAGCCTGTTCACTTGTACATTGTCTTTGGCCCCACAACACCTAAGTATTTACCCTCTGGCCAGTCCTGCTCTGCTTAACCATTTTCATCTTGTTGATTGTTGTGGTTCCTGCTAGATCCTGTTATACATATGCTACCATGGACATCTTTGTGTACATTCCGTATTTTAGACCTCTTCTTTGGGATATAGTATCCAGAGTAGGTTGCTCAGTCAGTGAGCCGTATTCTTTTACTAGGGGAGTAACTGGAGTGATAGAAAAGCCTGTGAAACAAGGCTCAGAGGAAGGAGGCTTTGGAACTAAAACCACGGAGTGTTCATGGATCAGGAGACACCTGACTGTGGGCAGAGAATAGGACGCAGAGCCGAGTTCAGGGCATTCCTGTGGCTGGCCTGCCCCCTCCCGGGGTTGATGGTTCAGTTCTGCCCTGCCTGGTGGAGGAGGCCCACGTGTCGGTGCTGCCCAAATCTGTTGTCCAAGGGGAGGATGAAGTGTCCATGTGAGGCTTGTTCCAGCAGATGCGAAGTTGTTCAGACACTTAAGTGTGTTCCCTTTCTTCCCTTGACTGTTCCAGGGTAGAGTACAGAGGCTGTTCCTGTGTAGGTTATGTCCCCAGATGGTGCCTTCTCTAAGCTGTTTGTTAGGCATAGAAGACTTGTGATTCCCGGAGCGTTCTCAGAATCAGCAACCATTGCTGATTCTCACCTGAGATAGTCACTGCTTTGGTGTGGCCCCTCCATCCTGGGGAGAAGGCAGGCTCTGCAGGCGGTCTGGCTGCTCGGGTGCAGGAGCACGGGGGAGATGTGGTTGTCCATGAAAAGCAAGGGAAGAAACCCTGTGAATGCCCTTCCCTTTCTTCAGGGGGTTTAGTTCATTCCCCTCTCATTGGGCTAGGCTTCTCGTTTTAACTTCTCTACCAGATAGGTGTTTTGAGGTCTCCTGAAATCCTTGATTAATAATAATAATAATTGGCTATTCAGGTCACTTAATGGTTTCCATTGTTGGTCCTATTGGTGTATAGCAAATAGTGTGTGTGTGAGAGAGAGAGAGAGAGAGCGCATGATGAGCGTGTGGACTTTATGTCTGTCACTTCGTGTGTCTGACTGAAACTCAGGGGACTCTAGTGGGGGCCTTGATGACCAGCTGGTCGGCTGGGGCGTGTGTGAGCACGAGCATCTTCACTTGTGGGTGTGGCACTCAGCACAGGCCCCTGCAGTGTAGATCCAGGTCATCCCTGCCTTTTAAAAAAAAAAAAAGATTTGTGTGTGTGTGTGTTTATTTATTTATTTATGGCTGTGTTGGGTCTTAGTTGCAGCATGTGGACTCTTTGTTGCGGTATATGGACTTTTCTCTAGTTGTGGTGAGTGGGTTTTCTTTTCTCTAGTTGTGGTGCGTGGGCTCTGTAGATTGCAGCACTCAGGCTCTCTCGATGAGGTCCATGAGCTCAGTAGTTGCAGCATGCCAGCTTAGTTGTCCCGTGGCATGTGGGATCTTAGCCCCCTAACTAGGGACTGAACCCGCCTCCCCTGCATTGGAAAGTGGATTCTTAACCACTGGACCACTGGGGAAGTCCCATAGGATTTTTACTTTTTGACCTTAAATTTTGTAACAGTTTCATAGTTGCAAAAAGCTGGAAAAAGAATTCAGAGAATGCCTATGTGCCCTTTATGTCGCTTTCCTGACACCAGCGTAACTGCAGGGTGACCAGCAAAATGAGGAGAGTTGATGTGATGTCATCACTGTTCCCACTGATGTCATCTTCTAGATCAGTACCCCATGTGCATTTGGTTGCCATGGCTCCTGGGTCCTCCCACCTGGGACAGGTCCCTCAGTCTCCCCTTTTCTTTCTGGTCTCTCACGACCTTGATATTTTTGAAGATTCCAAGCCTGTTCATTGATAGAGTGCCCCTCATTGGGCTTACCTGACGTTTCCTCATGGTTATGTTCATGTTCTGCGTTTTCTGTCAAGAGTGCCGCAGGAGTACTGTGCATCCTTGGTGCATCCTGTCCAGAGTGTGCAGTGCCATCTGTCTCAGGCCTGGCTGTGTCAGCCTTGATCACTGCGTTCAGGTGGCATCTCCCAGATTCTCCACTGCCAAGGCTTTTTTTTTCTCTTGAGACTATGTAAATACCCTGTTCCTCATCATTCTTTCTCCCACTAATTTAAGCAGCCATTGCCGCTTCTTACCTGGATCAGCTATTACTGTGGTGTTGACTCAGTGGTGACCTTCTGATTCCATTAATCTTTCTACATTTATTTTTTTTATTTTTTATTTTTTTGAACTTTAAAAAAAATTTATTTATTTATTTATTTTATTGGCTGTGTTGGGTCTTTTTTGCTGTGCGCGGGCTTTCTTTAGTTGCAGTGAGTAGGGGCTACTCTTCGTTGTGGTGCGCGGGCTACTCTTCGTTGTGGTGCGCAGGCTCCTCATTGCCGTGGCTTCTCTTGTTGCGGAGCACGGGCTCTACGCACGTGGGCTTCAGTAGTTGCAGCACATGGGCTCAATAGTTGTGGCTCACAGGCTCTAGGTGCGTGGGCTTCAGTAGTTGCAGCACATGGGCTCAATAGTTGTGGCTCATGGGCTCTAAAGCTCAGGCTCAATAGTTGTGGCGCACGGGCTTAGTTGCTCTGTGGCATGTGGGATCTTCCTGGAGCAGGGATCGAACCCTTGTCCCCTGCATTCGCGGGCGGATTCTCAACCACTGCGCCACCTAGGAAGCCCTCTTTCTACATTTATTAAGTGGAAGTCCCATGCAAGAAAAAACTCTCCCTTCTAATCCATTTATGTATTTATTCAATTCTTTCTTTCTTTCTTTCTTTTTTTAAATAATTTTTTGGAACAAGTTGCTTTTATTTATTTACGTATTTATTTAGGCTGTGCTAGGTCTTTGTTGAGGCATGCGAACTCCTTAGTTGCAGCAAGCATGTGGGACTTAGTTCCCTGACCAGGGATCAAACCTGGGCCCGCTGCGTTAGGAGCATGGAGTCTTACCCACTGGGCCACCAGGGAAGTCCCCTCAGTTGTTTCTTTATACCCACATGGACTCAGGGATACTTATTGTCTTCCACGGCTCATAATCCATTCATATCATTGTGATTTTGTTGCCCAAATTATTCTAGATTTGCCCACTGGGAGCCTCTTTAAGTTGGCTACTGTGTCCTCATCTCACCGGGTATTTTCCTGACCCCAGGCCTGGCATTGGCCATCTTTCCAAAGAGCCCTGGTTCCTTTTGGAAAATGAAATTTAGAAACCAAGATCTGGGCACCAGATGTGCTAATTGTTGCTGGGGCACCGTTACCCGCAGATCCTTCCCACTGCTTCTTGCTGGCTTGATTTTGATGAGAGTATCAGTAGTTGACGAGTAGTATCAGTAGTTGGTTCTCATTGCAGCAGTACCTGAACAGTACTGATGGTGACTGTTCTCTGGAACGTAAATTGCATTCTGAAAATCTAAGATATGCTCAGCTTTTGCATCACGGTGTTGAGGGAAGGTCCACAGATGTATTCAGAGCACATTCTGCGTGATTCTCTTAATAAATGTTCATATTTGCTATCCCTGTTCAAATATAGAATACCTTTCGTATGAGTGAATCAGTGGGGCTGTTTCTGAATAGTTGATGTGTTGTTTTAAGATGCCAGATATACAGCACCCTGAGCCGCTCCATCCTTGTGTTGTGTCTTCTGATTATTGCCTTCATGGGGGTGTCTCATTTCATGGGCTCTAAAGAATCCTGGAGATTAAACTCTTTGTCCAAGTGATAAGCTTCATGCTTCCCCTTCTCCGGGGTCCCTGCCTCTTTGATATCCACATGCTATGATAGTTCTAATTGAAACCTGAGGTTCCGGGGAAGCCAGGTTGAAGTTCATGCACAAGTAAGCTGTGAGGGACACTTGTTTGACCACGGTGGTCCCCTTTCTCCCTTTGCAGGAAGTGTCTGCATCGTACAAAGGCTGCCTTGTTGTAACCTCGTGCTTTTAACGTGGACTTTCTTTTCCAGCATGGGAAAGACTTTGAAGCAATTCAGAACAACATCGCTCTGAAGTACAAGAAGAAAGGCAAGCCCGCCAGCATGGTGAAGAACAAGGAGCAGGTCCGGCACTTCTACTACCGCACGTGGCACAAGATCACCAAGTACATCGATTTCGATAACGGTGAGCTCCCAGGCCCTCTTCCTGGGGCCAGGGGTGGGGTGACTTCTGGTCCAGAGCTTGCAGGCCACACCCTCTGGCACTGTTCTCACCCAGCCACATGGCCTGGGGTGTCCTTGCCTGTGGTGCTATGGCTGACAGGTGGCCTCGTAACTGGTGATCGGGCTGAGTTACAAGGAAGCCTGTGGTGTCTGAGTCCCTGGTTCACTCCCCCTGGGAAGGAGGGCAGCATGGTCCAGAATTGTACCTCCCCGTTGCCCGCCCTTCTCCCTAGGGGGCCCCCGTAGTGTGAGGGTTGGGCAAGGCCTGGCGTGCATCAGCCGGGATGGAGGACTGTCTATCTCAGGGCTTTTCCTAGGCTCTTGTCTGTGTTTGAGTCCAGTTTGTGTGGCGCCATCTTTAATTCACGTGTCTAGGCCATTGCCAGGTATGGTTCTGACTTCCCTCTCAGAGCACCTCTATCTTCAGGGGAGGTCTTGCTGCCTCCTCTGTCCACGTGCCAGGAGCATCCCATGTGCCTGTCATTGCTGCTGCTTCTCTCGTCACTCTGTCATTCCACACGTGTGCTTCCACTGACTGTACTGATCGCTGACACTCATAACATCTGTTCTGATCCAGAATAACTGTGGTTGCTGTGGTCACGTCACTCCCCTTTGAACCTTTGCGGGTGTTCTGGCCGGTCAGTGTGTCCTAGGCCCCCCACCCTCCGCTGACCCATCTGGTGCTCCTCTCTGGCTCTCCCTGAGGTCAGATGCCAGGGCCAGGGATTCCTCCTCCGGCCCTAGAAAGGCCCCAGACAGTGATTCAAGATGTCTCTTTCTGTAAGAGGTCAGATGGTAAATATTAATATTTTTGGCTTTGGGGGTTTTTGGTCTTTATTGAAACCACTGTGCCTTCTAAGTCATCGTGGATAATAAGTAGAGGAACACATGTTGTTGCATTTGCATATTTGCAGAGAGAGCCCTTGGGCTGGATCTGGCCTGGGAGTCATAGTTTGCTGTCCTTTGCCCTAGAGAAGTCCTTTCTCGCTGTCATCGGCCAGCGCTGGGGCTCTCAGGGACTGGGAGATTCCAGGGTCTGCTCATGGTTGTTATGGTCACTGCATTTCCCATCCCATTCTGTTGTCGTCTCCCCCTGCCCCGGCTGTGCCATGCAGCTTGCAGGATCTCAGTTCCCAAAAAATGACTGAACCCAGGCCCAGCAGTGAGAGCTTGGGAGTCCTAACCACTGGCCTAGACTGCCAGGGAGTTCCCCGTCCGGTTCTGTCTTACGACAGTGTTCCCTGAATGTATTTCCCTTTGAATCTTTGCGGACATCTCTTACCTGCCTGTCAGTGTTGCTGCTTCTACTCCAAGCTTCTCAGTTCTATCCTCACCGCCCAGCCCACCTTGGTCCTGCCCTAGACTAGCACTGCTCTCCCACTCTCTGGTCCTGCCCTTTTGCAGAGGACACATGCCTCAGTGTTACTACCCTCAGTGTAACGGGAGGACCACCTTGGTGGACTCCCTCCAGCTTCAGGGGCCCACCATTCAGTCACACCTTTTTTTTTCTTTTTTTTTTTTTAAATTTCTTTACTGGCTGCGTTGGGTCTTTGTTGCTGTGCGCCGGCTTTCTCTAGTTGTGGCGAGCGGGGGCTACTCTTCGTTGTGATGCGCAGGCTTCTCATTGCAGTGGCTTCTCTTGTTTTGGAGTACGGTCTCTAGGTGTGTGGGCTTCAGTAGTTGCAGCATGCAGGCTCGATTGTTGTGGTGTGTGGGCTCAGTAGTTGTGGTGCATGGGCTTAGTTGCCCTGTGGCATGTGGGATCTTCCCAGACCAGGGCTTGAACCCTTGTCCCCTGCATTGGCAGGTAGATTCTTAACCACTGAGCCACCAGGGAAGGCCCAGCCTCACATCTTGAGGAAGACAGAACACAACAGAATGGTGGCTCCAACACCTTTTAGTAGCACATCTGTGTAGTGAGATTGCCACTCCTACTAGGAACCCTGGGAAGTGAGCGCTCAGTTTCCACACTGTGCAATAGTCCCTCAGTCTGAACCGTAGGTCTTTTGCTGATGCTGGGGGGGTGTGTGTGTATGTGTGCGTGCACGCGTGTGCGTGTGTGCATGCGTGTGTGCGTGTGCTCTTAGCATCCATGTGAATGGAAGCCTCTAGGTGGCCACAGTGCATTGTGGCAAGCCGGCAGCGTTTTGCTCTCCATCAGGCTGTCGCCGTGGGGTCCGTGTGTCTGTTGGCTGTGCTCATCCGTAACTCAGACTGTTGCTCAGATCCTTGGTTGATTTGAAAATATCTGCGCTGGTCCTGCTGTTGTTAATCTCTGTCATCACAAACACCTGCCCTTCCTCCCTCCAGGCTGGCTTGCAGGAATGAGTTTTAACTGTTTGACTCTCTCTGTCTTTGGCATTTTTCCTTTTTGTTGTTACATAGTCTGTTCTTTTTGAAAGTCATTCCATGAGAGTGGGTCCTTCGTCTGCATTGGCTGGTCTTGAAACACTCCCTTCCAATGCGAAGTCCTCAGTAACGTGAGAAGAGGGTTGGGAGGCTGCCTGGTGATCAGGTAGGGGGACGATTCCCAGAGCCGTGCTCTAGCAACTTCTGTGCGTTCATCACCATGAGGCTGCGGGCAGAGTGGCTCCCAGCATGGACGTGGGGCATCTACTTGGACATCTATGCCAAGGTCCAGAGGTGCGTTTCAGGGTGGCCACGCTGGGTCTGTGGCGCATGTAGAGTGGCTGTGTCTTTCCTGGGTGTTTTGTCACCTCTCTCTGCTGAAAAGCCTCGTAAACTCCCCTCCCCCCATGCAGGCATCATTCCCCTTCAGTCCTTTTTCCAGCTTGGATGAAGGGTGGGTGCATCAGCTGCCCTCAGTTCCGAGGCCTGCTCTGCGGGCTCAGCCCCACTGGAGCCGTTCTCCCTTCTCTGCATTGTCCTCTGCCCGACCCGCATGCCTTTGGTATCCCCACGTGGCCCACAGGAAGTGCCTTCTTTCTTTGAGCCGAGGGCTGCACCGTGGTCTCTCACTGGTCCCGCTGAGCTAATGACGGCCAGTTGACCTCGTGAGGTCAGAGGCCCGCCCGCCTTGGTGCTGCACTGGCAGTCACACCATGTTCCATTCTGTGCAGCCATTTCACAGCCCCTCCCCCAGCCCCGGCAACCACGGATCCTCAGGTCTCTGTCTCTATGGATTTGCCTCTCCTGGATGCTTCATATCAATAGAGTCATACAATGCGTGGTCTTTAGTGTCTGGTTTCTGTCACTGAACATGATGTTTTCCAGGTGCACCCAGGTTGCAGGGTGTGTTAGGCCTTTGTAGGGTCTGTTCATTCCTTTTTATGGCTGAGTACTACTCCATTGTCTGAAAGCCCACATTTGTTTATCGACTGCATAGTGTATCGTAAGTTTTCTGAGTAGCAGTCCCCGTGAGAGTCTGATGAGACCGTCGGTCCTTCTCTCAGGAGAACCTTTGGGAACAGTTGGCATGTGATGTTAGCAGAGCCCCAGGCTCCTCAGAGCCAGTCTGAGGTTCAGAGTCATGTAGCTCCCTCACTCCGAACCTTATTTGCTATTTGCTAACATGCTTTTCCTTTTCTTTCCTGTTGTTGTAATCACACACAGCCAGATGTTTGAAAGGGGGTCTCTGGGGAGAGGACAGTTGTAAGAGGGACGCATGCAGTGGTCACTGCCTGTGGGACGATCAGAAAGGGGCCGACTGGGCAGTAGCCAGGCTTCCAAGGCACGGTCAGGCTTGGCTTCATACAATACAAAGACTCAAGGTAACAATGGCTTGAGCATGTAAAGGTTTCTTCCCTGGCATCAGAGACGCCTGCAGGTAGGTGTCCAGGGCAGGCATCAGGGGCCAGGCCATGCTGTCTTCTTGCTCTGCCATTGCGAGTGCCTGGCTGTGTCCAGGCAGAGGCGCCGGAGGAGAGAGAAGTGGGCCGAGAGGCCCATTCCTGCCCAAAGCAGTCCACGAAGGAGCCTCTGGAGCCTCCCTCAGCACTTCAAATCACACCTGGTGGTGTGGCTGCATCCAGCCATGAGTAGACTGCACCCAGGCTGGGTTAACTGTGCATGTGGCCTCCCAGATCACACTATGGTCTGCTGCTGATGGGCAAGGGGGCGTCCCGAGCGTTGGAGCCGCGTTGCCTCTTCCTCTGGCCCCAGGCGCAGAGCGTGCTGTTCATCATCCCAGGAGGCGTGAGAGGTGGGCCTGCTTGGTTTCAATGCTGCCGGCCCCTCGTGGAGCTCAGACGGGTTCTGTGCATAGAGAAGTCTTGACCCTCCTCCGCCTCGCGGAAACCAGCTGTGCTGGACGTCCTGTTTCCCCCTCCGAGGATGTTGCTTTGCTTGTTAGGACTAGTTTTCTAAATCACCCCCTCTTGTTTAACTTTTTATTTTGAAAACTGCAAAAAACAGTACCAAATTGCCATGTACTCTGCCCAGTGTCCCCTGATGTTAGTGCCACATGGTCCAGGGTGCAGTGGTCAAAGCCAAGAAGTGTCTCCCAGTGCCCTATGTGCACACAAGCTGACCGAGCCCCGCACATCTGTGTTTTCTCTTTCTAAAGCCGCACCCTTTCCTCACTTGCAGTGTTCTCTCGTGGGCTAAAGAAGTCGTCCCAGGAGCTGTATGGCCTAATCTGCTATGGGGAGCTGCGCAAGAAGATCGGGGGCTGTGAGTACCCTTTGCTCTGGGGCGTCTTCCTCCCGGCAGGGCTTGCCTGCTGCCCTCTTACTGTCAGAGCTTTAGTCCTGGGGGATCTTCTGTTTTCTCTCCAATTTTCATCCTGGAAACATTTTAACGTACAGAACATTTTAACATACAGAAAAATGGAAGGAGAACATACTGACCCCCACGTACCATCCCATCATTTAGGTTTCCGGGTCCTGAACCTTGGCCACGCTGTGTTACCATCTCTCCCGCTCCCTTTCCCCTCCACACACTTGCTTTCTTCCTGCTCAGCTGTGTGACTGTAAGTTGCAGGCGTCCGACCATACTCTAAACCCCTCAGCCGCTGGCCCCTGAGAACAAGAACATTCTCCTGCACACCCAGCAAGCACATGTATCAAGCGGGTACCACAGCCTCACCCAGTATCCTGCCCAAACTCAGGTCTCACGTCCCGGGGAGGCGGGGGGCCACACCTGTCGGGAACGGTGCCACTCGCAGCTGTGGTGTCTTCTGAGTCTTGACTCATAACAGCCCCCACTTTCTGGCCTTTCCCAGCCCTGGTCCTCTGAAGGGTCTGGGACCCTCCCTTTGCCTTGCTCTGAGTGTTTCCTTGTAACTAGAGTCTCTTTAGATGCGCAGGTGCTCTGGCCTTCCCATGTGACCACAGACAAGAGGCTGCAGCCTCGCTTCTCCAGCCCCGCTTCTCCAGCCCCTGTCATGTGGGTTGGAAGGGCACACACCCGCAGGGCCACTCTGAAGATTGAATGAGACCCTATGAGATGATTATAACCTGTCACCTAACACGTCATAGCCGGGCAGGAGGGTGGGCAGGGAGGGCATTCCCTGGGTGACCTGCCCTTCCTGAAACAGGCCAAGAATTCGAGGAGCCTCTGAAAGAAGGGACAGGGGCCTGGCTCCCCAGCCCATCCTCGTGCTGGCTGAGGACTTCCTTAAACAACCCCCCAGCTCCTGCGTTGAGTGGTCTGTTGAGGGGGCTCTGGGGCCCCGTCCCCTGGAATCCCTGCTTCCTTGCCCATCCTCCCCTCTGCCCTTGCCCTGAGACACTCCAGGTCCTGATGGCATGTTGGGGCTGGTGCTGGGGCCCTGTCCTCCATCTCCCACATTCAAGCCTCCCAGCCCAAGCCCTCCCAACGGGAGAACGGCCTGGTCCTTTTGTTGGCTTCCTGTCACCCCTGGGGTGTCCTCTGGGTCCCCTGACCCAAGGGGCCTCTGCACTTGGACTTCAGCCCGTCTTCCCGCCAGGCACCCCGTCAGCTGCTCTTGGTCCTGCTGGCAACACCTGGTTGGTCCCTCTCGGGCTAGCAGTACGCGAACGCGTGTGCTCACGCATGCACACACACACCCTTGGGCTTGGGGCTCCCCAAAGCTGCTTCACAGCCCTCCACCCTGGTGGGGGCCTCCCTCTGGGCCCTCACTGTGCCTACCCACGCACCCACTAATTCACCTGCTGGGACACTGTTGTGTCCTGTGGGGAAGGTTTGTGGGGAACGAGGCCGCTGCGTTGGGCAGCCGTCCGTGGGCCCTGCGCACGGTGGCAGCCCTTCCTGGGCTACAGGGAACATGCGGCTGAGCTCCAGTGGTCAGAGGGTGATCTTTGTTAGCATACTTTTTCTAACTGAGGTCTCCAGACACACAATACCTGAGACATAGACTGAGTCTCTGCTGTGTTCCTAGTCCTTTGACACACCTCACCTTGTGTCATAGCAGTTGTGTGAGGTGGGTGGTGTCCCTGTTTGAAAAAGGCCTGAGCACTCTCCGTTTTGATGGAAACAGATGGATGAGTATTCAAGCCTCCTGGGCTGTTGAGTGATAAGTCACGCTTTGTCCCAGGGCTGGTGCCGCACGGATATTGGGACAGGCTGGGGGACACCTTGGCCATCTGCAGTCCTCACCAGTTGGTTGAGGTGGCTTCTCGTCAAAGGGAGGTTCCTTGCAGGGTGCCCCATCTGGTGACTTGAACCCTGAAGTTGTGGTGGCCCCACCCTCCGGACCTTCTGTCAGTCTGTCCATCCAGGGTGCTGGACAGAGGACCCACAGGCCCTTCCTTCCCCTTTGGTGTCTGCTCACAGTTTGTGAACCTCCCCGACAGGCTGGCTTTCATGTCACGTGCCCATGCTTAGCCCAGTGGTCACTTGCACTGCCCACGCCTGTGCGGTCCATGCCGTGGGAGGGCAGGGCTGCGTCTGGCTTGTTTAGGGGTGGGGTCTGCATCCACCCTCCCAGTGCCAAACCCTCCTTCCTGAGGGTCCGTTTCCATCTGGCCTGTGTCCCTTTAGCCTGCCTGGTTTCCTTCAGGCTTTGTCACCACGCCTCTGTGCCGGCTGTAAATTCTTTCGTCATTTACCTGAAAAGTCTTTATTTCATCTTTGTTCTTAAAGGTATTTTTGCTGGATGTGGGATTTCGATGACAGTTTTTTCCTTGTGGTGATAGGTCACTGGCCATTTATGTCCTTGTTCCTCTGTAGAGGATGCTTTTTTCTCCAGCTGCTTTTAAGGTTGTGTCCTTGTCTTTGGTTTTCAGGCTGTGTGTTTGTGGCCTGTTGTATTTTTTCCCCCAAGTATTCAGAGTTCAAAGAATCTCTCAGTGGCCTGCAGGTACACACCACCTTGACCCTCTGTTACTGGATTACTGCACACTTCCTTTCTCGTGTGTCCTGAGGGCAGCAATGAGGTGGTGGGGGGAGGGAGAGGAAAGGGGCATCCACTCTAGTAAACACGCAGAACCTCAGTCCCTCATTCAGCTGAGCTGATGGAGGTGGGCCCGCAGGTAACCCAGGAGCCCAACAGGACAGGCGTGTGCGGAGCATGGGGGCCTCGAGAGAGGGGAGTCTCTGAACAAGGCAGTCGTGGGGCTGGGGGGATGCTTTGGAGGTGTGATGAGCTGTGTGGAGGCAGCAGTGATCCCCTCCCCGAGGACATCTGGGTGGGCAGAGGGGGAACAGTGCTCTCAGCACTGGTGATGTGCGTGGGCCCTGGGGGAGAGGCTGCAGCTAACATGGGGTCTTGTTCTGGAAGACCTCAACCTCTCTATTGAGTGGTTTGGGTTCTGTGTTGAAGACAGGTGTACAGTCTTGCTGGGCCTCTCTCCTGGCTAGTGACGCTCACGTGTGTTTGTTTTTCCATTGAAGGCATGGATGACAAGAACGCCACGAAGCTGAACGAGCTCATTCAGGCTGGGTGAGTAGATCTGTGAGGCCGGCCGGCTCCCTGTGGGGATTTGCCCTTTGCTTTCAAATACAAACCTTGGAGTATGTGCAGTTTTGTCCCCTTTTCTCAGTGAGGGCCATCCAATCCTGAACTCCTCAGAGCTAGCCCTGACCCCCTTGTAGTTAAGCTTCTGCCTGTGAGGAGGGGGCCAGCCTGAGGGAGTGGGTGACCTGCCCCCAGCTTCTCCCCGTCCTTGCTCTTCGGCGGGTCTCCACTCAGCCCTCACCTTCTCGCTGTCTTGATCTTTTCCTCGACCTTCTGTGTTTCGTAGTGTGGGGTCTCCTCTTGTTCTAGAAGGCCCTCCTTCCTGGCCTTCCCGCGCCTCCTCTGCCCAGCGCCTTGTCCCCGTTAAGGTCAGGCTGAGTCTGACTCTTCTGCTCTCATACTCCTGGCCTCCCAGAGCTTGCGGTCTTCCCGAGCACACAAAACCATTGGAGACCCATGCTCAGCCCTGACCTGACTTCTGTGACCATTTCTGCCCCAGGGAGGCTGTACCAGGACTTGCTGCATGGAAAAGCCACCGTGTCCTGTCCTTGCATTGTCCAGTGGCCCTTTGGCTCCCCCGCTGCCCCCTGTGCTCTGACAGCCTGCTAGTAGGTCCCTGGACTCCGGCCGGGTGTCTGATCCTGAGCCACTCTCCAGCTCCCAGAACTGCCCTGCTGGGGTTGTCTCCTTTGCCTGCTTTAACTCTTCCCAGGGAGTTTGTTACCTTTTCTGGGTGAAGGATTCCAGATCTGACTTGTTCCCCATTTCTCTGCCTGGATTTACAAGTCCCATTCGTTACGACTCAGTGTCTCCCGTGTCCCAGCTGGAAGCCTCCAGCATCTCTTCCTGGGAACAGTGTGCCCACCTTGCACTCCGAGGGTCTCTCACTCAGCGCTTCTCACCCCTCTCTGTAAGCATTTGGAAGCACGGCAGGTTAACCTGTTCATCCCTCGTGGCCCTTTGCCGTTCTCATGGCTGCTGTAGCCCAGTCCCTCAGTCCTGCTGCTGTGCTGGACTCCAAAGTACAGCCCAACCGTCCCCTGTTACACGGTCTGGATTTCTTGCCTGGTGTTGGGCCCTCATTGGTGGCCGCCCTGTCCCTCCTGCTCAGCCCATCAGAGCCTTTGCGCACTCACCTGGACCTCTCTACTCCTTTACTTGGACCCGCCCGCCATCCCCAGGCCCCTGCTGCTCGATGTCCAGCTGTCCTGTAGGTCCAGCCGTCCCCGGGAATAGTTTCCCCGGCTTCTGCTACATCGGCAAGACGTTGTTGTCTTGCACCCCGGTTGCTTTCCTCCCTCAGCCTGGTGTTGGCCGGCCAGTGAGCCCCTGTCCCTCAGGTTGAGTGCCTGCCAGGTGGGGCTGACTGTGCATTTCTGCTTTGGCTCCAGCCCAGCGTCTGCCTCATAGAGGCTCATGTTGGAGTCTCCAGGCTCTGTGTCTATGAACTGCCACCAATTTGAAGCCAGGCCTAAGAGTGACTAGGCTGCACACGTAACCGTCAGGCGAAAGAGCAGTGATTCGTCCCAGGGGCCAGGGAGGGCCTGGCCAGCCGGTGCCACTGGGCACACAGAGCCTCCCAGAGGTGTGAGGGGGTGTGGTCAGAGGCAAGTAGGGAGAAAGGCCACTGGCCTCAGCCCTGGGGGGGTGCGCATTACACCTCCCTATTCACCTGCTGCAGCGTTAGCATCTGGCCTTCTTCCTGCCCTCACAGCTGCCCTAGCCCATCAGGTGGAAGCTCTGTTTGCTGCAGGATCTATGCAGCACAAGGGCTGCTCGAGCTGTGTTGCATGCACACGGCTTCCCCAGAATGCCATCTCAGTGAGATTGTACTGTGTGTGGCCTTCCGAGGTTGACATCTTCCACTCAGCAGTACACGCTTGAGATCTGTCCATGGGGCTGTGTGGGTCTGTTCCATGCCTGTGTGGAGTAGTGTCCCCGGTATGGCTGTTCCGTGGTCTGTTCATCCATCCCCCAGTCACGTACATGGGCTGTTTACAGAAAGGAAAGGACTTGGCCTTGGCCTCCAGCTTTTTGTCTCATCTCACCTCTGCAGATCCCTAGGGGAGGAGGCGGTGAACATGTGCAGACTTTATAAGGAGCTGTCAGTCTGCCTTCTGGGGGGCGGGGTGGGGTGTTCTGGATGCTCCACACACCCCCCCCCCCCCCCCCCCCCCCCCCCCCCGCTCAGTGTGTTCAGTCTGTTTGTATTTTGAGCCACCCCAGTGGTGGAGGGGAGTCTCATTGTGGTTTTGACTTCATTTCCCTGAGGACCAGTGATGCTGAGCACCTTCCTTATGCTCACTGGCCATCTGTGTGTCTTCTTTGCTGAGGTGCCTCTTCAGGTCTTGTGCCCATTGTATATTCCAGACACAAGCCTCTTGTCAGAGAAGCAATTTACCAATATCTCCTCCCAGTCTGTGACTTGTCTCCTCACCCTCTTTAGCAGTGTCCTTCACAGGGTTGATGTCTTCAGCTGTGATGAAGTCCAGTTCATCATCTTTTTCATTTATGGATTGTGCTTTTAGTGTCATATCTAAGAAGTCTTTGCTGAACTTGAGGTCACAGAGTTTTTTCCCATATTTTCTTCTAAAAGCCTTATGGTTTGACATATAAATCCACTTTGAATTAACTTTTGTACACAGTGTGACGTTTATGCCAAGGTTCAGTTTGTGGCCTGTGGGTGTTGGATTGTTTCGGCCCCATGTGCTGGGAGCTCTGTCCTTCCTCCACTCGGCTGCTTTTCACCATCTTCCAAGGTCCATTGGCTGTACTATGTGGGTCTGTTTCCAGACTTTAAATTCTGTTCCATTGATTTACTGTGTGTTCTTTCACCAACAGACATCAGGTTTTTTTTTTTTTAAGAACTTTTATTGAGATATAGTTAACACACAATAAACTGCATATATTTAGAGTACAGTTTGGTATCCCAATCTCCCAATTCATTCCCCCAGACATCAGTTTTTAAGAACAAAGCAAAAGGCCTGTAAAAGTGAGACAGAGATGAGGGGGAAATAAGGTGCTTGTGGAGAACTACTCCTTGACTTAAGACCAAAAAGCACTATTTAACTAATTCCCATCCCTGCCTCTCTTGCAGACCTTTTCCAGTTAACTGTCAATCTCCCTTCATTATAAAATTGTAGAATTAGATTATGGAGTAAATGAATTGAGAAAAGCTCTAAAATGAAATCTTATTACATTGGTCACAGACCCAGCAGCATAGAATTTAGCACATGCTTATTAGATTTATCAAGTAACTTAGCAGAGAAGAAAATGAACTTCCTATCAGAAAGGAAAGCCCAGCTTCGTGCACATAGAGGAATTACTCTGTTGCCTGTTTTGTCAGAGTGGCGCTCGTGGAGGGTTCAAATAGGACCCTTTGCATTGATTATTCGAGCAGAGGGCAGGACCCGATTCTCCTGCCGGGGCACCTCCCCAGCCCAGGCTGGGGCCAGGTCTTACCTGTGCCGGCTATAGCCTCAGACCACATAGAACTTCCATTTGTGAGAATGGGAAAGGGCTATTAACCTCAGAATGGTTCTCTAAGTCACAAAGCAGGGGCTGCTCAATTTCACTTTAAAAAAAAAAAAGGAAGTCACAAAACAGCAGTTTAACGGAAAATGTGGTTATCACAAACACAGGTGCCACGTGACACGGCCCCCCCTGCTCTTTAAATCTTGCCTGCTACAGATGTGTTTTGTTTGAGATGGATGGGCAGAAACGTCCACTTGTTCCCAGAACCCTTTATTGAAAGAGGTTGTTTAAGAACAGACTTGATGCTCTTGGTTCCTGCTCCTGCACCTGGCTCCAGCATCGTTCATACATCCCTGAGAGCTCTCTGCTGCCTGAGTTTCCCCTGGGTTGAGGTGGTTAAGCCACTAGCACTTGGTCTCAGTGGAGGCCTTGTTCCCTGCAGGCTCTCATCCTCTCTGAATCTCTCCTCCTAACACAATGGCAAGGGGAGCTGTCTTCCTGGGGTCTTCTTGCCCAGATAACTGGAGAAATGTAAGTAAAATGAAAAAGCAGAGGAACTACCCCCAATTAAAAAAACAAGAGGGTAGAGCAGGGGCATCTGACAGCGACGGAGGTTCTGATAAGACTGAGGACCAGAGAGGGAATGTGATCTCCCCAGAGTCGCATAGTGATTGGTAGAGCTGGACAAGAACCTACGCCTGTAACTGAAGAGACCAGAGATTTTTCTGTTACACTCTTGGGAAATAGACCCCGAGATCTTTGCAGATTATCTTGTGGGGAAAAATGCCTAAAGCCCGAAGAAACCAGAAAGCTCCCCTAGATGACTGGGAGTCGATTGAGCCAACACCAGATGAGTTAGATCAAAAAGTGAGAGAAGGGACTTCCCTGGTGGCACAGTGGTTAAAAATCTGCTGCCAATGCAGGGCATGCTTGTTCAATCCCTGGTTCGGAAGGATCCCACATGCTGTAGGGCAACTAAGCCTGTGCACCACAACTACTGAGCCTGTGCTCTAGAGCCTGTGAGTCGCAACTACTGAGCCCACATGCCACAACTACTGCAGCCCGCGAACCTAGAGCCTGTGCTCCGCAACAAGAGAAGCCACCACATTGAGAAGCCCACACACTGCAATAAAGAGTAGCCCCTGCTCGTGGCAACTAGAGAAAGCCCATGCACAACAAAGTCCCAATGCAACCAAAAAAATAAAAAAAATGGTGAGAGAAGCTGAAACAGAACCTCATGAAGGAAAGTGGAATCTCTGGCTCATCTTCAGGATCCACTACCAGACAACCTGCTATATTTTTTTACCTCTTTTATAAGCAGAAAGCTGTAGACACAGAACTATATGAATATTGTATTATTCATGTAGTTCATATGTACATTAGGCTATGTAGATAAAACCTGATCACAGAATGGAAAAAGCAGGGGTATGAGAAATGATGCTTCCTGCAGTGCATTCAGATATGGGACAGTGATTTTGGGACCAACTGCATTTGCTGGATCCTCAAAACAAGCTGGAAGTGGACCAGATCATCGAGTGCATGCACTGCAGCTGCTGGGGCTGCTCTGGCTGAGGCCCTTGGGCCCTGACCCCACTCTGCCCTGGACTTTGGACTATGCAGGTTTCTGCATGTCAAGCCACCCCTTTCCTGGGAACAGCTGTTCCCGCAGAGTGGTACCCATGTGCAAAGCTGTGATTTGTAGAAATGAGACTTTTAAATCTTTAAAAAATAAAGAACAAGAGAACTCCTCTGAGAGAACAAATGATGAAACAGACCTCTCTAGTCTACCATACCCCAGGCTCAAGAAGGAGGTAATAAAAATGTTGAAGGAATTAAGAAAGATTATCATTAGAAACATACATCATTGTCATAAGGATCTAGCAAGTATAAGAAGGAGCCAATCAAAATTAGACAACTCTGTTACCAAGATGAAAACAGCTGAACACGTTAAATAGCAAACTAAATAATGCAGAAGAATGAATAAGTGATCTGAAGATAGAATAACAGAAATCACCCAATCAGAATAGCAGACAAACAAATGAAGAAATGAAAGCAACATATGAGATCTATGGGATAGCATAAAGTGTGCCAATCAATGCATAAGAGGAATTCCAGAAGGAGAAGAAAGAGAAAGGGGATCAAAAATGTATTCAAAGAAATTATAGCTGAAAACTTCCCAAACCTAAAGAAGGAAACAGATATCAAGGGATAGGAAGTACAGAGGGTCCAAAACAATATGAACCCAAACAGACCTACTCTAAGACATATCATAGTTAAAACGACTAAAAGTTAAAGAGACGATTCTGAAGGCAGCAAGAGAGAAACAGAGTCAGTTACAAGGGAACCCACATAAGACTATCAGCTGATTTCTCTACAGAAGCTTCACTGGTCAGAAGGGAGTGGCAAGATAAATTCAAAGTCCTAAAAGGGAAAAACCTGCAACCTGGATACTCTGCCCAGCAAGCTTATCATTTAGAACTGAAGGAGAGATAAAGAAGTTCTCAGACAAGCAAAAACTAAGAAAGGAATACAGCAATACTAAACCTATCCTAAAAAAAATATTGAAAGGTCTTCTCTAAATAAGAGAAAAGCAAGAATCTACAGGGAAGGGAAATATCACTGTAGGAAAGGGAAATATATAAAAGGATTGAAGATCACTTTAAGCCAGTACATAGATCAAAAAACAATCAAAAAATTCTGTGAAAGTAATTATAACTACAATGAACAGCAAAAGGATAAACATGAAACTGTAAAGACCTCAACATCACAAAATATGGAGGAGGGGAGTAAGAAAATGTGGGTCTTTTAGGATGTGTTTGTGCGTATGTGACCACCAATTTAAAGAAAGTAGATACAGTTATGGGTTAACCTACTTGAAAATCAGGGTAACAACAAATCAGAAACATGCAATAGATTCACAAAAACCAAACAGGAACTAAAGATATGATACAAAAGAGGGACTTCCTAGGTGGTGCAGTGGTTAAGAATCTGCCTGCCAATGCAGGGGACCCCGGTTTGATCCCTGCTCTGGGAGGATCCCACATGCCTCAGAGCAATTAAGCCTGTGCGCCACAGCTGCTGAGCCCGCGCTCTAGAGCCTGTGAGCCACAACTATTCAGCCCGTGTGCTGCAACTGCTGAAGCCTGCATGCCTAGAGCCTGTGCCCTGCATGCAACAAGAGAAGCCACCACAATGAGGAGCCCATGCACCACAATGAGGAGTAGCCCCCACTCGCCACAACTAGAGAAAGCCTGTGTGCAGCAATGAAGACCCAACGCAGCCAATAAATAAATTTAAAAAAAAAGTAGAGAAGTTACCATGATAGGTGAATGCTATATTTAAAAACAAATGATACAAAACAAAACCATCAAGCTACAAAAGGAAAAACGAAAAGAACAAAGAAATGCAAAATCAATTGGAAGACTGTTTATTTTTTTATTTTATTTTTTAAGATTTTTCTGATGGGACAATTTTTAAAGTATTGAATTTGTTACAGCTAGTACTTCTGTTTTATGTTTTGGTTTTTTGGCCGAGAGGCGTGTGGAATCTTAGTTCCCTAACCAGGGATCAAACCAACACCTCCTGCATTGGAGGGTGAAGTTTTAACCACTGGACGGCCAGGAAAGTCCACAAAACAGTGTTTAAAATGGCAATAAATACGTATTTGCCAGTAATTACTTTAAATGTCAATGGACTAAATGATCTGGTCAAAAGACATAGAATGGTAGATTGGATAATAAAACAAAAACCTACTAAAGACTGCCCACTTTGGAGAGAAAGACACATACAGACTGAAAGTGAGTGGGTGGAAAAAGATACTTCATGCAAATGGAAATGACAAGAAAGCAGAGGTAACAATACTCATCAGATCAAACAAAGTCCATAGAAAATTCCCTGGCAGTCCAGTCTTTAGGACTTAGCACTTTCACTGCCATGGCCCAGGTTCAGTCCCTGTTTGGGGAACTAACATCCCACAAGCCACATGGTGCAGCCAAAAAAGAAAAGGAAAACGCCATAAAGAAAGAGGAAGAAGGACAGCATATAGTGATAAAAGGATTAATACAAGAAGGTGATCTCACACTCATTAACATACGTACACCTAGTATAGGAGCACCTGTATACAAAATATAAGTAGTGACAGACACAAAGGGAGAAATTGATGGGAATACAATAACAGTAGGAGACTTTAACACCCCCACTGACATCAGTGGACATATCTTGCAGACGGAAAATCAGTGAGGCAACACAGATCTTAAATGGCACAAAAGAACAGTTAGACTTAATTGATATTTACAGGACATTACATCCAAAAAACCAGAATACACATTTTTTTTTAAGTGTACATTCTCTAGGACACAAAACAAGCCTCAACAAATTTAAGAGAATAGAAATTATTTCAAGCATCTTTTCTGACCACAACAGCATGAAATTAGCGATCAACCACAGAAAGAGAAATGAGAAAAAAATGATTACACAGAGACTAAATAACATGCTACTAAAAAACCAGTGGGTCAATGATGAAATCAAAGAGGAAAAACAAACAAATCTCACAAAACGACAGTGAAAACACAACCATACAAAATCTATGGGATGGAACTTCCCTGGTGGCACAGTGATTAAAAATCTGCCTGCCAGCACAGGGGACATGGGTTTGGTCCCTGGTCAGGGAAGATCCCACAAGCTTGAGAGCCACAACTACTGAAGCCCACACGCTGTAGAGCCCATGAGCCACATCTACTGAGCCTGCATCCTGCATCTACTGAAGCCCATGCACCTAGAGCCTGTGCTCTGCAACAAGGAAAGCCACTGTAATGAGAAGTTCATGTACCACAATGAAGAGTAGCCCCCACTCACTGCAACTAGAGAAAGCCCGAGCACAGCAATGAAGACCCAACACAGCCATAAATAAATAAGTAAATAAATAAATAGCAAAACCTCAAATCCATGGGATATAGCAAAAGCAGTCCTGAGAAGTTCATAGTGATACACACTTTCCTCAAAAAAAATAAGAAAAATCCCAAATAAACCTAACCTACCACCTGAAAGAATTAGAAAAAGAACAGACAAAACCTAAAGTCAGCAGAAGGAAGGAAATAATAAAGATCAGAGAGGAAATAGAAATTTAAGAAACAGGAAAAAATGAATAAAACCAAGTGCTGTTTTTTTTAAAGGACAAACAAAATCAGCAAACCTCTGGCCAGGCTCACCAAGAACAAAAGAAAATAAAATAAGAAATGAAAGAGGAGAAATAATAACTGATACCTCAGAAATATAAAAAATCATTAGAAAATATTATGAACAGTACATGCCAACAAAATGGACAACCTAGAAGAAATGAACAAGTTTCTAGATATACAGCCCATCAAAACTGAATCAAGGAGAAACAAATAATTTGAACAAACCAATCACTGGAAGTGAAATAGAATCTGTAAAACAAAATGAAACAAAAAAAACTCCCTAAAAACAAAAGTCCTGGACCAGATGGCTTCACTGGGCAATTCTACCAAACATACAAAGAACTTATATCTGTTCTTCTCAAACGCTTCCAAAATTTTGAAGAGGAGGGAACATTTTCAGAGTGAATCTGTGAAGCCACCATCACCTTGACACCAAAACCAAACAAAGACACGACCAAAAAAAGATTGCACGCCAATATCTTTGATGAATTTAGATGCAAAAACTCTACAAAAAACCAGAATACACATATTAACAAACTGAATCCAACAACACAGAAAAGGTCATACGTCATGATCAAGTTGGATTCATCCCAGGGTCACAAGGATGGCTCAACATCTGCAAGCCAATCAGTGCAATTCACCACTTCAACAAAAGAAAAGACAAAAACCACATGATCATCTCAATAGATGGCAGAAAAAGCATTTGACTGTCACCAAAGTGGGTATTGAGGGAACATATCTCAACATTATAAAAACCATTTTGACAAACCCACAGCCATAATACTAAACAGTGAAAAGCTGAACGCCTTCCCCCCTAAATTCTGGAACAAGACAAGGATGCCCACTCTCACCACTTCTACTTAACATTGTATTGTAAGTCCTAGCCGCAACAATCAGACAAGAAAAAGAAATAAAAGGTATCCAGATTGGAAGGGAAAAGATAAAATTGTCATTACATGCAGACAGCATGATTCTCTATATAGAAAACCCTGAAGACTCCACACAAAAACTATTAGACCTGATAAATTAATTCAGTAAGGTAGCAGGATACAAGATTAACATACAGAAATCTGTTGCATTTCTTTAACAATGAAATATCAGAGAAAGTTAAAAAAAATCCTGTTTAAAGTCACACCCACTCCCCTGAAAAATAATTAGGAATAAACCTGACCAAGGAGGTGAAAAACTTACATGTTGAAAACTATAAAATATCAATAAAGGAAATCAAAAAAGATTCAAGGAAATGGAAAGATATCCCATGCTCTTGGATTGGAGGAATTAATATAGTTAAAATGGCCATACTGTGCAAAGCAATTTATAAATTTAATGTGACTCCTGTCAAATTACCCATGACATTTTTCACAGAACTAGAACAAACAATCCTAAAATTTATACGGAACCACAGAAGACCTTGAATTGCCAAAGCAGTCCTGAGGAAAAAGAGCAAAGCTGGAGGCATAACCCTTCCAGACTTCAGACACTGCTACAAAGCTACAGTAATCAAAACAGTGTAGTATTGGCACAAAAATAGACGTATGGTTCAGTGGAACAGAATGGAGAGCTTATAAGTAAACCCACACACTTATGGTCAATTAATCTTTTGACAAAGGAGGCAAGAATATGCAATAGAGAAAAGACAGTCTCTTCAATTCAGCAAGCGGTTCTGGGAAAGTTGGACAGCTGCATGTAAATCAGTGAAGTTAGAACACTTCCTCCCACCATACACAGAAACAAACTCAAAATGGCTTAAAAACTTAAATATAAGACACGACACCATAAAACTTCTAGAAGAGAACACAGGCAAAACATTCTCTGACATACATGGAATCTGAAAAATAGTATGAGTAAACATATACAAAACAGAAGCAGACTCACAGACGTAGAAAACAAACTTATGGTTACCACAGGTGGGGTGGAGGCAATGCATAAATTAAGAGTTTGGGATTAGTAGATACACCGTACTATATATAAAATAGAGAAACAAGGATTTACTGTTTAGCAGAGGGAACTGTATTCAATATCTTGTAATATTGAAATATCTTGTAATAATCGAAAAACAAATAGTATAACCGAATCACTTTGCTGTACACCTGAAACTAACCCAATATTGTAACTCAATTTTTAAAAGATAGGTAAAAAGCAAAGCAGTCATAAACAATATATACAGACCCTTGAACTTTCATAAAACAGAAACTGTTTGTTCACCAACAGTTCGATGGCTGGTCAATGCCTTTTCTTGGTGGCTTGCTCCTTGGAGTTCTGTGGTGTCTTTATTTGGAAGCTCTAGCCAAGATGCATCATTTGCAATTTCTGGTTTTCAGTGGAACAGGAATGTAGGTGCTCAAAGCAGTGGGATTGTAGGGCCCTTCCTGGTCACCTCCAGTCTTTCATAGTTGTCTTGCCAGCACTGAATTTGACTGCCACCTTTTAAGAACAATGTACCTTTATCGAGTATTCTCAAAACATTCCAAGTGTGTTTCTCAGAAGGAGCTATTTTTTGTGACTTCTATATTCCTTTCTTTAGTTAATAGTAGTATTTCTTTATGTAATCCTAACATTATATAAATAACTGCCACAGTAGTATTCAGACAGAGTGTCACCCACAGCTGTGACAGATTTAGGGCAAGCCCCGCTGATTCTGGGCCTGTCTGCAGGTCAGTGGGGGGAGCACAGCACGTGGGACCCACGCTTATTGGCCACCAGTGCCCTGTCCTCTCCAGGCCCTGCTAGTGTGGTTTGCATGGGGACTGGGGAATGTTGCCAACTTGTAGAGGTGATCACCTAGGGGTGGGTTGAGAGGTCATGTAAAGGTGGGTGAGCGCTTCTGCTCCAGGAACCTGGAGGAGGGGAGGGGGTGTGCCATCTGACTCCAAGGGGGGCTTCAGTGAGCAGGTGCTGATGGTCACCAGGCGGACAGGCAGGTCACGTCCTGAACGGCAGGTGCCCTCTTTGCAGCATGATGCGTGCTCAGGAAGGTCCAGAGTCAGCTCTGCCGTGTTTGTCATGCACGTCTGCCCACGATCCCGGGAGCTTCTTGGGGACGTGTGGGGCCCCCTCTCTGGGCCAAGCACGAGCTCTGGAGGCCAGGGTGGGTACCCATCGGGGGCCCTCCAAGCTCCAGTGCCCTTAGTTACTGCGTGGGGTGGAAGTGATTGTTCATTTAGAGGCCTCAGCGCTTCTTTAACTCTCCTCTCCCAGGGCCACCACAGTCCGGTACAAAGGGAGGAACCTGCGGATCAAAGCGCCCATGTGTCGCGCCCTGAAGAAGCTCTGTGACCCAGATGGTATGTCAGATGCGGGCTGGGCTGGGCCAGGCACAGGCATGCTCCCGTTGGGGAGCCTTGCTGTTCGCTCCATTTAGCGACGGCTGGACTGAGCTGGGAGGCGGCTGGTGAGCCTGCCTTATCCAGTCCCTTCTGAGGGCAGCTCCTGGACCCAAAACTCCATGTCACAGTGGTATGTCCACTCGTGAGTTGAGTCCAGCTCAGAAGCCCGAGCTGTCCCCAGGTGGAGTGTCTGCGGTGTCAGGGCAAGTCTCCCATGGCTGGTCTGTGGCTCTGGAGCAGTGGATGTACAGGTGGCCATGCTGGCACCTTTAGAGCAGGTCCTCTCTGGGGCTCCTGCTAGTCCTGCTTTCACCGAGGGCTGTTTGCCCCCCTCTTCTCTCTGGGTCCCCTAGCTGTCTGGCCGAGGGCCTTCCCTTCTCATCAAGGTCCACCTGTGCCAGACTTTCATGGCCCCTTCCTGTCTCAGGCTTGAGTGACGAAGAGGACCAGAAGCCAGTGCGCCTGCCCCTGAAAGTCCCCGTAGAGCTGCAGCCGCGGAACAACCACGCCTGGGCCCGAGTGCAGAGCCTCTCCCAGAACCCGCGGCTCAGGTAACACGCTCTGCGTTTCAGGGGAGCGAGCTGTGAGGGACGAGGCTGGAGGGGCGGTGTTGGGTCCCTTGGGGACCCTGGGTGAGCAGCAGACGCCCCTCCAGTGCTTTGACACCACCTGAGGGTCCTCAGGCTCTCAGGGCTGAAGCACCTGGCTGCAGTTCCGAACGTGGCCAGGGTCTTGCGGGCTCGGAGCAGATGTGAATGTGTATCGTGGTTGGAGGTTGATGGCTACAGGACCTTCCTCTTCCCTTTCCTCTGCTGCCGTCTCCCTGATTTGTGTGTGACTTAATTGTTTTTTGTTTTGTTTTGTTTTTTTAAGATTTATTATTTATTTACTTTATTTTTGCCTGTGTTGAGTCTTCATTCCTGCACACAGGCTTTCTCTAGTTGTGGCGAATGGGGGCTGCTCTTCGTTGCAGTGCACCAGTTTCTCATCGCAGTGGTTTTTCTTGTTGCAGAGCACAGGCCCTAGGTGTGTGGGCTTCCGTAGTTGTGGTGCGTGGGCTCAGTAGTTGTGGCTCATGGGCTCTAGAGTGCAGGCTCAGTAGTTGTGGCACACGGGCTAAGTTGCTTCGCAGCATGTGGGATCTTCCCGGCCCAGGGATCAAACCTGTGTCCCCTGTTCCATGTCACGGAAGCCCATGATTTGTGTGTGGCTTGTGCACCAGGTACTAGTGGGTGTGGGTCATTTTCCATTTACTTGTTGCTTTTTAGACTCAGGTAAAATTCACATGATACAGAATTAACTGTGAGCCCTTTTAAGGGGCCTGGTTCAGGGGTATTGGGTATCTTCACAATGTTGTACAACTGTTACCTCTATCTAGTTCCAGAAATTTTCATCCCCCAAAAGGAAACTCCGTGCCTGCTAAATACTCACTCCACATCCCCTTCCCACTCCCCCAGGCACCACTGTTCTACTTTCTGTCCCTATAGATTTGCCTGTTCTGGACATTTCATGTAAATAGAACGGTATACTGGTCCTTTCTGTCTGGCCTCTCTCAGTGAGCGTCGTGAATTCAGGGTTCATCTGTGTCGTAGCTTGTGTCAGGACTTCATTCCTTTCTTATGTATCGTTATTTTCTTGGGTTTCGTTGAGACTAGAGCCACCCTCTTGACCTGACCCCAGAGGAGCTGGTAGAAGAGAATGGTGTGTGTTTCCAAGGCCCCTGTCCTAGTTGAGACCTCGTACTGTAAAGGGCACTTGGGATCTGTCTTACATTTTCTTTCAGTTTCATGTGAGTCTCCCATTATCTCAAATTAAAGGGTTAGTTTTTAGAAAAGGAGCCAGTGGCTCTGCAGAGACACTATGGCTTTGGCCTTGAGATCCCCTGGCAGTGTGTTGCTGCCGCAGCCTCCAGGGCTCCTAGAAGGTCCCCCCATGCCCCCCTGCTGTTGTTTCTGTGTAGGATGATCGTGGAGCTACATCGAAAGGTCTCCAGCCTCATCGAGTTCCTGAAGCAGAAGTGGGCACTTCATGAAGTGCGAATTGTATCCTTTTCCTACTAAAGCAACCCCCAAACTCTGCAGCACCTGCTGCCTGAGAATGGGGTCTTCTTCTCTGTCCTGGAATTGCAGCAGGGCCCTGGGGGGTGTAGCAGCTGTGCTGTGAGATGGTGTAGAAACAGAACTAAAACCCACAGCCCCTCGTCTTCTGGGTTTTGGGTCTGAACCCCCTTTTTGATCTCCTCGCAGTGTTAGAACTCTGTCACAGCAGTCCTCTGTGCTGTAAGTGGCTGCTGTCTGGCCAGTAGGGTGTGGCTAAAGCATCCCCACCGGCAGGTTGAACAAAACGACCAAGGACAGCGCTGGACCTACGTCTTTGTGTCCTTGGCTGCCTTGCAGCCCTGCCCTGTCCCCAGCTAGGTGGGTGAGTGTTGGGTGTGGTGTCCCTAAAGAAGGAAGTGCCTGTTGTGTCTTCCTGAGGCCCAACAGGCCCGGGTGCACCAGCTGCTGCCGGTGGTTCCTTGATGGCACGCTTAGCGCAAGACGCTTGAGGAGCAGCAGCTACAGGACTCGTTCACGGAGCCGTCGCAGGAGAAGGTGGCACTGCACCTGTTCCCGGGGGAGAACTGCACCCTGACCCCGCTGCCGGGCGTGGCCCGCGTGGTGCACTCCAAAGCCTTCTGCACAGTCCACTGGCAGGAGGGTGGCCGGTGCAAGCAGAGCACCAGGGACACCCATGCACTGCCCCCCGCTCAGATCCTGGGCATCCAGAGCGGCCAGGGCACAGCCAGGGGCCAGCTCAAGTGCCCGCGGGGCGGTGCCGAGGCCAAGGCTGGGGGGCGACCCCCTCCCTCCACCGATGCTTCACAAAGCTCTGGGGAGAGTTCCCCTGAGAGTGCCCCTGGGGAGGGGGCCCCTGCGAGTTTCAGCAGCCCGGATGCCTCCGACAGGCTTCCCCTGGGGCTCCAGGATGCTGGGGGACGGCTTGAGAAGACCCCTGTGGCTACTGTTGCAGAGGGTGGGGACGGCCCTACCCGAGAGCCCGGGGCCCTGGTGTGTGCCTGTGGCCAGCTCCCTGAGCTGGAGGACGAGCTCTCCCTTCTTGACCCCTTCCCCCGCTACATGAAGTCCTGTCAGGATCTCATCATCCCTGAGCAGTGCCGCTGCGCAGATTCGCGGCCCTCAGGGTGCCCCTCCCCAGAGACCCGTGTCCCCAGCGGCTCAGAGGTGGCCGACCTTGCCCGGGCCAGGGCATCGTCCCCTGTCCGCGTCCTGCCCGGCCCGGAGCCTCAGCCCAGCCCGGCGCTCCAGCCGGACGTTTGCACTAAAGACTTGGTGGATGCGCCTGCAGAAGAGCCCCAAGATAAGGCAAGCCCCTTGGACCCTCCACCACCTCAGGGTCAGCCTGCCACCAAGCCTCCAAAGGACGTCCCCGCCAGCCGGCTCGCCCAGCAGCTCCGCGAAGAGGGCTGGAACCTGCAGACCTCTGAAAGCCTCACGCTGGCCGAAGTCTACCTCATGATGGGCAAGCCCAACAAGCTGCAGCTGGAGTATGACTGGCTCGCAGTGCTGGGCCCTGAGGGCCAGGCCCCAGGTGGGCAGGCCCAAGGCCCCCGCGCTGGCTCCCCGCCCGCCACCTTCCACAAGCAGCGCCTCCTCAGCTGCCTCCTGAAGCTGATCTCCACCGAGGTCAACCCCAGGCTGGTAAGTGTGGGTTGGGTCTTGGCCCTGCTGGCCCCCCAGGGGCTTGCGGCTGGGTGGCTGGGGTCTGGAGAGGAGACACCGGCCTTGTGGCAGGTGGTCTGGGGCCCCACAGTCTCCTTGGAGGAGGTGGTCCAGGGGGCCGCCTTTCGTTTCCTGGAGCAGGCTGCACAGAGCACGTGGTCAGGGCTTTGGTTCCCTGCGGTGCAGGCCCTCATCCCATGGGCTCACACAGGCCGCACCTCACCTGGCTGCGTTGGTACCACTGAGCCCAAGAGTGGGGGGTTGCCAAGGGGACAGAGCCTGGGACAGAGGCACAGACGCGAGGTGGCAGCTGTGGGCTGGGAGTGTTGCAGGTTTTGGCAGCGAGAGTGGCAGGGTCAGATGTGTGCTTTGGAAAGGCCATTCTGAGAGGCCGGTGGGGGCGCAGCCTGCGTGCAGGGAGTGGTACCCACTGGGTGGGCTGTGCCCAGGAGACCCTGCAGGCAGCCGTCTGGGAAGTGGCTAGTTGGAGTGGCCTGGGGCTCCTCCTGAGGCTCCTGCTGTCGGGGCAGTGGCTGTGATGGCACAGGGAAAGGGCACCCTGCCAGGTGGGCCCCACACATGGGCCGGAAGGTGCTGTGACCAGAAAGTCTAGTTGGCTCTCCTGGCACAAGAGCAGCGTCCTGAGGTGGGTCAATCCCGAAAGGTGCGTGTCCGCTAGGTGAGGCTAACAAGTTCCAGGAAGAGGCGCCGAGGGAGCTCAGCGTGGTGGCCTCACAGAAGTGGGGCTCGGGTCACGGTCATGACCAAACTCCAGGTGCGCCTGTGTTACCCCCGCGACACGCCCTTGCCTCCTGCTCCCCAGGCAGACGGCACGTGGCTTGTGCTCTGCGCTGTTTGCTGGAGCCTGTCCTCCGGGCTCCTGCCCACCATCGTCCTGCAGCTCTCAGCAGAGCTCGCAGTGGGGAGTGAGGGCCGGCAGTGGACTTTGGATTCAAGTGTGGAGGTGACCGGCAGGCAGGTGCGGGCGGTCTTTCAGTGACTAGACAGGTGAGTTTAAGACACTTTTTTCAAGTTTGGCTTTTTGAGGGGTCAGGAGTGGAGACTGGGGAGATGGGAGCATGTCCAGACCCTAGGAAAGGAGGCCAGGCCAGGCCGGCTCCTGAGACGGGAGTTCCGGAACATGGCTGAGGCACTGGCCTCGGCCTTAACTGGGAGAGGAGAGCGGGACAAGTTGGAAACGTGGAGAACGCAGAGCAGGGCACTGAGATCCGCAGTTCTGAAGTGGGGTCCCCGGCAGCAGCCTCAGCTCTGCCAAGGAACTTGTTAGGGATGCGGGTTCTTGTGGCCCGGGAGACTCTGTTTTGATGAGAGACCCCCCACTGCCACGTCCTGCCCGGTGACTCTGATGCAGCTCAGGTGTGAAAATTGCTCACTGGCAGCCCCAGGAGAGATTGAGGACCTTGCATTAGAGCTGGCCTACCTGGCCCTGCGATTTCTCTGTGGGTGGGGCGCAAATGAGCAAGTGCAGCAGGGAGGCTGGCGTGGCCGGCAGGGAGGCTGGCGGGCACACGGTGGGAGGTGGGGTGTCGAGATTGAATGAACCGATTAGGAAGGGACATGGTAGGGGTCCCAGGGAAAGGAGAGGGTGGGTCAGGCTGAGGGTAAGGGGCATTGGAGGTACAGGAAGAGGCACAGGGCAGGTGGGGCCGGGCGAGAGCATGGGGTGCGGTGCTGGGGAGAAGAGGGGGCGGACAAGTCAGAGGGGAAGACCAGGTGAGTAGAAGGGGTGCCTATGTGGCCAGGGACCCCAGCGCTGCGTGGCAGCCTGGCGAGTAGAGGCAGCAGCCTCAGGCAGGGGCCCACGAAACCCCTGAGGTGGAGGTTTTGACTCAGCAGAGGGCTCTTTGGCTGTGATTGTGTTTGATTTTAGAAATTAATCTGTATTTCCTTCCTCTGACTCACAATCAGAAGAGACTTTAAGAAGGTGAGTCCCTGTCACTTGTCGCTCAGCATTCCCTCCCGTCACTGTTAGGGGACGGCCTGTCCATGCCACCACGGCAGTGAACACAGAAGGGCTCCTGGAGGTCAGCAGTCATTTCCCTTCGGGTCTGGGAGTGCCAGCCTGTGTGTCACAGAGTGCAACCCCAGGCCCTTTGCTGTCCCTCCACACTTGCTCCAGAAGCAGAGTTCACATGCTGAGTTTGGCCAACGTCTCGGCCCATTTCTGTCCCAGGCTCCGGAAGCGAACACTGGCTCCACAGCACTGGTGAGGCCCGTCCAGGAGGAGCAGTCAGCAACGCCCCCGGGGAAGGTGGTGGCTGTCAACTCCCGCAGCCCCCGCTGCCCTCGAAACCAGGCTGCCCTCCGCCACGGCAAGACCTTCTCTCCCAGCTCTGCACCTTGCTCCTCAGGTGAGGCTCAGACGGCCACTCGCTGGGCATTGGGGGTGCACAGAGCTGGGGGCTCAGGGCTGCCTAGTCCTGGCCCCATTCAGTCGGCCGCCGTCTGGCGGACGGTGTACAGGTTCAGACATCACTGCCTCCTCGTGGGGAGGGCGAGCGCAGGGCCTGTCACAGAGGCTTTGGGGTCCTGGTTGAGGGAGTTGCTGGGAAACATGGGGAGGGGACCCTTGCCCTCCTGGTCACCTTGGGGGATCTAGCATTGTGAGGTCAGCAGAAGCCTCCATATCATGTTGAGTTGGTGGCATAAAGCCTGAGAAATGTTGATTTTTTTCTGTGTCTTACAGAGACTGTTCTTCTTTATATCTGAAATATTAGAATAAAGAAGCCTTCAATTAAGAGATTCCCCAGCAGCTGAACACAAGTCTTGGACCTGCTGGTCCATGGTTGTATCTGGGAAGAAATTTAAATTCAGGGTCCTTTACTGGTTCCATGGCACATAAAACCCCAGGATAAAGATGACTCGTTTCCCTGAGTCATCAACTTTCTTGCTTAGTATTTTTTTTTTTATTAAATAAAACAGGTTGTCATGACTGGAATTGTTAATTCCGCATGAATTTTAAAGAATAATAAGGCTTCTGCGGTGTCGGGCTCCCCACTTCCTGCAGTTCTTGTTTTCTGTTTTCCTCCTGACCTTTATCCTGTTTTCTTGCCGTGGCTCATGAAGGGGCAGCCACAGATGCTAAATCACTTGTCCTTGGGCAAAGGCACGTGCCTCAGACTTTAACTGGTGGTGGGCTAGCTGGGAGTCCGTATAGTCTTTTCCACTTTTCCTCTGGCTTTAAAGTTTTGTAATTCTATGAACTCTTAAATGTCTACACTCTTCCTCAGTCAAGGATGCTTTTAGCCCAGTGCACCTGTAATGCTAGAATCCAGACAGGTGCTTAGAAGACCTGGTCTCTGGACTCTGTGCGTGTTGATTCAACTTCGGAGATTTGCAAGTAAAGAATAAAGGGGACCTGTCCCTACCATGAAGTGAGGGTGCTTTGCAGCAGCGCCTATGATGAAAATAGCAAAGTCCCCCAATAGTAGTTCCTAAATAAGTATTTATCTCTGGGTCTGTTTTCTGTATAATTAGAGATATAGACCAAGGATCAGCAGACCATGGTCCACAGCCTGCTTGTCATAAATAAAGTTTTATTGGCACATGGCCACTGGCTCACATGTTGTCTGTGGCTGCTGCTTTGCTGCAGCCGCAGAGCTTAGTTCAGCAGAGACCATGAGGCCCTCGAGGCTGAGTTTTATCCTCAGGCCGTGTCCAGAGGACGTTTGCTGACTCTAGTCTGCACTAGATGATCTGGAAGGTTCTTCTGGCTCTCAAAGTCTTTGGAGGTGACTCTGCCCTTCGCACTGAGATCAGTGAAGATCAAGGAAAGCTCTGATCTGCTTACATAGTGGGGACTAGAATTTCAGGGAGAAAGGGAGAAAAGCAGATTTTTACAGGATTTGAGATAGAGGACACCAGCTAGGTCATCGAGGATTCCTTTCTGATTTTTTCCCCAGTGGAAGCCCTTCCACGCTGGAGGCGCTGCTGGGCGAGCGTTGTTGTGCCTGTTCTCCCTTCTCCTTCCCTAGGTTTGAGAAACCCTCCGAGGCCCCTCTTGGTGGCTGGTCCCTCCAGTGCCGGAAGCAGTGACTCAGATGGTGGCCTTTTTGCCGTCCCAACAACGTTGCCGCCCAACAGCCGACATGGGAAGCTCTTCTCTCCCAGCAAGGAAACAGAATTGACGTTCCGTCAGCATCTGAACTCCATCAGTGTAAGTGGGGTCCACGCCTCCCTGCTGCTTGGCTGCCCTGTGTGTGTGAAGAAAGAGCTCTCAGGATTGGTGCTGTCTTCCTCACAGATGCAGTCAGATTTCTTCCTGCCAAAGCCTAGGAAGCTGCGGAACCGGCACCTGCGGAAGCCGTTGGTAGTCCAGGTCAGGAGCCCATCCACATCCGCGTGTGTCTGTCCTTGAGGGCTGGGGTCTCCCTCCCTCTTGCCGGCTGAGCTGCCCAGGACACACCAGTGTCCTCCTGTGTCTCAGGTTTTCATGTGAAGAGGAGTAAATCCATGCCCCTTCTCTGCTTCCTATTAATAGGATAAATAAAGTATCCACGACCCTAAGTGTACCTGAAGATAAAGGTAATCTTGGCACAGCATGAAAACTGCTTGCAAAAAAGACAGAAAGTTCTCGGGATTCCAGGTTCCAAGAATGTCCCAGATTGGGATGTATTTGAGGACTCTCAGAACATCTGTTTATTAGTATGTAGTCAGTGGGAGTAGTTGGCAAGGTATATGGATTGCCCAGAGGCCAGACCTCTCCCCAGCTGGTAATGAAGGCCAAGAGGACTCATGGATGTCACCTGCAGACCCACAGGGAGATCCGGGAATGAGAGGCACAGGAGAAAGAGAGCATTTTTATTTGGAGGTAAAAAGAGGCAAAGCTTAAGTTCTGCAGTAACTATGGGCCTGGAAATGTGTGAATGTTTTTAGAGTAATGCACAGGTCTCCTTTTGTTAGACTCAGAAATCTCTTCCTTTCTAGGAATTAATTTATTTAGAAATAAGAGATTATATGACAGATCTCAGGAAGGGAGATGTATTCCAAGTCCCATGTGTTTTTTCTGCAGGCTAATTTGTTAGCGCATTTAATTTTAGTATATTTGGTTAAATACATTAACCCTCCACCCTGGACGTCGGAGCACACTCCCTGGCTGGGAGAATGCTCCACAGCCCGGGATTGCAGCCAGGATGCCCTCTCAGCCTGCCCATTGCTGTTTTGTTTTGTTTGTACAGCTTTATTGGTACGTAATTCACATACCATGAAGCCTACCCGCTTAAAGCATACAGCTCAGGGTTTTGCGCATATTCACAGGGTTGTGCAACCCCCACCACTGTGTCATTCCAGAACATTTTCATCACCCCAGACAGAAACCTGACCCGTTACCTGCACCATCCCCTCCCCAGCCCTCGAGCCACTTCCTCTCTCTAGGGATCTGCCTGTTCTGGGCATTTCACATAATTGGAATCACACTTCACATGTGGTTCTTTCACTTAATGTTTTTGTAAAGTTTCATTGGCACATGGCCATGGTCCTGCATTTCCCTCCTGTCCATGGCTGCTTTCACACCACTAGAGTGGACTTGGGTAGCTGTC
Source organism: Hippopotamus amphibius kiboko (assembly GCF_030028045.1). Classification (NCBI taxonomy): domain Eukaryota; kingdom Metazoa; phylum Chordata; class Mammalia; order Artiodactyla; family Hippopotamidae; genus Hippopotamus; species Hippopotamus amphibius. Next base: position 122,214,575 of record NC_080194.1, read on the forward strand.
ACAGAGACCACGTGGCCCAGTGCCTAAAGGATCTCCCACCTGGCCCTTTCAAAGAGGCATGAGGCTGGCAGGGGTGCCTCACTTTGTGTACAGTCACCCTGCCACCTCGTGGCAATTGGCAGACCCTAGCTGTGCACCCAGAGCTGCAGGGCCTATGGACACCTGTGGCCTGACAGACACTTCCTGTCATTGTTTCACCTCGACAGCTAACAGTGTCGGCAGTGAGCCCCATTCCTTCTTAGGTGGTAGTTATCACACCGTGAAGGTGCCTTGAGCATGTTGGAACCTCATGGTTCACAGACAGGAGCCCTGGGTGTGTGATAGGGAGGAGTGGGCACCAGACCGTGGACGGGGTGGAGGGCCGCACTCCATTGGCCCCCTGCGATAGAGGCGGCAACTTGATTTTCTTTACCCAAATGAGGGGTATCGTAGCAGTCCACATCTAGTGGTTGTAAATATTTATAGGACTAGTTGCATTCCCAACAAATCCAGAATGTTCTAGAGAAAAGCGAGGATCATGCTGACGTCCCCTCAGGTTTCTTTGGGAAACTTTGACCCCTGGGTTCTTTTCAGAAAGGACCTGGTGTTCAGGGGTCCGGGGTCTGCAGAGCATAGCCTTCCTCAGACTGTCCTGGAAGCCCTGTGTCAGCAAGTCTAGAACCAGAACCCCCATCTGATTACACTCAGCTCCTCTTCTCTAGAACATTCCTTGACAATCCTGCACTAGTTTCTGGAGTGATTTTCAGTATCAGGGTTTTCCATCCCCTAATTGTTGCTAATTTTCCTTCCACAGAGAACTCTGCTCCCTAGGCCGTCTGAAAACCAGTCCCACAACGTCTGTTCCTTCTCCATCTTGTCAAATTCTTCCGTAACTGGTGAGCGCCAAGGCTTCTCAGGAAGGCTTTCGCTTCTTACCTGCACAACCCGTCTTTGGGAATGGCAGGCGCTTGTTCCCGCAGCTCTTTGAGCAACATTTCAAGCCTTCCTGGGTCCATTCTGTCAACATGGGCAGTGGTGTGGGCAGGCGTGGACCCGACTGGTAATCCACAGGCAGCTTCCTTCCAAGGTGGGCTCTGACGGCCCTGGTTGGGGTGCTCTGCTCAGTTCAGAGAAGGGTCTGTGGTCCCCGTGTCCATCAGGCGTTTTATGGGACACGTGTTCTTAGGGTGTATGACTCGCACTTTCGTGGGTCTGTAAGCTCAGCAGGGCCCTCGCTCTTTGCAGTAAATCTTACACAGTGAGACTTCAGTGAAACACATGTTCAATGCCTACCTTTTTATCAGCCTTGATCTTCACAAGACCCAGGCAGCTATCAATTGCTGGTTCTCTTGCCTACTTTTCATGGCAGAAAGCCCGCCAGGAAGGAACCAGGCTACAGTGGCAGAACCTCGGTCCTCGTCTGGTGCTCTGACCGCCTCAGAGGAGCCTGTGGCTCAGTGCGGGTGCGAGACACCCTTAAAGGGCTGTTCCTGCGGGCTGATGGTGGTGAAGGCAGCCATAAAGCTGCCCAGGAAGTGTGGTGCTGCCGCTGTCGCGGGCGACAGCGCTTTCTTCCCACTGAGCCGTGTGTGACCCCTGACTTCCCCAAGTTGGCAAGTGTTGGGATGTTCTGTGGTTTCCACCTCGGCTTCCATGGTTGGGACCGTGGCCATGAAGGGGAGTGTGTGCAGCCCCCGCTGTGTGGCAAGAGGCCTCCAGCTTGTGCGCCTGACACGTCTGCTTCCACTCTCGCCCTTGCAGGGAGAGGCTCCTTCCGGCCCATCCAGTCCTCCCTGACCAAAGCGGCTCTGTCCCGGCCAATCGTGCCCAAGGTCCTCCCACCACAGGCCCCAGGCCACCTGGCCAGTAAGTCTCTACAACTCTGCCTGGCATGAAAATGAGGCCTGCAGGTGGGCTGTCCCCTCTGGGCAGGGTTTCGGGATGTCAGGAGACAGACTAGCATGTTGCTTCTGTCACCAGGCGCTATCAACTTAGCAGCTAAAAGTGCCGGCATCATCCCCGGGAGCCCCCTCCCCGTCCTGGACGCTGATGGCTTGTCTGGCATCTCCCCACTGTCTTCAGACGAGGTGACGGCGGGTGTCTCGGGCCAAGACTCCACCAGAACCCACCAGAATGGAGACCCTATCCCCGCTGTAGGGGTGAGTGTGTTTAGAAGGGCTTCTCCGAGCTACCACCAGTTTCTGGGATGGGACAGTCAGTCTCCAGTTCTTGTTTGAGGGCCAAGGCCATGGGCTGAGGTTGTGCTGGACTCCAGCTCTGCCTCTGGAGGGGATGGGCCTGCTGGGCTAGAGGAGCGTCACTGAACAGGGAGCCTACGGCCTTATGAGGCCATGTGGTGCAGCAGGCAGACTATGGAAGGAGGCAGAGCGGGCCGACAGTCCTCCCGTGACCCCCCGCCGCTTGGACGCTGCCTCAGCCGGCCCTGCTCTGCAGCCCCCCCACCCCTGCACTCCCAGCTGCTTCGGTTCCCCGACCTGCTTGAGGGCGACCCTAAGGGGCAGGGCGGGCGACCCCTTAAGACTGCAGAGCCTGGCCTTCCCTGAGGACCATGAGGTCGACCTCTTGCTAGGACTGGAGTTGCCTGTGAATTGACAAATGGTCTCAAGTTCGGGGACATGGGGCCCACCTTCTGAGAGCAGTGGGCTTTCCTGTCCTGCTGGGGAGAGTTTCCAGTCTACACTCCCGTGCTCCTACCTGTTAGGAGCCGTGGGGTGGAGCAGCTCTCTCAGGAGCCGGGTGCTGGGCCGGCACTTACCGGCATATTCCTGGTGCTCTCATAGGGCACGAGTGACCCATTCATCAGCGTCCCCTCGAGGCAGGAGCCGGTGGCGGATGGTTTCCAGGTAGAGTGTGCTGTTGACTTCTGAGCAAAGTAGTCGCCCCAGGACCCTGTCCAGTGCTGAGTCCCACTCTCGCGGTCCTGCTTGTGGGCCCGGGCTTCCTCCCCTAGACACCCAATGGCTGTCCTTTCCATGGCGCACATGCGGTTCCCATCTCAGGCTTCCCACCTCCATGGCGCACATGCGGCTCCTATCTCAGGCTTCCCACCTCCCCTCTCAGGCTGGCTGATTGAGGCTTCCCACCTCCCCTCTCAGGCTGGCTGAAGGACTAAGTTTTCTGGGCCAGGGAGGAGGAAGCTAGGGGTGGAAGCAGATCCAGGCCACCTTGGCCCAGCCTCCGAACTGTGCCCATCCCTCAAGGGTTTCAGGGGAAGGAAAGTCCCCGAGTGTGTTTCTCGTTGGAAGGATGGATGAGTGACTGCTGGGGTGACTGCCTCTCCATTCTGTCCCCGTCACTCAGTCACTGCTCTGCGGGGCCGAGGTTGACTTTTCATTCCTTGGTGCTCTGTCGTGTCTGAACAGTACCTGTCTCTGCAGAACTCGCCCGTTCTCTCTTTATCCGACCTGTCCAAGGCTCCTCTCCACAACGGTCTCTCCACACCACTGCCCCCGTCGGAGGCCTCCAGCACCCGGCTCTCTCCACCCAACGTCTCTGCTCTGCTGGACATCTCCCTGCCTGGCCCTCCTGAGGATGTGCTCTCGCAGGGGGAGCCCGCCACTCAGATCAGCGACTCCATCATCGAGATTGCCATCAGCTCCGGCCAGTACAGTAAGGGACCTCTGCACAGCCCTCCTGAGCAGTTCCCCAGGGGCCTGCCCTCCCACCTGAGTGTTTGCCAGCCTCTGGGCACCTTGCCGTACAGAACTCTTCTAGGCATTGAGCTCTGCCCCTACAGGGCACCGCCCAGCCTTGGCAGGGGCAGTGCAGGCGGATGCGGCCTGTACAGGACCTGAGCCTGTTCATGGTCTGGCGGGGCTGCCTCTGGTCTTGGAGACAGAGTGGGCCCACGAGGCATCTCCAGCCTGGGGATCAGGCAGGGCGATCTCCTCGTTGGTTCTGGACCTGGGTGGATGCCTGCAGGGTTGCAGGTTCTAGGAGGGGTTGGACCAGTACCTCTGGGCCTTGGCTCCCCCAGCCCTGGGGGACGGTACTGCGGGGTGGCAGTATAGTTGGCGCCTAGTGGGAGAGTTCAGGTCGTGGATTTAGAGCTGAGTTAACAGCTGACAGCTCGTGGCGTGGGCTAGTCACTGGCTCCTTTGAGCCTGTTCTCAGCAGTGCGTTGGGAGCAGCAGGCACCTTGCAGGGCTCTCAGCAGCAGCAGGAGAGGGTTTAGGTGACGCTCTCAATACAGGGCCTGTCTCTGAAGGTGGGCATGGATCCCTGCTGTTGGGGGCCCCAGTGGGGTCCCAGGCCTCCCAGTTCAGCAGCACACACCATGCCACTCACCAGCCTTCTTGATGGCAGGTGGGGAAAGTGGGGCCCTTCACCCCACGTGGCATCTCTGACCCCAGATTTTGGTTGACAGGTGAAGGAGTCCCTCTTTCTCCAGCAAAACTGAATGGCAGTGACAGTTCCAAGAGTCTCCCCTCCCCGTCCAGCAGCCCCCAGCCAGACTGGATCGCCTCCCCGACCCATGACCCCCAGTGGTGCCCCAGCGACCCTACGGACTCCTCACTTAGCAGCTTGTTTGGTGAGTTGCTGTGACAGGCACCCAGGGCTCCATGCCCGCCCAGCCGGGATGAACAGAGCCAGAGTCTAGACTCTCCTGCTCCCTGCAGAACTCCTGCCAGGGCTGTTGCTTGGGTTTTTTTCATGCATCATTTAAGTGTGGAAAAGTGCCCAGGGCCCACTGTGCAGATCACTAGGCTTTTACAGACGTGCACACCCCGTAACCACAGCCGCAAGGTCAGTCCTGTGTGTCCCTCTCTGCCCAGGCTCGCTGCCAAGGGCAGGGTGGAAGGAGCTGGCATGTCACTCCCCCTTGGCTCCCCTCCTGTTCTGTGGTGGCACATGGACATCAGATCTCAGTGTTCGCAGGGTGTGTCCATCCTGGCCAGCACCGGATGCTGGTGTGTCGGGAAGGGGTTGTTAGGGAAAGACGCACCAGCTTCGAGTTCCTACAGGGAGGAGCTCCTGCAGCATGTCCAGGATCTGTGCACTTTGCATTTGTAGAGAGCGGCCAGAGTGTGCCCCCTGGCCAGCTGTCCTGAGTGGCAGCCCCAGTGCGGGGCATGCTGTACCCTGACAAACCGGGTCAGCACCATGTGGCGGCGCCACAGCTGGTGGCCCAGAGCAAGCCGGGGTCCGGTCTGGGTGGTACGGGGGAGTCAGCGCCCAGTGCTCGTTTCCTGCTCGGAAAGTCACAGAGAGCAGTGCAGACTCTGCAAAGTAGAGCAGAAATCATGAGAAATTGGAAACAGCCTTACATGGAGGTGGGGGTGGTGACTAGACAGCAGAACGCTATGGGGCCTTGAGAAAAACCAGATAGACATTCCCGGGTTGCAGGGGACTGACCAGGGCTCACTGTGGGAAGAAGGGCAGGTACGGTCTGACGCCTCCATCCAGAGCACTGCGCGCCCATGAGTGGCGAGATGCCCACAGGGCCCGGCCCGGCCTCCCTGGACTGGTGCAGACCCAGCCAGCTCAGGGCCTCTCCTCTCTGCAGCGAGCTTCATCTCCCCGGAGAAGAGCCGGAAGATGCTGCCAACCCCTGTCGGGACCAACAGTGGCACCTCCCTGCTGGGTCCCAGCCTGCTGGATGGCAACTCTCGTGACTCGTTTGTGTCCCGGTCCCTGGCCGATGTTGCTGAGGTAAGTGCGCAAGCTCACCCCCGAGCCTGGGCACAGGCCCCCATCCCAGAACTGCCAGACCCTCCGGCAGATCCGTATGGTTACTCGGAAGTGCTCGCCAAGACTTCCACTCCAGGAGCCAGCATGGACAGAGCCAGGCCTCCAACTGCTCCTGAGAGGGAATCTCTGCCACACCTGGGCCAGTGTTCGTCCTGCTGGTGGCAGGTGACAGACCTTGAGTCACAGCTGAGCCCCGAGGCACCTGAGCCCAGAAGCCCTGGGGTCGGGGTAGGGGTAGAGGCTGAGTGTCGGGCTCCGAAGGCAGCTGTGGGTCTCTTGTGTCCTCCACCAGGTGTGTGACCTTATGCAGAGACACTCATCTCCCTGTAGAGGAGAAGAGGTGGTAGTGGCAGTGCCATTGTCGCCACCGCCTGACAGAGGGGACGTTTGAGCAGCACCTTGCTGTCGTCACTCGGGCCACCCGGCCGAGCAGCGGGGAGGGCTTCTACAGAGGCTTCTCCGAGATCGCATGATGACCCGGGAGTCAGGCTGTGGCAGGGTGTCACCCTCGTGTTCTTTGTCCCGGCCGCTGCCTTACACAGCCACCAGGCCTCCATCCCACCAGGGTTGGTGTCTGGGCAAATAGGGCCAAGGGAGTAAAGAGGGGTACGTTTACTAAGACACCAGGCGCAAAGTAACAGGTGCTTTGTGAGTCTAGACGGAGGCTGTGCTGAGGGGAGACCGTCTAGGCCGCCCCTGGCTTGTCGTTGAAGTCCTGCAGCAGCATCTCCCCACATTGGCTCCCAGGCTATCGAGGTGCTTGTTGGGGGGCCCTCGAGCATTTCATAGCGATACTCGGGGGGAACCTGGATCAAACGGAGCTCACACAAGCTGCTTGCCAGGACTCCTCAGCTTCTTGCCATGCGGACGGGAATCTCGAGATCCAAGGGGATTTTGAAAACAAATTTCAGTTTTTTTGAAATTTCTTAATGATAAAAATTTTAAAATTCAGTTCACGCCTTGCTCTACTCAGCGTTTCCCAAAGCCTTCTCATTTGGTCATTATGTTAAGCAGTTCGTTAATGAATACTTATTGAGGGCCTGCTAGGTGCCAGGCACTGCTACAGGCCCTGAATGGACAAGTCCAAGGCCCCGTCCTTTCGAGGCTGACAGTCCAGTCCAGTGGGAGGAGACAGTAAACTTGTCGACTCTGCCCACAGGACACAGTCCTGCCGCCGGAGGCCCCACCATGCACGCTCTGGTCTCCTCCACTCTCTATTCTGTCCACCATCTCTCGTTTCTTGAACAGTCGGCTGTTCCCACCACAGGGCCTTCGTACCTGCTGTTTCTTCTCCTGGGAATGTGCTTCCCGCGGGTCTTTACCCAGCCACAGAAAGCCCTCCTCTGACACACACGCCCGTGGCGAAGTCCCTCCTCCTCTTCCATCTCCTTCGGGCCACCCCACAGTCGCTCATTCCGCTGCCTGCCCTCTGCCTCTGTCCGCTGACCGTCCTCCCTGGAAGTCTTGTGTGGGGGACTTGCCATTCTGGACTCGACAGCTGGGCGGTTGGACTCACAGTACATACTTGTCCATGGAGCGAGTGTTCACGGTGACGGAGGCCATCCTCAGGTTGTTTCCGGAGCATGGGGCCACTGTGACGTGGCTGCCAGGGGGACTCTCACCCTTGCTGTAGAGGGACTTGCACTGAAGTCTGGCTGTGGTGGCCAGCCCCTGCTGACCGGTGTCCCCGTGTTCTCTCCTGCAGGTCGTGGATTCCCAGCTGGTGTGCATGATGAACGAAAATAGCATCGATTACATATCCCGGTTCAATGACCTGGCCCAAGAGCTATCCATCGCTGAGCCTGGCCGCCGGGAGGTTCTGTTTGATGGTGGTGGAGGTGGACCTCCCGTCGGTGACCTGTCCCAGTGACTGCGCCTCATGGCGGGGGCAGCCTGGAGGCTGCGGAGGAGGGCTTAGGGGTGTCGCCCTCTTGAGATGAGAGAAAATGCAAATCAGGCCTGGACTTCCAGGAGACAGTCTGAACAGAAGCACCTCTGCACCCGGAACGTGCACCTTGCAGGTGGCCATGTCCCAGCAGGCTGAGGCAGTGGAGGCTGGGAGATGAGGGAGCGTCCTTGACAAGGCCAGCGTCAGAGTGGCCATGGCGTCAGAGCCGCCTCCCTGCTGGGGCGTGTGTTAGGGTCTGCGCGGTTCCCACACTTCCGCCTTGGGTGTTGTGTCGCACAGAGAAAGGACTGGTGGGCCTGGCTGTCATCATTCTGGCCTGGGGGGCTGAGACCTCCTGCTCTCTGCAGGGAGGCTCCAGGCCACTGCTGCCTTTTTTCCACTAAGCCCCTGCCAAACCTGCGCCCTGCTCCGGTGGTTCTCTCTGCAGCGCAAGGACAGGGAGAACAGCTGGGCATGGCATGGGCTCTGCTGGATGGTGTGTGTACCTGAAACAGTGGACACTGCTCAGGACCCTCCTACCACGGGGCAGCGGGAGGGTCTCAGGGCAGCGCAGCTGTTGCCATCTCCGCAGAAATCCTGAGCCCAGCCTTGTGCTTTCTCATCTGGAGCTTTTGTTCTGATTGACTCAACAGGAAGGGAGAGAAGACTCGTCTTATGCAGGTTGTGTGGACTTTTAAACACATCCTGTTAAGCTGGTCAGAAAATGTTACTGTCATATTTTAAGACTTAGGAGACATTGGAGAGGAAGAACAGGGTCCCTGTTTAGTTGGTCTCTTCCCCGTGTCCATCTGCAGGTTTCTTCTAGGTGGTCTGAGACGGTATTTCTCTCTATTAGGGCCATCCCTAAGCACTCCGTTGACTACAGATAAGACTTTCCTGATCATCTTGAACTTCTAACACGTTCCTTCCTTGGGCATATGCCCTTCGCAGGGAAAGTTCTCTCTTTCTTTCGTTGGCATCAGTGCAGAGTATGCCCCAATGCATATATATAACCCCTTGCTTGTACTTTTGCCTCATGTTCTGCTGTTTCTCCTCTTCCTTCCTTCTCTTCCTTCCTTCAGGGAACCCAGGCAAGGGTCAGACATTGTGTGCAGTCAGAACACACTGAACCCACGTCCCTCTGGTGTGCCCCTTGAGCCTCCTTGAGTGACCAGCCGTCACCACTGTGGTAGTCCAACATGCAGTCTTTCCCCAGAGTGGAGCTAATGAGGCTCCCCTGCCTTCTCAGCTTGGGCGGGGTGGGGGGGTGGATGCAACATGCAAACAGCCATCCCAGGGCACCCCTTGTGGCTGCGCGCTGGTGCTGTGCTGTTGGGCCACCATCCCACCTGCTGCTTCTCCCTGCCCACCCAGCAGTCACAGTCAGTGTGGCTTCTTGAATCCACCACTGTTTTTGTTCATCACCTTGCCTCTTCCCTAGCTCGCTGTGGACCGGCAGCCTCTGAGGCCAGCGCGGCCCTGTCATCGCCCCCCACCCTCCAACCGCAGGAAGAAGTGAGCCAGTTTTCTCAAGGGGGCTCTTGAGAAAACAGTCTCAAAGCTCTGGAGGTCTGAAAGAAAGGGATGTGGTACCACTTTTTAAAGAAAGCCTGTTTTTGAGTCCAGAGTCTTTAAACTAGCTTGTGTTTTATGATCAATGTATCAACTTCCTGAAATTAGCACCTTATTGAGCCAAACAAGATCAGTAGGTCTGTCTCTGGGCATGTGACCGAGTTAGATCCACAGTGGGTCAGGCCAAGGTTAGGCCACTACCAGTTTTCTTATATTCCCACCATCTGGGACCAGAGATACCAAGTAGCGTTACTGCATCAATGCCAGAGGCAGTGCCCAATGGCAGTGTGCACGGCACCAGGGACAGTAGAGATCCCGAGCTGCTTATCCATCAGGGGTCACCCAGAGGCAGTCTGGGGGGTAGGTTGGCACCTGTCACCTGGTGACATCCAGCAGGAGGAAAACTAGAGATTTGCATCGGCCTATGTCGGCCCTTTATTCACAGCACCTCCCACTTGGGTCTCCAACATAGACTCCCATTTGGGAGCACCTGACTGGCCAGTGTCATCCAATGGAGAGGTGAGTTGCAGAGGAAGGGGGACTGATTCTTCTCACCTGTAATCAAGCTGATGATTACAGAGAACTCTGCTTCTCTAGCAGCCAGACAGGTATAAGCATTTGCTTGCCATGTTAAGGAAAAATGGTGTCATTTGTAGCATTAAAATGACGGATGCCTTTTCTCCCAACCTAAATGATTACATATGTGTGAAAATAAGCAACTGTTATGTTTAAGGGTGGAATTTTTCAAAAGATCCAAGCAGAGAAGCCTCCCACTTTTGCATCTCCCTCTGCCATTCCAGCAGAAGTTGTGATAGTGTCAGCATTCACCTGTGGCGTCCTTTGTGCATTCACGCATATTGTGATTATGCGTCAGGTCAGTTTCTCAGAAAAATCTTTCCCTAGTCACTCTAACGTTGTCAGGGATCTTTTTACTGATTCATCTCTTCTAAGATTGAGACTGAATATTTTCAGTCTCAAGGGAGTTGCTTTTGCCTTGATTCTTCATTGTGAGCATCCAGTGATGAGCGTTCCGTTCTTCAGAATGTGCAGAGGCAAGTTGAAGTTCATGATTCCACATAAGGTTTGTGGTGGCGTTTTTCTCACTCCTCTGAGTCTTCTGGGTGTAGAGTCCTTACTCAGGGAGTGGGGATACTTGGAACCATTTCATTGGTTGTTCTATTTGCTTTCCCACATTGGTCCCCTTCTCTGTCATTCTGTACCGTAGCCTCATCACTGGTGGTGTCTTTTCAGTTTTATAGCATCTTTAACTAGATCACACCATTGAATCCAAACGTGTGCAAAGAAAAGTCATGGAATAAAAGCCACTTGAAACAAGTGGAGGAGGGAAACAGCAGTTGCTTTTTCTTTTCTTTCTTTTTTTTAACGTTGAGATCTCTCAGATGCATTTAGGAAGAAATATGGCACTTTGTCTTGAAAAAAAAGAAAGAAAGAAAAACCCACAGCAAACTTTTCCTGACTGTCAAAACTCTCTTAGTCCTACAGTAACTTGTCAGTCGTGTTACGTGAGGTAAGTCTTGAAGCACTACAGCAGCCCCTTCGTGCTGTGACAGGATAACCGGCGCTAGAGCGACTGGGCAGCAGAACTTAACTGCTGTTTTTTTTAATAATCGTTAAGCCATATCACCTAAGGTTTTCGGCTTGTTTGAGATGTGAATTTGTTTTATAGATTATAAATATGCATATACAGTGTATGTATAAAGCAGAATGCCTGTCCTTCCTGATTATTTTTTGTACCATATTGTAAATTATATTATTTATTCTTTACCAATTTGGGGAATAAAAGGTGTTTGGTTATTTAATATAATAAACAGAAGCTGTTTAACTTCTTACGTTTAAATTTACAGTTCAACTTGTAAATCTGTTTTTATTATTGTGCATAAATACATACTAATACTTGATCTAATAATTATTGTTTCTGTCTTTTTCATTTTAAGTGTGCACTTTGCAAACAGCCTAAGTGGCTCTCATCTGGTGAGATCTCAGAGGAATCGATGGGCTGTCCACAGTGTAATGAGTAACAAAACGCTGAATGTATTTTATTTTTGCTTTTTTGAGCTAGAAATCAGACAGCTGGCACACTTTATCCTTTGCTTCCCGTTTCTGAGTTAGTCCTCTTGCCCCCACGACATGCAGGACAGAGGAACTGCGATTCCGTTTCCTTTGGCCACGCATCCACGTGCCATTGACTGGCTCGCGAAAACCAAGCATCTCCGGACAGGCTGGGCCCTGCTCGCGCTGCTCTGCACCCCTCGCGCGGGCGCTACGGGCCGTGGAGGCGGCCTAGAGGCAGCCCGGGGCTGCGGGGAGTACCGGCCAGGTGCCCGGATAGCTCCCGACCCCCCCCGGCTCGGGGAGGGGAGGGCCAGCCCCCACTGGCTTAGTGCCCAATGGCGGCACCCGGCGCTGTGAGCGGCATCTGCTCTCACCAATCGGCTGCGAGCGCGGTGCGGGCTCCTCCAAGCCTCCGTCTCGTGGGGCGGAGTCCGACCCCACGATAGGCTGTCGCAGCTTGACTGGCGTCGGCGGCGCCCAATGAGAGAGTGCAGGCGGGCTTCGGGCCGCGCGGGGCCGGCCGGGAAGGACGGCGAGGCGGGCGGGAGGCTCCGAGTGGCGGGCGACATGTTCCGGGCGCCGGAGAGCGAGGGTGGCCGGGCCGGCTTCAGGTGCGACGCGGGCGCGGCCACGGCCACGGCCACGTGGGGTGCGCGGGCTCGGCGGGACGGCGGCGGTGAGCTCACAGAGCCGGGGCCTCCGCGGCCGGGTCGAGGAGGTGGGCGCGCCCGCGGGACCGGGAGGCCTGAGGTGCGCCTTCCCGTGTGTCCGGTCCCAGCACGTGCTCCTTCATTGTCAAGCGTGCCGGGGACGCTGACCGAGCGGCCTGCTGCGGCTGGGCGGGCGTGGCGGCGCTGCTGGGGTCCTGCGACGTGTGCGCGCGTGGACGGACCTCGGGGCAAAGTCGCGTCCAGGGAGCCCTCTGCACTCCCGGCGGCGCCCTCCCCCATTTTACTGACAAGGAAACAGGCGGGACAGCAAGTGATGGAAGCAGAGATCCGAGTGGGTTTAAACGCTCAGGAACACACAGCAGCGCGCTTGCTTTCCTTTTGGTTTGTGGAGCACTGGGTTGTGGGAGTCGCATAGAGTTGCCAGAGCTGGAGGTGTCCTGCCGCTGGAGGAGCCAGCTTGCGTTCGAGCTGGTTCTTCAGATGCCTAAGTTTTCTTTATCGTGAACCTTTTCTGTGGCCCAGCCCCACAATAAAAGCAGAAGGGTGAGACGTCTGTTGAGGTAAATAGTACTTAAAAGAATTCTTTCAGCTGCTAAAATCCTTGTAAGTTTGTGGGAGTTAGGTCGGTATTCAATAATACTCCTAACCAAATAATCAGTCATTAACTCATGTAACAGTGACCACTCATCACTCCCGTCTGGATTGGGGCCGGAAGCTTATCCTGGAGTGCTCAGAATCAGTCAGGCTTCTGGTGCCCGAAAACTGCTTTGCACCCCCCCACACCAGCTGGGCAAAGGCTGCTTCTCAGCACTTTCTCCCTTGTGTTCACAAAGTACTCTCTTTGTTTACACAGCCTGGCACTGGATGCCCAGCAGACATTGGTCCAATTAGGGGATAGGTGCCACGAGTAATGCTGATGTGAGGCCGACTTCCAAGCTGTAGGAGAGTGCAGAGCTGGTGCCCTAAATTGATACCCACACTTCTTTGGGGCATTGGTTTTTAGAGAGGATGAGGAGAAAATTTTTCCTTTTAGGATGCTGGAGAAGGAAAACATGTCTTCTTAATTGGATGATTAATTGGAAGCTCCTGCCTGGGATCTGTTAGCAGCTTTGTCTTAAGGGAATTGACTAGCTCAAAAGGCCTTTTACTTAGCTGTGAAGGGAATCAAGTGTGACTAAGATTGCTGGGCCACATTTTCCTCTCTTAAGGCCCTACTTTTGTTTTCTTGCTGAAGGATTATCTGGTGTTAAAGGGATTTTGAACCATAAAAGCATGATGCTTTAGCCATCATTAATCTGAAGTCTCTTAAGCTGTGGGATGTATATTTGTAAAGAATTTAATCTAGGTCTGTTTTGCAGCTTCACTCCAAACCTGATGGGTCCCCTGTAGCTTTTCTGGGATACAGGGATAGGCTGTTAGGGGCGGGTGTGTCACGAGCATGGGCCCCTCCAGGTGAACGTCAGTGTTGCAGTCCCTGCCTCTGCTGGTGCTGTGGTCCACTTGAGCTGTGTGTGTTTTCTTGTCATGTGCCCCTTAGTTTCTCTTGTGTACTTTGAGTGTCTTCATTTAGATGTGTTGAAGGGGTACTACAAGAGGAAACATCCCCACATCATGAGGTTGTCCCCAAAATGGCTGAGCTACTGGTGTTCCCATCTCCCTCCTATAAGTAGGGTCGAAGTGATACCTACATGTGATAGTGAGCCTGTGAGGGCCACCTTGAGCCATTGTCACAGTTTCTGTTTTTTTTTTTTTTTGGCACACGGGCTTAGTTGCTCCGCGGCATGTGGGATCTTCCTGGAGCTGGGATCGAACCCGTGACCTCTGCATTGTCAGGCGGATTCTTAACCACTGCGCCACCTAGGAAGCCCCACAGTTTCTGTTTTTATGGAAATGTCTGTTTAACTCTGTTGGTTGAGACCCTGTTGGAACAGCCTGTGCTATTTGCTTGACTGCTACAAGGCTGTGTGACCCTAGTGCCTCCCTAGTGCCTTTGTGGTGGAGACGGTCGCTGCCTCTTCCCAGAAAGCTTGGCCATTGTGTGCAGTAATCTCTCTGCTACAACATTCTTGGGCACCACTTTCCTTCCCTTTCTTTCAAAGTAAAGTAAAATTCAGAAAATTACGCAAAATAATATATTTCTACCACCACAAATTACCATTTGACAGTTTCAAATAAATATCGCTCACCTCCTGTGCCTCCTGGAGACCACAAGCCTTACCTCCTCCAAAGGTGTCTTTGGAGTTCCAGTGACACCCGGTGCCTCTGTGGCATCACTTGCGCAGAACACAGAAACTGCCTCTGCACAGCTCTAGCCTTCTCAGCAAGCTGGGAGCGTCGCCAGGCCCAGGACCTGCTCTTACCTGTCTTTCCATCTATAGGGTCTGGTACAGGCCCACACGCAGTAGGTGCTCAGGGAATGTGCAGAGTTGGAGAGAAGCAAGCGGGGGAGGCCAGGGAGAGGCATGTATCCAGGGATGTGGAGTGTGAGAGGAGAGAGCTGGAGAGAGTTGTGTCCGGTCCGACGATCTGAGGGTTTGAAAGAAAAGCCTTATGTTTCAAATAAGTCAGTAAAATAGGAATTTTAGCTTATGCCAGTATGACTTGATGTTCAGTTCCATTCTTAGGATGGCAAATCTCCATCCCTTTTAACCAAGAGACCCAAGCCTGTTGGACCTGCTTGAAAATAGGCCAAGAAAAATCTGCAAATGTCATTGTATTGGGGCCACGTGATTTATAATGGATACTTTTTTTTTTTATCAAATCCTTAAAGAAATGCTAACTGCTGGACAGGCATCCCTGACCCCTTCCTTTAAGCCAGTGTGACTGAGCCCACATGGAAGGCCAGCTAGCCTGCTTGCTGCGCACTCAGCTTGGGTGGTGGTAACTGGCCTGCCTGCAGTCTCCATCCAGGCTAGTGGGCGCACTGATGGCCCTCAGAGCAGACGAGTGCTTTCTGCCATCCTGCTACAGCCAGAAAGCAGAGGACTCCGTTCCCTTTATTTTTAATTTTTTAATTTTTTAATATTAGTGACATTTTTTCTTTTTATTTATTTTTTATTTTTTTATATTATTATTATTTATTTATTTATTGGCTGTGTTCGGTCTTCATTGCTGCACACAGGCTTTCTCTAGTTGTGGCGAGCAGGGGCCACTCTTTGTTGTGTGCAGGCTCCCCATTGCTGTGGCTTCCCTTGTTGTGGAGCACGGGCTCTAGGCACGTGGGCTTCAGTAGTTGCGGCACATGGGCTCAATAGTTGTGGCTCACGGGCTCTAAAGCGCAGGCTCAATAGTTGTGGCACACGGGCCTAGTTGCTCCGTGGCGTGTGGGATCCTCCTGGAGCAGGAATCGAACCCGTGTCCCCTGCATTGGCAGGCGGATTCCCAGCCACCGCGCCACTTAGGAAGCCCCCGTTCCCTTTAAATGACAACAAATAATCAGCTCCACTTCTGGCTCTGTTGAGGAGACAGCATGCTAAACACCCTATTCTTCTAGTGTCTGCATCACTTCCGTGTGGCGAGAGCTCCGCAGTTTCACCTCTTTCTGAATGTCTGGGGTCACAGATGGTCCTCTTGCTTAGGACTGGCAAAAGAGCAGGTGCCACTCAGCTGTTTAAAACTCTGCTTTAAAATATGTTTGAAAATCTAGGTGTCCTGGGACTTCCCTGGCGGTCCACTCTAGTTAGGGTGCCTCGCTTCTACTGCAGGGGACACAGGTTCAGTCCCTGGTGGGAGGACTAAGATCCCACATGCTGCACTGCTCAGCCATAGGAGTCCTGAAAAGATGCATATGAATTCAGTGCGTTGCTGCCCTGCTACAGTAGATTGATGCTCTTGGGGTATCAGGGCAGAGCCTTATGGAATTTTCTTAATTCTTCAGTTATTGCAATAAAAAGTGACTGAAGGTCCTGCTCTTCCACTTCTGAAATATACAGTGTCCAAGTGCATGGCAGATTCCCAAGATCAAGACCACAGTAGATTCAGCTGGTGGTGACTGAGTGTGGGAATAGCACTGCTCTCTGTGGGTGTTTAATTAAAATCCACACTTGCAGGATGCCAGTGTATGCTGGGGATGACACTCTGCACATGCATTAATCTAAAGTGAACAGTGGTCCACCTGGTGTGTTCTGATCTTTCTGATGTTTAGTTTGTTGTTGGTCATACCAGCCCTTGGGACAGGAGACCATCAGCCTGGTGTAGATTCCCAAGACTCACATGGGTTAGTGGGGGTGGCGCTCCCCATGGTCTGAGCTGACACTTTCTGTTAGAAATGTGAGCCATATAAGGAATTGTAAATTTTCTAGCAGCCACATTTTAAAGAGTAAAAAAAGAATCAGGAAAAATTAAGTTTAATAGATATTATTCAACTTAATATATACAAAACATTATTTCAACATGTGATCAATACAGTTAGAGAGATATTTTGCCTTTTCTTTGTGCTGAGTCTTTGAAGTTCCGTGTGTAGCCTGCACCTATAGCACATCAGAACCCAGACCCACATGTCCAAGTGCCCACTGGCCACAGTGGCCAGTTGCTGCCCTTCTGAGGTCCCAGCGCTCTGTGTCAAGCTTGCTCTGTGGCTAAGTAGTGAGCTGCCCCGTCATTTTTTTCTAGAGGACATTGAGAGGAGTATTAGGGTGCAGTCTGAGCTCTGCAGCCAGACTGCCTAGGTCTGAGTCCTGGCTCTGCCACTTCCTTTGTGGCCCTCCTTGTGATTTCTCTTTATCTCAGATTCATCATCTGTGAAAATCATGCATACTTTGGAGGGTGGCCATGTCAGGTCCTTGGAACAAGAGCTGGCATGTATAACCTGAGCGAGTGCGAACCACAACACCCAGCACTATTGTCTGCTAATTAAAATGACTATTACACTCTACTGAACTGGCTCAGTTTGCCTGTTTTAGGGAAACTTTAATTTTACTAATGAGAGGTCACAGGAATAACATCAGAGCATGCACATCTCTAGAGGTCTTGGTGTAACCAAGATGTTCAGAGAAAACCTTTAAGAGAACTCAAGGGCAGGGAGGGAGGTTTGCCGTCCATCCACCTGGTGGGCCGTGGGCTCGTGCCATGGTGTGTGGTTTTCCCACAGACATCAGCCCTGACTGGCTGTGCCACAGCCCCTGGACGGTGGTGCCTGGGCCAGCCATCAGCCCCTCACACCCTCTCTGCTTGCAGGGCTGTGAAGCCCCCAGGAGGAGAGCCAGGAGATCGTCCAGAAGAAGCTGCGCCTCCACGCCGGCCCGACAGGATGGCATCTAATATTTTTGGACCAACTGAAGAACCTCAGAACATACCCAAAAGGACCAATCCCCCGGGTATGGGCTTTCGACTCCGTAGTCCTTTGGCCTCTATCTGTTCTTTTATGCTGCTCTTTTGAAAAGATTTTCTCTTTATTGATCCTTCCAAGTATTTTCTGGTGCAGGTCATCCCCTGCCACAGGGTCCCTGAGTGGAAGGGGAGTTTATCCTGACTTGTGCTTTGTGTCCTGAACTGGAGCTCCCCCTCATCTGTCAGCAGACACTGGCTGTGTATAGGCACTGAGGATACAAAGGCTGAGAGTGGGGTTCCGGTTCCCACCAGGGAGGCCCTCCAAGTTGTCCGTGGACTCCTTGAGGTTCTTGAAATTGCATGCAAAATGTGCATTTAGAGTATTTTTAATCAGATTTTTGGTGGGATTGAAACTAAAAAGGTGGCTCAGCCTGGCACACATCTGCGTGGCTCCTCAGTACTTACCCACCTTCCAGTGGCTCCAGTGGGAGGGAATCTCAGAAGAGTAGTTCTCTTGGCTGATGGATGGTCCGGCTGAGTGACCTCACAGTAATAGTTACCTGAGGAGCTTTCCCCTTTCTGTGTCCACGAGGGAAAAGCAAAGTTTGTTCCATCCTTAAAGATCTGAGAGGCCTGACACAGGAGTCATTATTTCAGACAAACAATGAAATCAGGCGGAACCAGAGCTGGAACTGTTCCCTACCCCACCCCAATTCTGGGTACAAATATTGCTTGACAACCTAGAGGAACAAAAGCAATAGATTCAAAGCTAGGTTTTTGTTTGGTTCTTTTCAGTGGTTGGGGGTGGAGGTAGGTGAGGAGGGGTGGAGGTTAGTGATGTCTTTGGATTTAGTTACAGCAGAGAAGCAGGTGTTTCTCACTGAGTAACATTCTCCTCTACCCAGCTGATGGGTGCTGGGCCAGGAGTTCTCAGCCCTGCACACCCTTTGTACCAGCGATGTGATGCGGCAGATAGACTCAAACCGGAGGCGCATGGGGGTGAGCGCCCCAGCCACCGTGGCCCTGGCTCGGCATCGAGCGCATCTGCAGCTGTCTCTGGGGCTTCGGGTCCTCTAGACAGTGTAGTGGCATGGGGCGGTACTGCTTTGCCAGGCCCTCAAAATCTCATGCTCCCCCAGCCCTCGTGTCCCATGGGCAGCCTGGGCCCCTCCTGACTGGAGAGGTAGAAAACCTGTGCATTGTGCACGGTCACAAGGTGCAGCGACAGCCACTGGACACCCTGTGCCCAAATGTCTGCTTCTCACAATCCTGTTATTTGGGGTTTGTTTTCTGTCCTGCCAAGTGCTCTGTGATGACAGTTGAACATTTAACAAATGCTGAAATCACCCCTCTGCCTGCTTCCATCACCCAAGAGTTCTTTTTAACTGATGAATGGATTAAGATAGAGTAACATTTTAAAAAGAAAGAGGAAGGAGGAAAGGGAAGGATGAAAGGAAAGAAGGAAGATCACCTGTGATGAATTGTCAGGGGCAGCCTGGAAGGGAACCTGTCCCCGCAGACGCCCAGGAGGGCCTGACTGAGCATGTGCGGAGCAGGGGCCTTGCCACCTGCCGTCATTGGAAGTTAACCCAGACTGGTCAGGTGCTGAGTTTCCTCTCCTCTTCTGGTTTAGACCTCCTCCTGACAGTGGCGACTGATGATGTTTGCTAGGGGTTGTGCTGAGTCATCTCCACAGCCTGGGGGGGGAGGTATGTTACCCCCTTTACAGAGGAGGAAGCTGAGGCTCGGGGTTCACTGGCCTGCCTGAGCCCACAGTTTGCTGGTGGCAGAACTAGCCTTTGGAAGCATGTTTTCCTGACTCAGGAACCCATGCTCCCAACTTACCTCCTGAATATACCAATTGGGGTAGGTTTCCTGAGATGGAATTGCTAGGCCAATTCAAAATGCAGGTGCTTTTACTGGTCTTCAGATGTGTCCTCAAGGACGTCAGCTGTGCTCACTTCCCACACTCTGCCAACACAGGGTCTCTCGTGATTTGGTTCTTTACAAAGTATATCTTGAATTTATTTTTCTTTAACTGTGAGTGAATTGAGCATCTTTTCCACCTTCAAAGCCGAATTTATCTTTCAGGTAAAATGTTGAGTAATGGACATGCAGTGTGATTACTTTTTATAAAGTTCAAAAACAGAACTGTGTTGTTTAGGGTTGGACATATACATGGTAAAACTAGAACAAGTTTGTAGTTTCCAGAAAATTTAGGCACAGAAACACACAGGTTTCTGGGAGCTGATAGCATTCTGTAATCACAGAATCATGTGATTATCCACGATCATCTGCAGTCGTTACTTGGGTGTTTGCTTTATTTATGTCTTAGGTCCTTTTCTGTGTCATGTTTCACAATTTTTAAAATGTTTTCAAGTGAGCAGTGCCTTTAGCCAAAAACTTCAAATTGAGTTATTTTTATCTTGCATTTTAAAATAAGCTGAACATGCATCTTAGAAAGAATTTACTTAAGCATGACCAGCAACAGTATGGTAACAGGCAGTGAGGGGGTGGCCTCAGGCAGTAGCTCTTCTCCACTTTGTGGTCCACGCATTTCTGCTGACAACACTCTGTTAGCAAGAGCAGCCCGGCAGCGTGACTGGGAGCTTCCTCTTCAGGCCCTGCTCCGCCCACTCCATGTGTGTCAACTCACTTATCCCACCTATGACCCCAGCCAGGTGCTGTCACGCAGTTGGGCAGCAGCTGAGCAGGACCCTGCCCTGCACTGAGCCCTGACCCCGCACTGTGCCGCCTGCCCCAGCCCGAGGGCTGCGCGTTCCTGGGAGGCCACGGCTGGGGCTAGAAGGCTTGTGGTCGGCCTCAAATGACACAAATGTGTGCGTCTTCCTGCGGTCAGTCCCACCCATTCTCTCAGCTTCTCCCATCCCAGAAAGGCTTCCCATCCTTGTGGAGCTGCGCTTTTTGTCCCCCGGATGACTGACCGGCACCCCGGAAGGCTTGCCGGGTCTTAGGGCTACGAGGGGACAAGCCCCCGTGGAGCCGCCGCCTCCTCCTCGGAGCTCCTTGCTGCTCGCACGGTGTGCTATCCACTGTGCTAACAGTGTGGGTTTTTACAGCCAAGAAGTGACTTTTTAATTTCTTGGAGACAGTCAACAAAGATCACAACTATAAAAATGAGCACATTTAGGAGTCCTATGCCCCCGCACCACAGCCACCCCATTTCCTGAGCAGACAGCCCCCAGAGGGGACCACTTTGGGGAGAGGGAAGTAGAGCAGCCACCACCCTTTATTCAGATAGACAGATAAGAATACCCTTCCTTTTACAGTAAGACACTGCATGCTGTCCAGATTGTTGTGCACCGTTTTCACTGAATGGTGCGTCCAGGGGATGCTTCTTTAGCAAACACTCACTGAGCATTTGTGTCCCCAGCGTTGTCGTAAGCATTTGACACACGAGCGACAGTCAGTCATTGAATCCCCTCGCAGCACCGTGAGGAAGGGCCTCTCACCTCCACCATTTGAAGGGTAAGGAATGTGGGACGCAGAGGAGCCAAGCAACTTGTGTCTGGTCTTACAGCCATTTGTGGACGCCCCTTCTTTCTCCTGTAAGATTATCAATCTTGGCGGGCACTCAGTGGAACAGAGGTGCTGGTGTTTGCTGAGTGCAGAGGTTGACAGACTGGCGTCTTTCCATTTAATGTCAGCATTTACTTCTCATGTCTGTGCCTTAGCCATCAGCTTATAAGAACTTACAGCTGAGATGCATACGTTCATTGTAGCTCATCAAATCATTTCTATTTGGCAGCAAAGATGTTAAATGGCTATAATTCACTGCTATATCTAGTTGTCACTGGAAGTTCCAGCCAGATTGAGGTGAGGAGAGTGGCTAATAAATGACGTTTTTCAGATTGCAGGTTTGCCTTGAATAGGGCATGGTATTAATTCAGTTCTGTCTCGCGTCACAATTTAGCAGCTGTTTGCTTTTAATCTATGAAAGCACTTTTCATGGGTTTAATGCAGAAGATTTTTCAGCAGGAAAACATGAAAAGTTCAGGGTTGAGGAAATTCTAGAGGGGAAGATGCTGTTTTGTGCCATCTTACCGTCTTGCCCCTAGAGGCCAGGCTGGTGCAGCTCAGTTCTCATGATGAAGGCCCCAGCTGGGCCCTGGGAAAGGGACTGGGTTTGACGTGGGTCTTTAGGGATCCTCATCAGCCTGATCCCCCCCACCCTCGTTGGCCTGAACTCAGGGCTGGCACTGGGGTGTCACCACGAGAGGAGGTCTCTGAAGTAACGCGTGTGGAGGGGGGGGTGAATGTTCCGGGTTGCTGACCATTCTGATTGTCTCTGCAGGGGGGAAAGGAAGTGGTATATTTGACGAATCCACACCTGTGCAGACTCGACAGCGTCTGAACCCACCTGGTGGGAAGACCAGTGACATTTTTGGGTCCCCAGTCACTGCTACTTCACCCATGGCACACCCAAACAAACCCAAGGTACGGGCCAGATGGCAGACACGAGAGGAAGAAAAGCAAAACTTGAGCCAAGTACTCGTTTAAAAAGGCTCTGAGGCAGGTATGACATGTCGTTAGGAAGAGACAGATGGGTGGCATTGTGTTTCCTGGCTGCAGTCATTAGTCATCAAGTTTCAGAGCTCCCCTGAGTCATTGGAGGAATGCATTCCAGCCTTGTGATGACTGGAGCCCTGGGGAACACTGGTGGCAGGGGCGGCCCACAGCAGGTAGGCTGCTGCCCTTCTCTGCACATCATGGAGTGATGCTGAGGGTATTTATAAAACTGACGTAAAACGGGAGTTTATCTCTGATAAACATTTCACTATTTTTAGTGGTCATCAATAAGTACAGTAACTGCAGTGGATTAAAATTCACCAAATACTTAGGATTTATGGGTTCCTGATAACATTTGTAAAAATCTAATTTGTCACCTTTGGAGAATGGCAGAGGACCATCTGGAAAACTGCTGACAGATAGAATCAAGCACTTAGCCAGTGTTTCTTGTGTGAACCATACCTCAGGATGACAGCTGTTGAGGAAAGTTTCCTCTTATAAAAGTATTCCAGCCCCTAAATGAAGAAGTAACAAAAGGATTCAAATATCACCATTTTGCAAACTTGAAATTGTACATCTGGGCGGTGATCATCAGTTGGCTGCTAACGTCACAAAACAAGACACCTCCAAAAATCAGGGGTCTTGTGATGGAAGTCCATCCTGGACCACCTTTGAATTCTCATGAAAACAACCAAGCCTGAATCAGACCAAGCCTCATATTAATCGACACCACAGGGATTCAGTCAGAGTAACGCAAAATAAGGCGGCTACATGGAGTCAATGGGGCAGATCCTAGATATTTTTTAAAAGACTGAAGATTGCTGTCCCTATCAAAATTCCAACAGTGGTGTGGTTTGGTTTTTTTATTTGTTTTTGTTTGTGGTGTTTTGTTTGTTTTTGAAAAAGTGGAAAGACCTATCCTAAAATTCATACGGAATCTCAAGGGACCCTGAATAGCCAAACAGTCTTGAAAATGAAGAACAGAACCGGAGGCTCACACTTACCAGTCTCAGAGCTCCCTACAGAGCTACAGGCATCCAAACAGCGCGCTGCTGGCGCGTAGACCAACGGGATAGAACTGAGAGCCGAGAAATAACTCTCACCTCTGTGGTTCATTGATATTTCCATAGAGTGCCAGGATCATTCATGGGGGGAGAGCAGTCTCTCCGACAAATCGTGCTGGGAATGAACTTCATTAAAATTAAAAACTTTTATGCCTCAAAAGATGCTATTAAGAGAATGAAAAGACAATGCACAGAATGGGAGAAAGTATTTGCAAATCACATATCTGATAAACATTTGCTATCTAGGGACTTTCCTGGTGGCACAGTGGCTAAGACTCTTGTGCTCCCAATGCAGGGGGCCCATGTTTGATCCCTGGTCAGGGAACTAGGTCCCCACATGCTGCAACTAAAGATCCTGCATGCAGCAACAAAGATCCTGTGTGATGCAACTAAGACCTGGTGCAGCCAAATAAATAAATAGATAAATATTAAAAAAAAAAAAGTTTGCTATCTAGCCAGAATATGTAAAGAACATCTACAATTCAGCAACAAAAAGACAACCACGTTCAAAAGTGGGCAAAGGCAAGGGGGAGGGGTGGAGTGGGAGTTTGGGGTCAGAGGATGCAAACTTAAATATAGAATGGATGAACAACGAGGTCCTGCTGTACAGCACAGGGAAGTATATTCAGTATCCTGTGATAAACCATAATGGAAAAGAGTATGAAAAAGAACATATGTGTATGTGTAAGTGAATCACTGTGCTGTACAGCAAAAATTAACACATTATAAATCAACTATACTTGAATAAAATAAATTTTTTAAAAATAAAACAAAAATTTCAGAACACCCCCCCACCCAAAAAAAAGGGGAAAAGATTTGAAAAGACATTTCTCCAAGGAAGACATACAAATGGTCAATCAGCACGTGAAAAGATGCTCAACATCCTTAGGGAAATGCAAATCAAAATCACAGTCAATACTACTCCACACCCACTAGGATGGCTATTATCAAAAAAAATGGAAAACAAGAAATGGTAAGAATGTGGAGAAATTGGAACCCTCATACACTACTCTTGGGAATGTATAATAGTGCGGCTGCTGTGCAAAACAGTTTGGCAGTTTCTGAAGAAGTTAAACAGAATTTACTGTATGACCCAGCAATTTTACTCTTAGGTGTATAGTCCCAATTGTGTAAACAAGAACTCAGATACTTGCACACTTACACAATAACTGAAGAGTGGAAACAACCCAGGTGTCCATTAGTGGATGAACAGAGTGTGTTGGGCTGTACACACGTGATGGTATGTTATTCAGCCCTAAAGAGGAGTGAAGTTCTGACACAGTGCAACACAGATGGGCCATGAGAACACATGCTGAGTTTAAACTTGACTACGTGTTAGACATTTAAGGAGTCATTAATTTTGTATTTGTGAGAGAGTTTTTAAAGAGCCACATATTGAAATATTTATGGACAAATGAAGTATGGCATTTGCTTTCAAATAATCCCATGAGGGGGTGGAGGGCTAGAAGTTGGGAGGCCCGTGTGGCTGAGACCAGAATGGAGGCCAGGGAGCTGATGTTACTTGCTGTGAAGTAGTTACCTAGGGGCTCATGAGGCTCTTCTCTCTGATTTGTTTATGGTTAAAATTGTCCAGATAAAAACTTTTTAAAGGTAAAAATAGACCTAGGTTGTCCGTGTCTTTGCCATTGCCCGCCTGAGCGAGGTAGGAGGTGTCTGAGTCGCAGACTGACCTGGGTTTGCCTTGTTGCAGGACCACGTGTTCCTGTGTGAGGGAGAGGACACGCCGGGCCTTAGAGGTGAGCTTGTTTTCTGTCCCTTCCCTGGGTTCGCGCTCTGCAGGGGCTGCGGGAGGGTGGAGAAGGAGAACCCTGTGCCCCTCAACCTGCTGATGAAGACAGCAGAGTTGTGACTGCAGGAGGGGCTTGTGTTGGAAGGAGGCAGGGGCAATGGGCTCAGTTACTTCTGGTGAGTGTTCCCACTGGCTCTTCTGCACCTCTTGTCAGTGCCTAAGGCCAGGGCATCCTCTTCTAGAAGCTGATCTCGTGTAGTGAAGGGCGGGGGTCCAAAGCCTTCAACAAACTCGTGACCAAGGGCAGCACTGGGAGACCTGGCAGAAGAGAAGAACATGAAGGAGAGCGAGGAGGAAGATGGGGGGGTGAGGAGGAGCAGTGTGGGGCTGTGCAGTGGGGGGCGCGGCCTTCCCAGTGGGTCACCCCACGTGAGCTGCCCCGCTCGTGGTCCCCTGAGCTGACTGCGGGCACTGACTTATGCCCTCGGGTCACCATTTCTCTCGGTTGATGAAGAGATGGGAATTCTTCATCCAGAAAGTCCAGAGTAACCCTGTCTCTTGAGTAATCCTGCCTTGCTTTGCCAGGCCCTACACTTAAGACAGCTCACGTTGTGAAGTTTCCTTTTCATACTTGTGGTAGGAGGGAGGGCCGTGGAGTCCAGCAAGCAGCGTGGAGACTATCCCTCGGGATTTCTCCAAGCACGTTTCAACACTGACCCAGCTTCAGCCCAGCCCTGGGGCAGGTGGAACCTGCTCTGCTTCCCTCTCATCTCCCCGCATGGCGTGCTCTTGCCTGTCGGATGGTGGGTAGCCTCTAACAGGACACTGTGCTGACTTTGTCCTGCAGCCGCAGCCAGCACATCACCCAGACAGGAGCCAGGCGAGCCCGGTGGCCCGAGAGAAACAGCCCGCGCCCAGGAGCCCGTGCCCGCCGTAGATAGCCACGAGCCCAGGCTGGGCCCGCGGCCTCGCTCCCACAACAAAGTCCTGAACCCTCCTGGAGGCAAGTCCAGCATCTCCTTCTACTAAGATGCTGCTGCGTACCCCACAGCCAGACGAGACACTCGAGAGATAGGATTTCAAAAGTATAGTTTCTTTAGCCCGAAGGAGTGGGGTGGGGAGAGGGTCTATTGGGTGGACACCTGAAGCTGCTGCTCTAGCTCCACTGCCATCATGAGACGGCCAGAACCTCGCCTCCCGCCTCCCAGACACCAAGGGAAGAAATGTGATCCCTGGTGTGAGAGGAGCCCTCCAGTGGGCGGGCGGGGAGGTGGTGCCAGGGCAGGTGCTCCTGAGGAGTGGGGTCTTCACGTCCTTGGTGTGTTGGCTAGTTGGGTATCTAGGAATCACTAACAGTAGCAGAGTTTAAAGCCTTTGAGAGAAAACCAAAAACCATGTGTCCATTGCTGTGGGACGGAAGAGCAAGACATGCTGAAACCCTAGTGGGTGGGCATCTGAGTAGATCCCCCAGTCTCTGACGCCGTTAACCTTTGTGAACACGGTCTCTGTTCCTGGGACGTCAGCCCTAGTGGTTTCACTTCCATTCCACAGATTTTCTTGCAACATCTTTATTGCTTTTCCTCAGCAGCTGTCAACAAAAAACCAAAATGTTGTTCTCAGTCTTATGCTTTATGGAAAGATTTTGTACGCTGATCTTCCGAGGTGCCCTGCTTCTGCCCTCTCAAACTTTGGCCAGGTCTTACATAGGACTCTCTGCCTTTCTTCTGTGAGAGGCTGGTCTGGGACTCTCTACAGGTGGTTTTGCTTGTGAATTCTTCCCTTTTTCCTCCTCAGCCTTAAGTCTAGGCCTTTGCTCCTCACCAGTGATATGGATAGTTCCCTTCACCAGCGACACTTCTTCCTGTCTGCAAGGCCACTAACTTCTGCAGGACTTTAAAACTACCCAGATATATTCCAGATAATGTGGCTGTTTAAACCCTTCGTTGTCTTCCTTTCTGTTCCTGCTGGTGGTGGGAAGAAGAGATGCTTGAGAACCTTGGGTTCTTAGGTTTGAATTCTTTTGTAATATCTCAAGACCTGTTCTCAAGTACCAGCTTTACATCAGTACTCTTGACTCTGGTCTGTTTCTGACACCTTTCTAGAAAAAGTCCATTGCTCAGGTACACCAAAGAGGAGGGAACTTTTCTTAGTCCACCCTTTATAAAGCTTTGCAGAACCTCTGGGCCATATTTACAGTTTCCAGACGAGGCTTAGAGGACTTAGGCCAGGAAATTAAATCGTTCGGCAGTAAAGTCTCAGCTGACCCATTCCATGGTGTTTACAGCAAAGATAACAGGCTGGCAAGAGTCATGCTGCTATAATCTGTCAGGTGAAAGTATCTCCCATCGAGCCTCTAGTGGTCTACAGTGTCGGTGCCTGTACTGCAGTCACTTGGGACCAACAGTTTGAGGGTCACTACTGGTACAAGTGCCTACAAAGCTAATGCAGGTGCTAGAAATGTCTTCGTCGTTATTAAAATGTAGTCACACTCCTAGCGGCCTGGACACTCAAGTGCCTGCAGGAGCTCCCCGCTGAGTGCTGGGGGTTTGCGTGGTGCTTTGCCAACCAAAGACCTTTTTTGTCCCCCTGCTGACTTTGGAGCTGAGAAATACTCATTCCACGTGACTCTATCAAGTGCTTCCTGTCTCCGTCCTTCAAATGGTCGTGTATAAGAAAGTTGTCTGGAATTCAGAGCATGTTTTCCCCATTGAAAATGTCATACATGGTTAGCTTTTAAGCTCAAACACACTAACTTATTTAACTTACAATGAGATGTTCCAAAGGTAGAAATGCATTGCTATTTATAACTGTTTTGTTTTTTAATATACAAGAAAATGATTTGCGAATTCCAAATTGGATTGCCAAGAAGACCCTGACCTGCTGCTGGCCCTCAGGGCTTCAGCCTCCCCATCAGTCATATGAGGGGAAGAGCTTTCTAGATCTGTCCCCTGGCAGGGACTTCTGGGGCAGAGCTGGGGGTAGACACCTGGGGGAAGGAGGAAAACACAACCAGAGCAGAGCCTCTGGGGAGCAGTGACCACATCGGCTTACTTTTGTCCCCATCTTCCCTTTTCCTTTCCGTCCTTGGGGCCGTGGGTGTGGGTTTAGAGAGCCTGAGTAGTCTGGTCACTGGGAAGAGTGGCAGAAAAGTTTTTGCTCCTTTGCACCTGATGGGGGGGGGCCGTTTGTATTTGGAAAATGCTCTGTACATTGGGGACTGCCTGTATTTGGAAGATTCATTAACTCTTAGCATCCTTTTCTCAGCCTCCAAGCTGCATTGAGAAATTACTAGTCTGTATTTTTATTAAGCCTTAAAACTTTTTTAATGTGCATTTGGTGCCAACTTTTTTGTAAAGCTGTATCAAAAACAACAAATCTGTGCTCACATTGCAATGTAACTTTGAGAGGAGCATTCTGTTATTTTTACACAGCAGGAGTGGGTGTAGCCCTTGAATTAAACTTAGCAATCACGTACTTGGAGTCTTTGCCTGTTGGTTGGTTGTGTTGTGTGTGTGTGTGTGTGCGCGCAGGAGCGCATATGCTCACGTGTTCCCTCCACGTCCATTCTCCAGAGTGCCTGAACTCTGCTCCTTCCCTAACAGCTTTTCATTGAAGGGGTTTGTCTTTTTTATTAAAACAAAACCAAACCAGAAGATGCCCAAGTTAATCTTCTCAAATTTATGGATTTAAGGTTTTTCTTATTTGAAAACCAAAGACTTAGCTTCAAATAAAATGGACAGGAATATGGCAGTGTTCTTTTTGGTTTCTGTAAACTGAACCACTTGTTTTCCTGAAGAACTTGCCTCTGAGTTGACTTTGAAACTGCCATGAAAGCCTGGCAGTGAGTATATGAAGTGCTGAACTATTAGAATCTGCCTGCAGATTCAAGTCCTGTAGAGAAAACACGGATTGTTTTTCCTTTTTATATAGTAGCTATTTTTATATGTCCTACATGCAAACTTAATATCCTTATGTGCATTATGAGGACTCAGGGTGATTGAGTCTCTCAGACTGCCTGCCTGGAGAGCCCCCCTAGAGGAAGCTTCACATTCTACCCGCTGCATCAGGGCCAACTAACAGGATAGCACTTCAGAAAGAAACCCAACATGGGTGACCTGGCACTGTCATCACTTGTTCATCTGAGAACATGTTCCCAGAACTGGGCTAGGCATCGGCACCAGTACATCACCTATTTGTAGCAGCTGCTCCAGCTGCAGGTGAGCACTGAGGTCTCAGGGTCACAGCCTGTTTGTCTCCAGAGACCAGGCAGTGGCTGAGTCAGAGGACCAAGGTGCCTCTCCTGCGTTATGGTGAAGAAGTGAAAAACATCTAAGGGTTCCCTCTTCATTTCCTGTGCCTCGTCCAGAAACACACTGGCTCTCTGGACGGAGGATGACTAGTTCTAACATCTTTGTGACTCGAACCTTGCAGGGATGTCTATACCTCCTCCTATGTTATTCCATTCATTTCTTCCGAACTCATTATATATTAATCCTTAGCATTCTTGGAGCTCATGAATGAAATATCCATGTTCTATGTGTGACTACAAAGTGCTATCTAAACTTCAACTTAGGGGCTTCCTAGGTGGTGCAGTGGTTAAGAATCCGCCTGCCAATGCAGAGGTCACGGGTTCGTTCCCAGCTCCAGGAAGATCCCACATGCCGCGGAGCAACTAAGCCCGTGTGCCAAAAAAAAAAAAGAAGTAAACTTCAACTTAGGAAGAAATGAGAGGGACATTATAGGGACCTAGGTGACTTTTTAGCAGGCATTAGGGGTAGATACTTAGAAATTGAAGTATTGATAGAACTTTTGAAACGTGTGCCTATCTTACATTTTTGGGGTCTTGTAAAAGTTGAATAGCAAATGATCTTTACAAATCTGAAAGGAAGCAAGTTCTGATTGTTAGCTTGAGCTCTCAAGAATACTAGTATTCTTCAGTAAGCATCAAGAATTACCCAGCATACCATTTTGTTAAAACTTCATTTTCATTTATGACCGGACTCCTGTCTATATTTTGAGATTTGCACCTCGATATAAGAAACAGTATAAATAGGGTAAATAACTGGACATTTGGACACTTTTATGGCAGGGACAGGGAGGGGCTAACCCTGTTAAGACATCAAGAGGTCACACACTCCCCATCTTTGGGACAAGGGAGACACTACGCATGCGTAAAAGCCTTCATGGGGTCAAAAAGGCACGGGATGCCAGACCATAGTAAGTCTTGCTATGTGTCTTCCAGAGGCCTTTGCGATAGGATTCATATAAATAGAGGGGTGCCTGCGCACCCAGGGGAGGGTCCAGAGGCAAATTTACCCTGGGGTCAAAACAATATGATTGGCCAAGAAGGAAACAAAGACCCAGAAGACCACCCCTTTATAAAGAGTTTAAATTCCCCAAATGTGCGACTCTGGGGACTCTCCCTGAGCTCACCCTTGCATCTTTCCGCATGTACTTTGCTTTTCCAATAAATTTTTTTACTTTTCTCTTTAAGAACAAAAACAACACACTTCTTTAACTGGTTTCAAGTAATAAATATGCCCAAACATGTTAGTAATAGAAACTAATAAGGTTGATGCCAAGTCAGTTGGTCTCTCATTGTGGTACTGGTGGCTGCCCTACTGTATTTGCTATTTCAGGAATTCAGAAGGGGCAACATTTCTGAGAAAGGCCTAGGGCAGAAGTCTGAAACATTCCCCAAAATATTCACAAGCTTTTCTCTGTAACTTCTTGACCAGAAAAAGTTAAACATTTCATTTGTTCGTCTTGGCTCATCATTTTGAGAATATAAAACTAACAAGTCTATATTTATTGCATGCTTACTATTTGCTAGTGATGATACTAAGCCTCTGTTTTTTTTTTTGGCTGTGTTGGGTCTTCGTTCCTGTGCGCAGGCTTTCTGTCGTAGTGGCGAGCAGGGTTTACTCTTAGTTGTGGTGCACAGGCTTTTCATTGTGGTGGCTTCTCTTGTTGCAGAGCACAGGCTCTAGGCACATGGGCTTCAGTAGTTGTGGCTTGCAGGCTCTAGAGTGCAGGCTCAGTAGTTGTGGCACACGGGCTCAGTTGCTTCATGGCATGTGGGATCTTCCCAGATCAGTGCTCAAACCTGTGTCCCCTGCATTGGCAGGTGGATTCTTAACCACTGTGCCATCAGGGAAGTCCTAAGCCCCTTTCATGATCTTCATAACATTCCTAGTACGTTGGTAATTGTTTTAGGCTCAGTTTTACAGTTAACTAGGATCAAAATTCAGGCAGTCTGAATGTGAAACTGAAATATCAGACTGTTTCTCAGTGGGGTGGGAAACACAGCACAGTAGGTTGCAAGGGGAAAATTGTGCAGCAGTATTTAGGGCATCACCTGCAAGGACGTTCATTGGTGCAATCAGGTTAGGATGAACTCACCGTGAAGCATTGCATCAGGTGAAAGGCAGGGGTAAGAGCATTTCTGTTAGCACTAAGCTGTCACTCATGGGGTTTTGATCAGGATTCATGCCACCTCTGTGGCACCAAAAGCTGAAAGTATAAGTCTTAGGTTCATGGTGTCCTCAGATGCCAGTGAAAAAATGAAAATCAAGTGGCTAAAAGTGGACGAAATAAGGGCCTATCAAAACTGGTAGAATATAAGAAATTCAAACAGGACAAATGGAAATCAGAAATATAACCTTTGAGGAAATTCCCTAGCTGTCCAAAGGTTAGGACCCTGCTCTTCCACTGCAGGGGGCGCGGGTTCTATCCTTGGTGGGGGAACTAAGATCCCACATGGCTCTGCTGGGAGTGGGGTGGGGGAACCGTTGAAATAAAAAAACTCAGTGTACAGGTTAGGTTACACATAACTTTAGTGAAACTGGTAAATGTGAAGAAGCTACACAGCATCAGGACACGAGTGGACCAAATGAGAGTTTGTTACTGGATTTTAGGATGAGCCAGGCAACTTGCATTTAACTGGAATCCCAGGAGGGACCATGAAAGGGCACTGACGCGCTGAAGGGAGCGCTGAGTACCAGCTGTGTAGGAAGGAGTACGTACTGCTGTGCAGTGAAGCTACAAAGGCAAGTCTACAGTCAGCATCGCGGTCATCTCCGGAGGAGAGGGAGGGGCGCACGAATATAACGGCCATTTCTTTAGAAGGAAGGGTGGGCACACGGACGCCCGCTTAAGTCCCTAAACCGTACAAAATCATTTGTATATACTCTTCGGACATACGCTGTCACTTTATAAAAGTCCTCGCCGGCGTCCTGGGAACCGACAGACAGCTGCTCTGACAAGCCTGACCGGAAGCGCTCCCTACCCCTCTCGGCCGAGCTTCCGTCCCAGGGACTGGCTTCCTCCTACGTCACGGCCCCTGCGACCCCTAGCGGCGCCGCGGGGCTCCCGCGGAACTGGCGGGCACCGCCCCCGCTGTCTGGCAGGCGGGACTTCCGGCCGGCGGCACTTCCGGCCGCTGAGTGACGGACGCAGCATCAGCATCAGCATCAGCATCAGCCGCGGCGGCTGAACCCTGAGGCGACAGCGGCTGCGGCGGAGGCGACGGGCCGCGGCCTGCGAACTACGGGCAACCGGGGCGGGCGGGAGCGCCGGCGGACAGCGGGCCGCGCTGGCGGCGGCGGTGGCCGCGATGATGGAGATCCAGATGGACGAGGGCGGCGGCGTGGTCGTGTACCAGGACGACTACTGCTCGGGCTCGGTGATGTCGGAGCGGGTGTCGGGCCTGGCGGGCTCCATCTACCGCGAGTTCGAGCGCCTCATCCACTGCTACGACGAGGAGGTGGTCAAGGAGCTGATGCCACTCGTGGTCAATGTGCTCGAGAATCTGGACTCGGTGCTCAGCGAGAACCAGGAGCACGAGGTGGAGCTGGAGCTGCTGCGCGAGGACAACGAGCAGCTGCTCACCCAGTACGAACGGGAGAAGGCGCTGCGCAAGCAGGCCGAGGAGGTGCGTGGGCCGGGCCGCGCCGGGCCCCGCCCGGGGACCCCCATCCCGCCCCGCCCGGGGACCCCGCCCTCAGCCCCCGCCCTGCCCCGGCCCCAGCTCCCGCCCCGCCCATCCAACGCCCCCAAGCCCCGAGCCCGGCCCAGGGGTTGATCCCTGGCTGCTGCTCCCCCGTGGCCTGCTGCTCCAACCAGGAGCCCTAGCCATGAACCACCTGGCGTCACCGGGGGACCTTGCAGCCTAAACTGTCTCAGGCCTCCGTCTCCCCTCCATACCCACTTCTCATTGCAGACGCCAGTTCTTTTTGCTTTTTCTCAAACGAGTCCTAGACGCTAGTTACTACTTCTAGTTGCTTCAATTTTAAACCCTTCCAGAAAGGGGGTTTCTGTTCTTCTTATGGTTCTGCAGCCAGAAGAGGTGTTGTCAGATCTTTTCCTCGTCTCTAATCCAATGTTTTGACAGTCTGTGACATGGGTGAATCTGGTGATTGAGGTAAACACATAACCAAAGGCACAGTTAGGCTGCTCCTCTGGCACCAGGTGAAAGACTCCCGGTTTCCAGAGGTGATTTCTTTGCCCTGTGGTTCCCTCCGCCGGGAAGATTGTTAGCTTACGTAGAAAAGGCTTGGGAAATTCCACTGCGGCTTCTGAGGAGTTAAAAGTAGAATTTTGAAGTATTTGATCATGTTCTAGGATACTTCCATAACCTGGAAATCACTTATTTGTGAACCAGTTAGAAGAACCATGCATTACAGGGAATACCACTTACTTTCATTCATTCACTATGAAATATTTAGCCCTGTTGCCAGACCCAGGTGGATTCAGGAGACCTGGGTTCTCATTCCTGCCTTGCCTCTGTGACCTTGTGCACGTCGCCTGCCCACCTCTGGATTTTGATTTTCCGTCAGTCATATGAATCAGTTGCCCTAGATGATCTGTAAGCCCTGGCATTCTGTTGTTCCAGGCATTAGGTGATTTTTGATTTATGGATAGGAAGTTTCTTATTAAGTGAGTTAAATTCCTTTTAAATTAATTTGGGTTCCCACATTCTTGATTTTAGTATTGAAATGGAAGATTGTTTCAGTATTTTGGCTTTTTCTTAAGCCAGGGCCGTTCATGTCCTCCTAGTTTGGTTTAAAGTGTGTTTATGAAAATTAACACCACCTTGTATCATTCCTACTTACGGTGGGTTTTTTTGCTCCTGGGTTTTTTCATCCATCTGTCAAGAGGCTCTTGCCTGTGAATTGGGGTGCCATGCTCCACCAAGACTGATTTAGGGCTCTCAGCTTAAGGTGGATGCAGAAGCTTTTAGGTTATTAGAGTTCAGAGTGGCTGTAGGTACTTACTGGGGAAAGAACTGGCCCCGAGAAGGAGTGGGGGTAGACCAAGGTCACATGCCCTAAAAGAGCCAGGCCAGGACCCAGTCTACCTTGACCGCTTGAGTGGGCTCTTCCTTCCATATCATGCTGCTGTGGGAGGTCATAGAGCTGTGCCCCCAGAAGACTGGAGCCATGGGGCTCCCCTCACTGGCTGTGGGGCAGTGGCCATCTCCCTCATTCTGGACAGCACCGCCCACTTATTTGACTGTTCTCAGCAGCCATTTGATGCCTAACTGAGGTTTTGAGTAGGTTTGTTTTCTTTAATCCTGTACCTTTGTGGTCAATATAGTGGACGATAAGGAATTAAAAGGAGAAGGATGGGCAACCTTAAGGCTAAGAATCATAACCTCCCAGCTTAAAAATTAGCTCTGCATGGATGAGGCCCCTGCTCTGCTCTGCACGGTTCAAGTGCAGCCGCAAGCGAGTGTGCTTCTGGCCTCCCACTCATGCCCCTGGGCTAAGAGCTGGGGGTGCATGTGTGGTCTGGAGGAAAATGCCCTGGGGGCCGAGATGCACCCTTGCACCAGCTATTAAGAGTTGCTGAGCAGAGAGCCACAGAGTGAACGAATGGTTGGCTGGCCAGCATGGAGGCTGTGATTTGATGCTAATAGTATGCCCTTGGTGAGATCTCACGTGATGTTACAACCAAGGAAAGGGCCAAACTCTGTAATCATTTTGGCATTCTAGCTCATTTACTAAATCCAGCAGACATTCATTTTCAGTTTGTGGAAAAGACCAGTGTACACTGTAGCCTGGCTTCTTTTTCCAGGCCAGGCCTGAGATTAGAGATGTGTGTCTGATAACACAGGCACCCGAACAGCACGGGCTGAGGCGTGTGTGTGATGCAGAGTAGCTCCTGCCTCCTGGCCACTCTACTCAAGAAGGCTTAGTCAGAGCTGGGTAACCTGAGCCGCCTGCAGCCTTCTGAGCACACAGAATCTGCAGATTTAAAAAGAAAGAGCCTTGAGCTGAGCAGACACTCCTGCTTCTTGTCTGTAATAACCACGGTGAGAGATTGTGAGTCTGTTCTGGTCCCGGGGTGGCTCTCTCAATGGGAGTGACGGTAGCTAGAGATGGTGGGGTCCAGGGAGGGGGGCCAGGCCCCAGAGTCTGCAGATGCTTGAGTGCCAGCCTCGCCCTTGGGAGCCTCATGCCCTGTGTCCAGTCTCACCCTCTCTGGCCGCACTGGCCACCTCTGTAAAGCGCGTGGGTTGCCAGACGTGGCAAGTTGCTTTCATCTCAAGTGCCAAGTCCCATGATTGGCTGTTGTTTGCCAGGAGAACTGCGGCAAGGCGGATCTAGCCGAGTCAGGGAAGAGCACCTTGATGGGGCAGCCTCGGGTGGCAAGCGTGGAGCATCTCATTCTCTGGGCGGGTTTTACCCTTGTTATCGAGACCAGTGAGTCCCACTCAGACTTGCAGAGCTAAGTGGATGCTGCTGGCTTCTAAAACCTCAATAGAGAGCTTAAAAGTGCTGAATCCGTATCCAATATAAAGTTTTGAAAACCCACCGAGTTCTTTCCCATTAGAAAAGAAGGTTAGAAATGGGCATTTGACCAGGACGGCCAGGAGCAAGTGGACGCCCCTGGGCAGCACTGCCCACCGTGGACCCAAGGGAGGAGCGAGCAGAGGGCTCTGTTCGCTGCAGTCCTGGGTGGCAGAGAGCCTTCCTCACGGGGATCGAGCACCAGGCTCACAGGAGGAAAAGCAGTGTTTAAGACAAGGTGTGAGTTTAGTAGCTATCATTCACTTTAAAATCTTCTCGGCTCTAAAGTAAATACTAGTAACACCTCTGACTCGTCACAAGCAACTCAAGTGGATGTTCGTTCCATGAGACATGGCTGTGGGTATTTGCTGATACCCTGGCGTTTGGTGCTGTGTAAAGAAAGCATCCAACTGGAAAGTTTCACCCCAAACTGTGTTTTTCTTTTTCTTTTTTTTTTTTCTTTTTATTTATTTATTTATTGGCTGTGTTGGGTCTTTGTTGCTGCGTGCGGGTTTTCTCTAGTTGCAGTGAGCGGAGGCTACTCTTCATTGCGGTGCGCGGGCTTCCCCTTGTGGTGGCTTCTCTTGTTGTGGAGCACAGGCTCTAGGTGCATGGCTTCAGTCGTTGTGGCACTTGGGCTCAGTAGTTGTGGCTCACGGGCTCTATAGTACAGGCTCCGTAGTTGTGGCACACGGGCTTAGCTGCTCCACGGCATGTGGGATCTTCCTGGACCAGGGATCAAACCCATGTCCCCTGCATTGGCAGGAGGATTCTTAACCACTGTGCTACCAGGGAGGTCCCAAAACTGTGTTTTTCTAGCCGTACAAAAGTAATGCATTTTACAGAAGAATATTTGGACACGATGAAGCTGGAGGGGGCAGAAGCCATAATCCTCCTCTACAGAGATGATCATTTGGCATCATTTTCATAAGCGAATTAATATATTGAATCAGAAGTTTTTCTTGTTACGTCTCATGTTACAAATAGTAAATTCACCCCAGGTTGGACAGGTATGCGATTTCTTCTTCGGCCATGTTGTCATATTAAAGGACAGTTTATTTTCAATTGTTAACCTTTTTTTAGATGAAGCCATTAAGATCTGGTGCCCGGAGCTGCCTTTCCTGGTCACCTCTAAATATTGGTCCATTATAGCTCTACTGGAGTCACCAGGAGTACAACAGACTCTTCCTAAAACATGGAAACAAATAGGCACAGGAGAGCAGAGAAGGGCGCTTTCCTGCCAGAGCAAACAGACCACGCAGGAAGAAGCCCTGCCACCCTGCCCAGCTCACCCAGCAACCCTCAGGGCCCAGTGGTGGTGGTTAGGCAGTGGTGTGAGGACTGGTGCGAGTTAGTTCTCCCTAAACTGGAATTTCTAAATGAAATTTAAAATTTGGGTTTTTTTTAAAGTTTCTGTTTTAGAATAATTTATAGAAAAATATAGGAATAATTTATGGACAGCCACACCCAGATTCCCCCAAGGAGCACATTTTTCCCCATCACTCTTGCCATCTCCTTCCCACTCCACTAAGACCCAGGGGGTCCTGCACTGCCCGTCCTGTCCTCGGTTCCAGATTGGCTCCTTATTTTGTGCTCTTCATGGTCTTGATGATGTGACATCACAGGTTAGTCCTCTTGTTACCTTGCAGGATGTCCCTCAGTTTGGCTTTCATGTGACCTTGTGACCAGATGCAGGACGGGAGCTGGGGAGGGGCACGCGTGTGGGGGGCAGGGTCCCTTTCCCCAGGTTCCCGCTTGTCTTGAGAAGGAGGATGACCCGTGAGTGCAGCCGAGGAGACCGGGAGCACAGTGGTCAGCAGCCGGCCTGCTGATCTTCCAGGCGTTTGCTCTGTTACAAGTCAGGGCCCCGGGAGTCATCCTCATCGCCTCGCACGTCCAGTCACTCACCAAGCCCTGGCCATTCTTTTGGCCTGATTTTTCTGTTAATGTACTTTTATTTTTTAATCTCCTTTGTCACCATCCTGGCTCCAGTCACTACTGTCATGCTGGTCCCCCAGCCACTTCCCCCACTCCCAACCCTTCTCCTGTGGTGTGAACTGGTCCACAGGCAGATCCCATCTCCCATTCTCGCTGGTTCATCACTCAATCCACGAAGCGTCCTGAGAGCCAGGCTTGCTGCCGGCTCGGGGATGGGTCCCTGCTGTCCTGAGACAGGGCTCAGATGGGGAGGTGCTGCTATATGGTCAGAGGGTGAGAAAGTGGGGATGTGGGATGGAGAGCACAGGGGCTCTCCCAAGAGGGGACTGACTTCTGCCAGGGTCCCCAGGTCCCCGCACTACTTGTCCTGCCCTCTGCCTTTCCGCTTCCTTCTGCCCCCCACCCCCCGGCCGCATGCGCTTCCACTGGGCACACATGACTCCCTTGCGTCTGCACCATGACATTCAGATGCAGGTGCTCAAGTGAGTCCTTGCCACCCAGAGTCCCCATGGCTGCTTCTTGCTTAACCAAAGGGCAGTGCCCTTCTGGTCCTTCTAGCCCCAAGGCCAGTTCTCTTCTCCCTGACACACGTTCCACAGAGATGCCAGCTGCCTGTACGTGTGCAGCCTTCCTCTGCCTCAGTGCCACACTAAGCTGTCTGGTTCCTGGAGGGCAAGGCTTCTGTGGTTTTCAGCCATCCCTCCATCCAATATGGCTCTGTGTGAGGACGGAAATTTTTTTTCTATTGTGTGTCCACACAGGGCCGCCGACACTTCGCATGTGGGTCATGCAACTGAGGATGAGTTTTTATTTTTATGTCATTTAAATTCACTTAAGTTTATTTTTTTAAATAGCCATGTGTGGCTGTGACCACGGTACTGGGCAGTACAGCCATGGATGGTCTAGCTCGATCCCTGTCCTGTAAGAACAGGCAGTAAATGTTTCTGTGACCTGCTTCACAGCCTCAGGCAAGAAAGGGAGATGCTTAAAAGGTGGGGTGTTTTTTCTTCAGTGAACATGTTCTAGAAAGAGGGGAGACCCCAGAGTGTAGCACGTTTTATAACAGAACAGAAGAAAATATTGTGAGATGAGGGGGGAAAAAAAAGCATTCCAGCTATTTAGGAAACAACAGAGAGGTGATGAAATTCTTGAACGGCTGAGAAGAGGTCTGGAGGAAAATCCCCAGCACCTAGAAAGCAGCTGGTGCTTACCTTACACGATGAAATCTTTGACCCTGGGCTTCAGTTCTGTTCTGTTCTTTCTTTGTAACAACTTTGTCGAGGTCAGTGCTGTATATATTTGAAGTGTGCAATTTGGTGAGTCTTGACATGTCTACACCCAAGAAACCATCCCGACAATCAAGACAATGATGATCTCCACTGTCCCCGAAGTTTCCTTGTGGCCCTCGGTCCTCTCTCCCCTCTTCCCCCCTCCCCAGGTAACCGCGGTGTGCGTTGATTTGCATTTCCTAGACCCTTACCTAAACAGAACCCACCCTACAGGGTACACTCTTGTTTTGACTGGCTCCTGTCCTGTGGCATTGCTTTTGTTCTCTTGGTCACATCTTCCTTGCCGAGCACCGCCTGCCCACGTGGGTGTCGATCTGTCTGCTCTAGTGGAGCAGAAGCTCCCCGTCCACACCTGCCCCATTTCTCAGGGACCCGGGAGGCTCTGGCGTGGCCCTCCCGCTGGGCGTCGGGCAGGGAAACCGAATGATTAGCATCAGTTGGTGCCTGGCTAGTGCAGCCTAAGAAAGCATCCCTGTCACCAGGGTAGGAAAGGCTCACCCCGAGGAAAGGAAGTATTTGCAGACACTTAGAGCCCACAGAGTCATAAGTCAGTTACCGTTTTTGAGCATCTCTCACAGGCAAGAGATTTAGGGAATGCCAAGTTCAGCAGAGCATACCTCCACCGGCAGGGTTTGTGAGGTGGGTCAAGGCGTTTGGATTCTGATTTCAGCAGTGGCGGGTTCAAGGCGATGCATTCTGTTCAGGTTCTCCGGGTGCCCATCCTTCCATGTGCCTTCAGCTTGGGTTCCTGCTCCCTGACCTCCTTACGCCAGCCTCTTACCACTTCCTCCTCCCGGTGAATCGGACCCAGATCTGAGCGGGATCCCATGGGTTCTGCCCGAGCGTGTGGCCTTGGGTCTGTGGTGTGCGAGACCCAGTGTCCACCAAAGGGCGAGCTGTGGGTGTCCTCAGGTCTCTCCTGTTAAACTGAGTGAGAGGGAGGTAGAAGGCGAGCAGGGATTAGGAAGTTGAAGAAGTCAGTGTAAACGGCTAAGAATGCTCCAGAGCACGCAGCCTGGTTGAGAATAACTTCTCCCAGGACGGGACGTTTACAGTTTTCATCTTATCTTCCTTTTTCTTATTTCTCCTGGTACCAACCATGTCGTATATCATAAATAATGTAATAAATGTAATATATATTTTAAGATACATAGTAACATAAAATATTTAAATAAATATATACTATGTTAAAATATGTATTTTTACACACACACTTCTTTCCTGTCTTATCAATTCTTGAAAATCAGTGTGAATTAAACAAATGCCATTTGTTGAGATTCATCTCAGGCAGATACTGAACCAGTGGTTCCTTTAACCTAAATGAGGCTTCTTTGCTTTTTTTTAAATGACTCCAACCTAGTTCTTAGGTTCCTGCACAGTGTCCTGAGCTCAGATGTGTGTCTAAAACCTGAACGCAAAATGCCCTTCCCTTCCTCTCTGTCCACCTGCCCACACTGCATCTTAGATGTAAATGGTAACAGTCTTGGAATATGGGGAAAAACTTCTGAAGTTTGAGGTCTCATGAGTTCAGCACCCCTGTGAGCGCCTGGTAAATATTTGATCATGACAGGAAGTCACTGACGGGAGCAGGGAGTTAGCCATCTGGAGAGAGCGTCTCCCCCGCGCACAGAGCCTGTACCCATCACCCCAGTGCACCACTCTGCCTAAAATAAAGGACGCAAAAGGAGTGTTTTTGTTTTGGAAATTCACTTTACCCTCTCACCCCCAGGAAGGAATTTCATGCCAAAGAACAAAATATTTGATGCCTGTTGAGTTTATTTCTAAAACAATGCAACCAGAATTGAATTATTTTCTAGGTGTGACCCTGGCCTAAAGGACATGTAAGAGGGAAGGGTTGGATTTAATGTCTTAATTTACTTTGCCTTTAATTAAAATAACTTTCAGTTGTGAAAGTTACCAGAACTCTAATGATTATGTTATAAAAGAGTGTTTACCTAGTAATCTCTCTTGCGTTCTGAGATTTGAAATGCTGGCTTCTGTAGTCTTAATTTTATATTTGACATGAAAAGTCAGTTTATTTCTTTTTTTTTTTAATATATTTATTTGGCTGTGTTGGGTCTTGGTTGCTGTGCGGGCTTTCTCTAGTTGTGGTGAGCAGGGGCTATTCTTCCTTGTGGTGCGCAGGCTTCTCATTGCAGTGGCTTCTCTTGTTGCGGAGGCTGGGCCCAAGGCATGCAGGTTTCAGTAGTTGCGGCATGCGGGCTCAGTAGTTGTGGCGCACGGGCTTAGTTGCTCCAAGGCACGTGGGATCCGCCCAGACCAGAGATTGAACCCTTGTCCCCTGCATTGGCAGGCGAATTCTTAACCACTGTGCCACCAGGGAAGTCCCAGTGTGTTTATTTTTTAAGTGTTCTCTTAATGTAAGTTAGGAAGAATGATCTCATTCCATGGGATATTGAGAAACGCTTCCTCTGGTTCCTGGATTTTTGGAAGAGCCCACACTCTCAGGTTACTTCAGTATGTACCTTGAAGTTCACCAAAAAGAGAATTCTGAAAACCAAAGTTGAATTTAGTTTTAAAACAGAGCAATTTGTTAGTGGGAGGGAGGAAGGAAGTATATCTTAAAATCTAAAAAGGGAATCTTGTAGTAGATTGGGATTTAGCAGTAAAAATCAGGTGTTTCCCAGCTCAGGTTAAGACACCCTCGGGCCTTTTCCTGAATTGTTTGTTGCTCCTCATTGCTTTTGGGGAGGCTTAAAAGGTTTGTTGTGAGGTGGCCTTAAACCTCTGTGTGTTAGCAGGCGCTAAGTGACATTTTGACTAGACTCGATTAGACCCATGACAATTCCAGACAAACTCAAATCCGTAGTGCGTGTAATTGGCATGTGTACGAGTCTTTCACTTTGGCGTGTCTCAGACAGGAGATTCCTTCTGTTTCACAATCTAGCACCAGGCAGACCCACTCAACCAAATGCTGTTAGTTAAAAATTTTACTCTGCTCATTTCCATTCATATTGGATAAATTAAATTGGATAAATTCAATAAAAATTGAAAAATGTTTAGCTCTCTTATGGAAGACTTCATTACAGAGCCAGCTTTCCCTGCCCCCATCACTGAAAATTCTTTTTTCTTTTTTTTAACATTTATTTATTTATTTATTTTTGGCTGCGTCGGGTCTTAATGGTGGCATGCAGGATCTTTCCTTGCAGCACCAGGGCTTCTGTCTAGTTGTGGCGCGTGGGCTCAGTAGTTGCTGTGTCCGGGCTTAGTTGCCCCGTGGCATGTGGGATCTTAGTTCCCTGACCAGGGGTTGAACCCACGTCTCCTGCAGTGGAGGCGCGGAGTCTTAACCACTGGCCCGCCAGGGAAGTCCCTGAAAATTCTTGATTCTTTTAAATCTAAAGTAAATGATTTGTAGATAAAAATATTT
Organism: Hippopotamus amphibius kiboko; assembly: GCF_030028045.1. Classification (NCBI taxonomy): domain Eukaryota; kingdom Metazoa; phylum Chordata; class Mammalia; order Artiodactyla; family Hippopotamidae; genus Hippopotamus; species Hippopotamus amphibius. Next base: position 122,256,493 of record NC_080194.1, read on the forward strand.
CTGCTTCCTTGAAAACATCTATGGTATTTTTTTGTGACTCTAACCCAGTTACTAGCGTTCCCTCCTGACACTCCCCCCACCCCCAATAGCTGCCTCCCTCGTGTTGGAGGAGAACTTGGACTTGCATGCTCCCGTCCTCACTTATTCACTTAACCACCAACCACGAAGCCCCAGCTATATTCCATCAACAGCTACTCACTTGTCCAGGTAATTCTTATTTCATCCCAAGTGTAGCCCCAAGCATTTCCTCATAAAAAGCAAAGGTTAAATATCTGTTTAGTCTCGGCCGGGCACTGGTCCTCCATGCTGTTTATCCCTGATACTATTTGATGAAGGTGGCATTGCATCTTCCATTTCAGTTAAACAGCTAGCTTGCATTTTCATTAACTAAAATTACTGTAATGACGTTGAAAGAATTTTTTTAAGAGAGGAAGAAAAAGGATGCCTTTTAAGCTGTAGAACAGCATGTTGTGTTTGGGATGTTTTTGCGGACTCGGAGCCCCTGAGATGCCCCCTAGTCAGTTCTGTCTGGTTATATGCTGATCCCCGAGGCAGCAGGAGGAGTGGCTCTTCCCTAGGAGCCAAGTGTAGTGATTGCCGACCTGCAGAACCTGTAGTGTCCTGGTGTCCCAGTGTGCGGTCCAGCCCAGTGGGGAGGCTGCGGGCTGGCCCTGTAGTCTGTTGTGTCCCTTGTGGGTTTCTTGGGGCTTTTTGTTCATCTGGGGAGTTGTTGCCTCGTAATCTTGAGCATGGTCACTCTCACCCCTTGGCTGCCTGGTGGTTCTGATGACGGTCCTGGGTTCCCATCCCAGGACCGTCCCTTAGCTCCAGGAGTCCATGTGGCCTGGGAGCCACAAATGTCCCATGCGTTCGTGTCTCCCTGCCACCTGGGGTGCCCTCTGCCTTTGGCCTTGAGGGCATACACAGCTTACTTAGATGTTTTCTCTCTCAGTTAATGTTTCTGTATTTCCTGGTAGTGGAAGGTCTTAAAGCATCATAACATCAGAGGATTTATTTCTGCATGTCACCTGGTTTGGGGCCGACTTCATCGGGGATCTCGAAGCATACGGGTTGTTTTATGGCATGACGAGGCTTTTGGGGACCGTCATCTACACTGGATTTTAATGATCACCTGTCAGGATAGATTTAGGAACATCTGTCTGTCTGACCTTCTTAAGAATCTGGGAGACTTCTCTGATGGTCCAGTGGTTAAGACTCTGTGCTCCAACTGCAGGGGACATGGGTTTGATCCCTGGTCGGGGAACTAAGATCCCACATGCTGTGTGGTGCGGCCAAAAAAATAATAATAATAATCTGGGAGTGGGTTTTCTTACATCATCTTTCTTCTATAAGTCTTTTTAGCTGACTCTCAGCTATGAAATGCAGGTAACATGATGAAATACAGGCGGGAATTCTAGAGAAACAAGTTTAGCACCACAGAGTGCTTTTCTTTGTGTAAAACTTTGATGCTCCAGTTTGGAGGTAGGACAGGTCTCAGTTTACAGAAAGGGAGCATTTTCCATCTCGTAGCCCCAGCCGCCTCATCAAACAGCTCTCCCCTGGCTCAAGATGAGCTTTGCCTTCAAGTCCAGCCCTGAGCATTTTGTCATGAAAAACAGGGACCCCTTCCTGAGGACCAGAGAACTGATGTTTTCTGACAGGCAAAATGTTGATTCAAAAAATAAATATGTAAGTGATCAGGATGATTCTCAACTTAATCTAGAAGGATACACAAGTGGGAATAACCAAGAAAATATTGAAAAGAAAGACTTAAGAGGGTGAATGTATATCAGCTATTAAAAGATGCTATAACACTACAAGTTTAAAAAACCTGTGGTTACTGGCTCGGAAAGAGATTGAAATACATCTTAGAAGTTAGCATATGATAAAGCTAGCATTCAAAGCAATGAAGAGAAGGCAAATTATTAATTAAATGGTGTAGAAGTAAGTAAACTTCTATACTGAATGCACACAAACTACATCCTGGGAAAAGTACTTGCAGTGTAGAAGGCAAATTCTCGAATGGGTCTAAGGAGTCCTTACAAAGTGTTAAGAAAAATCAGAACTCGGATAAAGGACACAATGAACTGTTAGAAGCAGTGTATGTGACTAGTGGACCTATTCGGTATCACTGGTAATCCGGGAACTGAAAATTAAGACAGTTCTGCTGTGCCGAGGCTGTGGGGACACTGCCCTGCCTGGGGGATGTGCGCTGGGGCACCCGTCTGCCCTTGGGGAGCAGGACACCACTGGGCAGATACACATGTAGTGATGATAATAATGGACATTTAAAAGCAGGCTGAAAGTCCAGCAAGAGGCAACCAGTTGAGCAAACTATGCTCTGCACACGTACACCCACAGGGGAACACGCACCTGTTAAAAGTGGGAGTGGCGGAACATGGTTCTTAGCGTGGAGAGACATTCCAGTGTAAGCGCGTGAGTGAGACAGGTCAAAACGCTGTGCACAAGATGACGGCACGTCTGGAAGAATGTCACCCAGTTTAACTGCCCCTCTCGGGGTGGCAGAATTATGGTCTTGTTTTTTTAACTATTGGTAGCACAGCAGCATTATGGTTTTTTGAAAGTATTGTTTTCACTTACCCTCATCTGATTTTTCTACAAAAGAATATGTTTATATCATTCTTTTAATTTTTTAAGTAATAGAAATTAAAATTACCCAGTTAAAAAAATTTCTTTACCAGCCAATGAATAGCATTTTATTATTCTTCATAGGCTGATCATGGCCACAGTCATTCAAAACCACTTCTTTTAATTTTTTGTGGCACTGCACCATTTGTGTGCATTTTCCTGGCAGTGGGGTGCGTATTCTTCTTCATTTTACTTAAGTTGCGTGTGATGTCATCAATACAGATTTTCTTTCTGACGACCCCCCCTCCCCGCCCCGCCACCCCGGGTGTTCTGTCCTCTGTCACTGCGCTGGGTGAGTCATCTTTCGGGCAGGAGCCCCAGTGCTTTTCAGCACAAAGACCTCTGCAAAGCCGCTGTGGGAAGGAGCATCTCTGGGGCCCGGAGTCGGGGCAGGGGACTAGGTGCAGTTTTTACAGGAAATGCAGCTGTGGCCACCATGAACTCACCAACCCTCCCAGACACCCAAAACCTGGAATCAACAGACTGTTTTATATTCCCATCTTCTGAGACACTCATTATGTCTTAAGAACCCAGCTGACATTTATGCTTCCTACAAATGAAATTTCTTACTAATATTTCAATTTCCTACACAGTAAAATGTTAACAGCTCCCATCAAGGCTATTACAGGGCTATGGCCTCTGGGTCATCGCTTGACTGAGGAGCCTGCCCAGTGCCCATACCCCTGGACCAGAGCCCAGCTTCACCCCGGGCTGTCACTGTTAGACTAGGTCTTCTCCTAAGAACATTTAGGATTTTCTTGTGCTTTGCAAAGTGCTTTCTTTCTTTTTTTCTTTTTTTTTTTTTTTTTTGGCTGTGTTAGATCTTCGTTGCTGCATGGGCTTTCTCCAGTTGTGGCAAGTGGGGGCTACTCTTCATTGTGGTGTGCGGGCTTCTCAGTGCGGTGGCTTATCTTGCTGCAAAGCACAGGCTCTAGGCGCGCAGGCTTCAGTAGTTGCAGCATGCAGGCGCAGTAGTTATGGCTTGCGGGCTCTAGAGCGCAGGCTCAGTAGTTGTGGTGCACGGGCTTAGTTGCTCCGTGGCATGTGGGATCCTCCTGGCCCAGGGATTGAACCTGCGTCCCCTGCACTGGTGGGCAGAGTCTTAACCACTGCACCACCAGGTAAGTCCCTCAAAGTGCTTTCTTCTCACTTGATTTAATAGTAATTTTGCTCAGAAACTTACCATGTAAAGTGTAGATTCCAAATCTAGGCCAGCGACCTCCCCCCCCCCCCCCCCGCCCCCATCTTGTTTTTAAAAGAATTAGAGCAGTACTGTGCATTGCTGGTTATTCCACAAAGGATGGCTTCCTGAACCGAGCAGTGACTGAGAGAGAAGTTAAGAGGAAAGTACACCTGGCCTCTTTTAGATGTTCAGTGTTGAGAGGAATATTGTTACTCTATTGCCTAAGGACCAGCTGCATCATTTGTGGGGCTCAGTGCAAAACTGGAAATGCGGGCCCCTTGTTCAAAAACTATGAAGAATTTCAAGATTAAAAGCCAGCGTGCATGGGCTCTTGCAACTCAGGGCCCGGGGTGACTCCCCAGGTAGCTGGTTAGAAGGCTGTGCTATCCACTCTTGGGAAGCTGTCCCAGAGGGCTGTGGCAGGTGGTGGATGGGAAGGGAAGCAGCTCTGGGGTGCGGAGACCACGTCCTGGGCCCGAGCCCGGGCCCTTCTGAGGGGCTGCTGTCATCTGGCCATCCCATATTCATGATGGCTGCTGTTTTTCTTCCTTGCATGTATAGAAATTTATTGAGTTTGAAGATGCCTTGGAACAAGAGAAGAAAGAGCTACAAATCCAGGTGGAACACTACGAGTTTCAGACCCGCCAGCTGGAACTGAAGGCCAAAAACTATGCAGATCAGAGTAAGTCACTAGCCTGGAGAGATGAAATCGCATTTTGAATGCATTTGTTGTTTTCAGACCTGCCCCAGCTGGGAGGGATATTGAGAGCCTTTGATAAAAAGAGAGTGAGAAAACCCAATGAGGGCCTTCTCTTATTTTCATTGTGATTCCCTCAATTATTTGTTTTCTCTTTACATTACTCTGTATGTCTGTAAGTGGCCTCAGATCCTTTGTGGAAATAACTAAAATATATAAATAAGGCCTCTCTGACAACAGAACACGTTTGCTTAATATTGCAGTCTGACCCCAAATTCACAAATCTGTGAACTCTGTGTGGCCCTTTAGGACAGAGCTCCTGGCTGCTGTCAGAGGCTCCTGTCTGTGTGCTGCAGAGGAGAGGGTGCTCTTTCGTGACCTGAAAGTTGGGCCCAACAATGGTGCCCCTGTAGTGATAGTTCCTGGGGGGCTCATGGCTGACCAGGGTGCCTACGGGAACACCCTGTCCCTTGCAAGGAGAGGTGAGGAAAGGGCTTTTTGGTTTTTCTAAAATAACTATTATTTTACCTTTAGAAGTCTTTGCTTAAACTATACTGTCAAAGTTATAACGACCCTGTACTTTCAGTTTCCTGCAATTAGAGGTTTTGACAGTTGAGACCTAGTTTGTGGCTTTACCTCATTACCTTGGATAACAGTTGCCTTCATTCCTCTGAAAAGTTAAGATCAAATCAAAGAAAACCAAAAAATGGTTTGATGACTGGGTCCATCCGTATCCCAGATCAGTGCTGGCAGGCCACTTTGGTAAAGCCAGTACTCCTGGGTGTTGCAGGTGAGCGTGTAGGCGACCGTCAGCCAGTGGCCACTCACACACACACGCACATGCTAGTCTTTGTGGAGCTGGGGCAAACGGAAGGGCCCATTTTAGTTTTGCATGAATCTGCCCTTTCTATAACTACAAAGAATCCTTAATATTCCCTTTGCTTAGAATACTTTTCATCTTTTCTTAGAAGGAAAACATATAAACTCCAGATTAGAGTCTGAAGTTTTCCATTTGGTCAGCACCAGGGGCAAGGACCAAGGAGAGGAGAGAACAAGGCTGCTGTGTGTCCTGTCTCTCGCGCTATGCTGAGTTCAACAGAGTTGAGGTTGGAACAAACGGCCCCAGACGCAAGGCCTGTGGCATGCTGGCTCTGCGGCCTGGCCCTCCAGTCAGCCCATAGCACTCAAGCGCTCCCCTGTGCTGCTTGGGCAGAGCACACGTGGGGACCACCCTGGGTGTCGCAGGGGTGATACAACCACTGGCTCAGTGGTGGCACGATCATGACTGGGTCTTTCCAGTCCCTGGTCCACGTGAGGAACACCTGTGTGCTCCATCCTGTGTTTCAGATGTTCTCTTTAACGTGTCTCAGAGGGTGCTTACTTCTGAATTCTGCCTCTCTCCACAAGCCACCTGCTTGCTTCTTGTCTACACTTGGCACAACATGACATATCCTACACCTCTGAAGCTACCAGCTTACTTAGGCGTAGAGAGTAAGGCTTGTGTGAGTGTCACCCAGCTCTTCCTCTTTGTAGTGGGAGTGGATAGCCTCAGATAACTGCACACACAGTGAAGCACCCAGACCCGGGCCTGTCAGAACTGGCCTGCTACCGTCCCCAGGGCATTCTCTGCTGTTGAGGCCACCTCTACGCTCAGGGGCCCAGGCACGAGTTTGTCCAAAACCCCTTGCCCCCTGGCAGTCAAGCCCGGATGAAAGAAGTACGTGCCCTGGAGCAAGGGGTCGTGCAGTCAACAAACATCGGTTGTGTTTTCTAGTTTCCCGGCTGGAGGAGCGGGAGTCAGAGATGAAGAAGGAGTACAACGCCCTGCACCAGCGGCACACAGAGGTGGGTGTCCCCACCATGGGGCCGGGGCCTTGAGGAAGCAGTGAAGCCCCGCGTGTGGGGTTGGCTGCCGACCTTGGCTGCCTTTTCATTCCCTGGGGTTCACCTGTCACACCTGGAAGCTGTGGGCCTCATGTGGCCAGACTCCTTTCCCTGAGCTCTGCCTTTGTCTCTGTCTGAGCCCCACGGAGGTGAAAGTGGCTCAGGCTGGAGAGGGTGGGTGGGTGGGCCTCGTGGGCAGGGAGTGCTCACCGGACGTGTCCTCTTCCCAGATGATCCAGACCTACGTGGAGCACATCGAGAGGTCCAAGATGCAGCAGGTCGGGGGGAACAGCCAGACTGAGAGCAGCCTGCCGGGGAGGAGGTAGGGCGGGAAGCTGGGTGCCAGAGCCTGGTGCCCTCCCACCAGAGGAACCGTGGGCCCCCAACTCAGGGAGAGGGGTGTCTGGTTGGAGTGTGTGGCCTGAGCTGAGTTGTGTGCTGAAGATGGCGCCGAACAGGTGAGGGGCTGGGGTGGGGCTGCTGTGGGCCTGCGGGCAGTCACGGAGGCCCAGGAAAAACTGCATACTCCATCCGAATACCTGCAAATTCCATGTTTGTGAATTGGCCTACTCTGTAAAGTTTATCTTGTAGCCTCAAAATCACCACTTGTGGCACTTTCGCCGTCATCTGCAGATATGGGCAGAGCAGTGAAAAAGCTGAGTCACCCAGCGTACAGGGTGCCAGCTGAGGTGGCGCCAGGCAACGCTCCGCCTCCTGCAGAGATTCACAGGGATGGGGGCGGGTGGGCAGGCAGCGTCCTGCAAGATGCTGGGGTCCAGGGGCTGGTTAGTAGGGACCGGGTGGAGCCCAGCTCTGGCCCCTGTCCTCTAAGACATGTTAAATATTTCTGCACCTCGTTTTCTCTTTTGTAAAATAAAGAAAACAGAATCTACCAGGATGAGTAAGGAATGAAGGTTCTAATCTATGTGAGATGCGTACCTACCTATGTACGTGTTTCTTCTACGAACAAACGCAGTGTTTGCAGTGACTTTGTAGAACACAACTAGCTCGAATTGCGAGAACCAACTCTAGGTGTGGGGAGAGGCCCGCACACCATGGTGACCAGCAAACACAGCTGCACGCCCTGTGCTGGGTTTATTTGGGAGCAGAGAAAAGCCTGCAGAGACCACATTCCTGGTCCATCTTCAGTCAAGATAAAACCACACCTCAGCCCCTAGGGAGCAGATTGTCAGAGATCTTCTCCTGGGTGTTGCTGGTGGGAGGCCACGTGTCCATCACGCTGGAGGAGGGAGGTGGGGCCTGAGGCTGGAACCCTGGGCCCCACGGATGGAGCTCACCGTCCATGCCTCTGCAGCTGCGGTCCCTTGTTCCTGTAGCAAACACCTGAAGCCCCAGGTCGGGTCACAGAAAGGCTTTGTCTTCCCTGCCTGTCTCCTTGGTGGGTGATGTCTGCAGACACGGAGATGCAGTCCCTTCCCTGCTGGTCATCGTCGGCTACTCGCTGGGCCATACTGGGCAATGCTGTTGAGTCTCCCAATTTCAAAATAGAAAGTATAGTATGTCAGCGGAGGCCTAGCAGGGCCTAGGAAGGATGGCTCCAGGGGACCACTGGCCTGTTTTCAGACAGTTTCGTGCTTCTGGTGGGGAGTAGGGGTTACAGTTGTTGTGGATGCTTTCTTTCTATAAATGTGTGTGCCCCAAGAAAGGGTAACAGGGGGTCATTAGCTGACCCCCCCAGCTCTGTGAGAATTAAGTGAGGGGTATGTGTCAAAGAATTTGTTCAGCTGCGAAACCTCTGCAGACACTGTTTCTGAGTCAGGCTTATCCGAAGGTGGAAAATACCTGTCTCCAAGCCACCGTCTCCCAACACTGTGAACGCCTCACTCCAGGCCCTCGGACATCACCGAGGGAATTTCCAAATCACTACGCTGAGTGCCAACCTGGAATCGGGGGCTCCTCGTGTTATTTGGGGGCTGTAGAGGCTGGCTGTTTGGGCATCACCTACATTTTGGGCTCTGGCCCAGGTTCCCGCCCAGGCTGCATCCCCATCCATTCCTCCTCGGGTGCCCCCGAGGCCAAAGCGTGTGTGGCTGTGTGGCCATCCTCGCCAGGCCCTGGGCGCTCTCTGCTAAGACACCTTCCTGAGCCCCACCTGGGTAGAGCTGCTTGCCTGCAAGAAGGAGGAGCCTGGGGCTGTCAGCTGCAACCCTCCTGTGCCTTGGAGGTGAAGAGGCGCCTTCCTGTGTGTGTTGGAGGGGTGGCCGGAGCAGCGCTTATTTGGGAAGCAGAGGCAGGGCCATGTCTGGGCTGCCCTGTCGCCCTGCCAGCTGGCTGGCAACATTCAGCCTCACCACAGCACAATGAATCGCTTGCCCTACGGTTGCTGCCACAGCGTATGAGACTCTGGGCTCCTGCTGGCCCTGCAGCCGCCCCCCCCCGCCGCCCCAGCCCTGGACACTGGGCTGCGATGGAGATGCTCCCGGGGCCCCCCCACGCGTGTCTGACTGCCCAGGGCCTGCTCCTGATGAATGGATGTGAACAGCAGCCACTCCTCCCACATCCAGAGGGCACGCTGATAGAGGAGAGGAAGCACAAGGGTTCTCTCGCCTCGCTGGGCTTTGGCCTCTGTAGGGCTCAGAGGGCGCAGACGTCCCACCGTGGCCTGGGCTGCTGCAGCAGATGAAGGGGAAGGCCCTGCCCTGCCCTCTTGGCCCGCTCTTCTCTGGGGTGTACCCCACCTGCCACAACTCCAGATCCTTTGGGGACAGATGTGTGTCTGCCTAGCTCCTTAGTTCAGGCTCTCCGGCTCCCCCAGCAGGCATATCCTTAGTGCTGGGGAGCTGCTGGGTTTTCCTTCACTCCTGGCTTGGTTTCATGAATCTGTGTGTCTTTGAATAAAACTAGTGGTGAGTGTGCTTGGGCCTGTAAACGTGGTATGTGTAACCAGGTGTCTTGTCACTGCGTGCGTGTGTGCCCACATGTACTGGGAGCCTAAGGAGGACACTCGCCCACTGCCCTGTGCTGAGTGGGCGTGACCTGCTGTCCAAGCCAGGAGGGTGCGTGTCTGTGTGTCCTGTGTCCACCCCGCGTATGCGGCTGCATGTTCCACATCTGTCTGTTCTCATGGGGGCTCTTCCTCTCCGTGTGCGCACATGTGCCCCCCAAGCCTCCGACCCGCGCTCTCTAATGTTGTCTTCTTGTCTTGCCCTCTGTGCTGTCCCCGCCGTGTGCTGGCCCTTGTCTGTCGCTGCCCTGCAGTCCTCGCCAGTCGTGGAGGAGAAGGTAAAGCCTGCGGCAGTCCCCGGGCCTCGGGTTGGGGGAGCTCGGACAGCTGCCAGGATTGCACAGGTCGGAGGCTCTGGACACGGCGTTTACAGGGCCTGATGCTGAGAAGGGGGGGCGGGTAGCAGGCCCCAAGACAGCCCTGAAGCAGGTAGCAGTGCAGGCCCCACTAGCAAACGTCCGCCTGGCCTGCAGGTTAAACCATACGTCTGCAGCCCCAGGCCTTGTGCTGCCCCAGGAGGTGGCGGGCAGGGGTGGAGACCCTGCGCCTAGCGTCGGCCAGCTCAGCTCGGTCACTTAGGGCCCAGAAGCCATCGGCGTGACCTCTGGGAGCAGCATGACCCCCTCGGGTTGTAGCCTCTGAAGTGGCTGAGCACTGGTGTCTCCCAGGGGAGCTGAGGCGCTGTAACAAGAGGACATGGTGGCCGAGCCTCGGAGGGGCTCTGACTGGCGGTCAGCAACACCCAGCGAACGCTCTGGAGGCTTGGAGGGGAGCAGCAGAGAGGACATGGGACTCATTCCTCGTGAGGATTTCCTTCGGGGAGCATGGCCTGCTGTCTGTCCGTGCACAGAGCTGTGGAGGCGGGTGGTGGAGGGGGCTTCCGCCCTGAAAGGCAGGTGGCCCCACACTGCCCTGCCGTCACGTCACCCCGTGGTATCTGGAGACAGCCTTGGCTGAGGGACCCCCTTTGTGTGCGTCCCACCCCTTGGAGGTCAGAGCTGGGCCCCGGAAGAGGGGCCCTATCCCGGCACTGGGAGCCCAGTGGAGGAACAGTGGTGGAGGAGGGGCCGGGAGCCCCGAGGGAGAGCCTGCAGGGCAGCGACTGCCTTCCTGGACACCAGGCCTGAGGGCTGCTGAGCTTCGGATTGGTCTGCAGACCCAGAGCTTTCTAATGTGACGTCCAGGCTCTTAACTGAGAAAGCGTCGTCTGTCACGGGATGAGGGCTGCGTGAGGCACTTAAGATCGTCCGCAGGAAACCGCCTTCCCGAGTGGCCGAGGCCCCTGTCTGGCCCCACAGGCCTCCTCTGGTCCTGTCCCTGCTGCAGATGAGCCCCCAGAGGCATAGCCAGGTCCCAGCAAGTCCGGGGAACCCTGCTCTGCAGGAGACAGCATCTTCCTAAACAGGACAGATGAGCAGCGCAGAGGGGCTCCCAGATTCCACGTTCTCTTCCTGCTCCACCCCAACCCTGCTGGCCCCAGAGCCATGGGGGCCCTGCCAGAGAGACATCCTTTCCAGAGTTGTGCCTCAGACAGCCGCCCGCTGGCCATAGGAAGTCCACAGCAGCTGCTCCACTCCCCTGTCCATCACCTTCATCCTCCAGGCCCTGTGAGGAAGCCACCATCCTCCCTCCAGGACGGCCCAGCCTCTGGACCTGGCTCCTTGGGACCCCTGAAGAAGCCTCATCACCCCTCCCACCTCAACCCCTGTGTGCGAGGGATTCGGATGCTTGGCCTGAACAGCTCTGAGCAGCGTGGATTCTGTGCAGCCGTGGATAGGCTCTGGGGCTCCATGTGTCTGCCCAGGGCCTGGGTTTTGTGCCCTCACTGCTAACCGCCTGCGGAGCGTCTCCCAGGGACTGAGCCCACAGCAGGTGGCTTTGAGCTTCAGTCCAGGCTACCAGATGTTCCCAGTCTGCTAGCATAGCTTTATAAAGCACCTGTGTGGTGTCAGTGCTCCGTGAAGGGGGAAACTGCTTGGAGCAAGTGAAAAGTGTCCCGCGCGTAACTCGGTACCCAGGTTCTCCTGAAAATAATGATGGGGGGGTGGGGTGGGGGTGGGGAACAAAGAACTGAGGAGAAAGGGTGGAATCCTCCTGCCTGACTCCAGGAGGCAGAAGCAGGGCCATGGAGGAACCAGGCAGTGCTGCCTGTGATGCCATAGGGCCTATCGCAGGCACTGCTGTGCAGGTGTTTGTTTAAAATGGAAATAAATAAAAGTGACAAATGATATTGTAGCAGAGGGGAGGTGTTCTGTGGGATCACAGCAGAGTGGAAATGCCCTGAGCGAGTGAACATGCTGATTAGTGTGGCTGCAGGTCAGAGGGCACGGAGGTCCCGTGTACCCAGCTACCCTGAAGGTCCTGCCCTCCCCACAGCCCATGGGTGGGCGTGTGGGCAGGGGCGTCCTACAGAGTAGCTCTGGCTGCTGCATGTTCAGAAGGAGTTTGCAGCTCTTGTTTCAGGAGCTACCGTCTAACGCCTCCCTCTCCTTCTCTCCCCGCATTTCGGCAGGAAGGAGCGCCCCACCTCCCTGAGCGTCTTCCCCCTGACCGACGGCATGGTACGTGCACAGATGGGGGGCAAGCTCATGCCTGCGGGGGACCACTGGCACCTGAGCGACCTCGGCCAGCTGCAGCTCAGCTCCAGCTACCAGGTTTTGTAGCCGTGCTGTGGAGTGAGGGCTCCCCGTCACGCCTCGTTCATTCGGGAGGGTGTGGCTGCAGCCGGCGCTCTCGGCTGCTCTGGGCCCTGCCTGCAGCCAGGGCGTGCCTGTCAGGCAGGGCTGGGCATAGTGACCATCCCTCAGCACACCCCAGAGCCTCACAGCCAGGGTGGGCTTCACCCCACCTGTGTTGTCCTTCTAGTCCTAAGGTTTGCACTCCAACCAGAAGAAAGTCAAAGGCCAGGGGGCAGCTTCTCTTCTTTGGGCTGTTCTTACTGGCCTGTCCATGTTAATGACCTGGGGGCCTGCGTTTGAGAAGGTGGACGTCCCGGGTGTGCTCAGCTCAGCAGTGGGAACACCCTCCCCCTGTCCCCGCCCCTGGCGCTGGAGTCCCCGGAAGGCCAAGGGCAGGCACTCATTCAGCGCCCCTGGGCACTTGCTGCCAGTCTTGGTCTGTAAACTCAGCCCGTCTGGTGAAAGCACACTGTACCAGGACGGGACATGGGCCCCATTGCCTGGTGAGGAGGCCAGCCCCTTGCCCTGGGTCTGGTGATTCCCCACTGAGGCCATCAGAGGACGCCCGCGGGAGGCAGAGCTCTAGCCTCTGGGCTGGGTTGGGAGTGGACGTGGGCCCAGGCTGCCCCATGGCTTCTTTCCCGCCACAGCTCATTGCAGCGTCTGGCCCGGGCTGCAGGAGGTTGCCGCGAGCTACCAGCTGTGTGGGGCTGCGACCCCGCCCGCTCTGCGTTAGTTCCACAGAGCGAGCACCCCTCGTGCCTGCCAGTCACTGGCTGTCCTGTGAGCAAGTGTGGTCTGGGCAGAAGGGGTGGGGCCCACCCCGCAGCTCCTGCAGGGGCGCTGCGCCTCCGAAAGCCGCGGGCTGGGGCCTCCCTGCTGGCTCCTTGTGCCGCGTGGAGCCAGCTTGTGTTCTCACGTGTCTCTCCTCCTGCGTTGTCTGAAATCATTCTCTCTTAATAAATCATAGTCTTTTGTGTTTTAGTTCGTAGGTGTGTTTTGTTTGACTTTTTAAAATTACTTTTAAGTTCTTTTTATTTTATGCTCTAGGTTTTTGGGTTTTTCTAATTTTTTAATTTGTTTTGTTGTTTTTGTTTTGTTTTTTGTTTTTATGTACTGTATTTTCAGTGTTTTAACCAAACAGTTGTGGCTACTCGTGGGAGGCATGGCCGCTGGGATGTGGGTTCTTTGCATTTGGAGGTCACTGCTGCACGTTGGTGTTAGAGGTTGGCAGGTTTCTTTAGGTAAGTGGTGGCCTGCAGGCGACAGACAGCTAGGGGAGCAGCGGGAGGTCTGGTTATGTTGCAGAATTCCCCACAGTGACTACCAGGTTCAGGAGGCGCACGGAAACAAAGTGTTCAAGTCACGGATGGGGGGGAGTGTGGCTGTTGAGGAAGGTGGTCTGGAAAATGTGTGCTTCCGTGAGGCGTGGGCTCATGTGCCCGCCCCCTCATCTTTGTGGAAGTCCCTGTGCATCAGCCTCGGGCACCACCCTCCTCGGTGCTGGCAGGGAAGCCTCCCCATGGCACGCCTAGGTGCTCTGTCACGTGGGTGGACAGAGTGCTCAGGGTCCTGTCGCAGAGGCACATAGTGTGCCTGCTGCTGTGAAGAGGAACAGGTTTTTCCTTTACAAACTGGCCCTGAGCTGCAGAACCCAAACCCAAACCAAAATGTTTGCAAGAAGCGCTTCTCACCACAGCTCACGGGCAACCCGGCGGAGTGTTGTTGGCTGCAGGGGCCGTCCTGTGCCCTGTGGGGTATTGTGGGCACCCTGCCTCTACTGACCCCCAGCTCTGGCCACAAGTGTCTCTAGACATCACCAAGTGTCCCCCAGGGACATAGCCGCCGGGACAGGAGCCCCGCCTAGAGGAGGACAGGGACGTGAGGTTCCTGGTATTGAGTCTTAGCCCAGGGAGAGGCAGCACCTGGCGGTGCCCAGGCTGCTCGGGAAAAGGCAGATCCCAGAAATCTCCCAACCAGCTGTGATTCCTGGTCACCTGGAGGTGGCCACGGGCGCCTGGTCAGCTCTTCCTGGTTAAAGATGCGGGTGGGTTGGTCCCGTATCCATCCAGCTTCACAGAGAGGGCATCAGCTCCTGTCATCAGCTCCTCCTGTAGGAAAGTTCTCCTGAAAGTGTGTCCTCTGGGGAAGCCCTATGATCCGGTGCCGACGGGAACTTGTACCCGGAGGGGCCTCTCAGCGCTGCCCCTCCTGCCACACACACAGGGAGCCTCAGCCCCTCCCGAGGCTGTGCCCCTTCTTGGCACCAGGCAAGAGGCTGTGGGAGATGCAGGGCACCTGCTCGGGGGTGAGTCTGGGGTTACTGACGTTAGTTCACAGAAGAGCGCAGGCTGTTTATGTTGAGGTCCCCTGATACCTTCACCGGAAAGACAGTCGGAGAGGAATGTTCGCTTCCTGCCCACACTTATTCAAACAATGTGTTCTCTCTCCAGGGAGATTCTTAAGGTCGACAGTCGATTGCAGTTTTTACTGATCTGGTCTTTTTTTCACTTCTGGAACATTTGGGGGAACGTCCCATTCTGTGGAAGTCCAGTTTCAATTTGTTTGCATTTGCGTAGGTGTTGAAGGCAAACTTTGGTTCCGTTGGGCCATGGAGGTTAAGTGAGACCTGTCCCCTGGCGTCTCTTTGTTGGGGAGGCCACCACTGGCAGAATCGGGGAGGTGTCCGACCGTCATAGCCCCCAGCTGTGGCCAGGATGGGAGGCAGGAGGCGGGAACCGGAGGGACCAGCCCTCGAGGGCCTCTCAGCAGACCGGTAACTTGGTCAGAAAACACTCCCGTCTCCGTGGCTTTCTCCCCAGCCAGGGAGCCTCTACCCTGCCCTGGGCTGTGGGTGGGCTGTGGGTTAGCTCTGCCCACCCACCGGTGGCAAGGGCTTACCAGCCACGTCCACATAGCTTCATATCTAGCCCCATCCTGGGGAGCATGGGAGCCGAAAGCCTGCTCCAAGCCATTGACATAAGGTGTAGACGCCCCTGGAAAGCCAGAGGCCCATTAGCCACGTGAGGAGCCGGAGGAATCAGCCCAGTGGGAGATAAGCAGCCTCCTGTCCCTTCTGTTCCGGCACAGAGCACTGTTTTACTGTGGCCGAGTGGCAAAGACCTCAAGCGAGGGGGCCTCATGGTGGTGGCTGAGGCCCCACTGGCCCTGCATGGTCCACCCAGCCTCCCAAGGGGCCTGACCCATGCAACGAGCTTCCCCCTTCCTGTCTTTGGCCCCAGTGTCCGCAGGATGAGATGTCCGAGTCAGGCCAGTCCTCAGCAGCGGCCACGCCCAGCACCACGGGCACCAAGTCCAACACACCCACATCGTCTGTGCCCTCGGCCGCGGTCACGCCCCTCAGCGAGGGCGTGCAGCCTCTGGGTGACTACAGTGGTGGTGGCTCCAAGAACAACAAGCGAGCGCGGGAGAAGCGCAACAGCCGCAACATGGAGGTGCAGGTCACACAGGAGATGCGCAACGTCAGCATAGGTACCACCCTCCCACGCACCCCAGCGCCCCTTCTTCCTGCACCCCCACCCCCCTCACCAGCACTGTGCGTGTCTCCTCCCAGTTCACAGGACTGGTCACCTCTGAGGCCTCTCCCTGGATGTAGCTAGCCGCCTCCACCCCGTCCTCAGGTGGTCATCCAGCTGTGTGTCTGTGTTCTGACCAGCCTCTGGTTTTTATAAGGACACAGTCAGATGGGACCAGGGTCCACCCTTTGGCCTCATTTTACCTTCATCACCTCTTTAAAGACCCAACTCCAATACAGTCACATTCTGAGAAACTGGGGTCCAGGGCTTCGGCCTGTGAATTTGGCTGACACAACTTAATCTGATTGGAGAAAAGGGAGGGGGAAGATTGGGCTATTCAGATGGGATGACAGTTCTGGGGGACAGGCCCCATCCAGGCACCAGCTCGGGAAGAACCCCCGACCCACTACAGTCCCTGCCTGCAGTGGCCTAGTGTGGGGTCTCTGGACAGGGGCCCCAGGGCAGCCACGAGTGGTGCAAGGAACTGCCAGTCACCCTGAACCCGGGGCTCCACTGTGTCCCCCCAGGCATGGGCAGCAGTGACGAGTGGTCTGACGTTCAGGACATTATCGACTCCACCCCAGAGCTGGACATGGGCCGGGAGCCCCGCCTGGACCGCACGGGCAGCAGGTGCTCAGTGGGCCCAGAGCCGGTCCCAAGGGACTCAGCACTCACCCTGGGAGTTGGTGCCCCTGGTGAAGGTGCCTCCACAGCCCCTCAAGGTGGGAGAACTGCCCAGGGCACTGATCCACCACCTGCCATGCCTGCACTTGCACCAGTGGTGTTGGCATCCAGTGGTCCTGCAGGGGTGTCCCCGTGTGCAGGCCATCAGTGCTGCCCATTCACTCCACCTTCCTCGGCCATTGTCCCCACAGCCCGACCCAGGGGATCGTGAACAAGGCTTTTGGCATCAACACCGACTCCCTGTACCAAGAGCTGTCGACCGCGGGGTCCGAGGTCATCGGGGACGTGGACGAAGGAGCCGACCTGCTAGGTAAACACAGCCATCCGCGGGGCTCTGCTGTGGTTGTTTGTGATGAAAGCAAAGTCTCTGTGAGCCAGGAAGTTCTTTCAACAAACTGTAAAAATTGAGATGTATTCACTTGCTGTACACTTGCCCACTTAAAGTGTGTAGATCAGTGGGGTTTGGGGTGTTCAAGGACTTGAGCAAGTATCTAATTATAGATAATCTCGTCATCCCAAGAAGAAATCTGTTCCCAGGAGCCCTTAGCCCAGCCCTGTGCCAAGCCCCATCCCTGGGCAGCCCACCTTCTAGGAACGTTTTGGGAGGGGGGCAGTTGCCAGTTTCTCCAGTCCGCGAGGAACATGCCCAGACAGGGTCAGCGCCCTCTGAGAGCCCTGCGAGGCTGGGTCTGAGGCAGGTGCAGAGAGCCCACCCGATGCAGACTCGCTCCTGCCCAGGCCAGGCCGTGTGCCGGCATCTGCCTGTAGCTGAGGGCAGCCAGCGTGGCTCTGAGGCCGGGCTGTGGCCCTCGGGCAGTGGTGGGAAGTCATGCTGTCTCTCAGCGGAGTTCAAGCTGCTCTGGCCGATGGAGCTTGGAGAAGTGGCCTTGTTCGCAAAGCCTTCCCTCCCGCTCCGCAGCCAGTGAGGTGGGCGTCAGGGCGAGGGTGGCTCTGCTGTCAGAGCCGTGGTTCTGGTCTCTCCGCTCCCCACACCGCAGGGAAGGGTCCTCTTGTTTCTCCTCGTGGGGGCAGCAGCTGGACCAGGGCCGCTGCCTCTGCTGGACACATGGCGAGCAGGGTGGTGGTGATTCCATTAACAGAATGCGGGAGCTCTGCCTTCTGATGTTTGATCCATGTTTTATCAGCTGCTGCCCGAGGAGGCGGAGCTGTCTGGCATCTGAGAGTTTGTTGCCAGCCTTTCTGCTACTGTCACTCCTTCCTGATAGACGCACCAGCAGGCACTTGGGGCGTCTCCAGAGCGCATCCCACTGTGGGCAGCGCTGCTCGGCCGGCCTGCCTGCCCGCTGCAGACACCTGCCCGCAGGCCTGACCCGCAAATGCAGGGGGCCCGGTTGGCGTTTTCAGCTGGCATGCTCTTGCTTTCTTTGCTGTGGACCTGTGTCGTAGTGGTTTTCATAAGTCGTACTTACTTTCATAAGTCTTACGATTGTCTGACTCGGGGTGGGGGGACCTCCAGGCAACCTCATCACCTGGGTGTTCAGCACCAGCACACCTTGTGCCTAGAACAGAAGTTTTTTCAGCCAGAATTTAAACAGATATAGATACACAGTTGAATATATCAAATTGTGGTAAAACACACATCACGTAAAACTTACCACCTTATCCGTTTTTAGGTGTACATTTCAGTAAAGTACGTTCATACTCAATGGTGAAAGACCGAAAACGTCCCCTCTAAGATTAGGAACAAGACAAGGATGCCCGCTTTTGGCAGTATATATTTTTAATGGAATTTTTCTCATAAGCATTGTAAAAACATATATTTTAAAATATACAAAAACTGTTAGTATTCAGAAAAAAATCTACTCAGGGACAATCACTTTTAATATTTTGACATCCTTCTACTCTTCTTTACATATTTCAGATATTGCCATATAAATTCAACTTTTAGGCATTTTTTTTAATTTTTGGAAAAAGGATACAGGCTAATAATATTAAAGTAATATCAGACAATGCCAAGGAGGGAGTAAAAACCGAAAGTGCCCCCCATGCCATGATGAGTGACACTCTCCCAGGTGCTGGGACTCCAGCACATGTGCCCAGGATGGGGGTGTGGCAGCTTACGCATGGCCTCTTCTTCGTGGCTGATGTTAACATTTCCCTGAACTTCTAAGATTCCTTCACATGTTTTAACTTCCTTATCTTTGTGTGATTGTAAATTACCTAATCAGTTCTGTCTTGGTTCTAATTTTTGCTGTGTGAATACCACTGTCGTAGCTACCTGCGGGCGTGGATCTTTCTAGACGTGGGAATCCCCTGGACAGGTGTGGACTCATGGGGACAGGCTGCAGGCTGCTCCCCTGCGTGTGCTCCCACCAGCAAGGCCGGACGTGGCTGGGAAGAGGCACTTGGGATCCAGACTGTGACGGGTGGTCACTGGAGGGAGTGCCTTTCCACCCAGGCAACCTTGGAGGCTGCGCAGGGGCCTAGGGGTGTGGCCTTGTATGCTGGAGAGCGTACATAGCAGGGCACCACACTCTCTTGAGCTTTTGAGAACCTGATAGGAAGATAAAAGGCGTCTCCCTAGGAAAACACACAGACATAGGACATTTTGCATTTCTGTGTCAGGTCAGAGTCCCAGCTTCGCATTCCCACCCCGGACCAGAGCAGTGGAGGAGGTCTGAGGGGTGAAGCAGGGCCCCCCCGCATCCCATACCTTTCTTCAGTATTGTCATGTGACAAAATTCCAACACTCATCACGGTCTTTATGAGAAGAGTGACACCGGCGTTGTATGTGCACGGCCACCATTAATGCCTCACACTGCTAGTGTCCTCATTTCACAGAGGAAGAAACCGAGGTCACAGAGGGTGATGCGAAGTGACAGCATCAGGACTTGAACTCAGGTCCCACCAGGGGAGGCAACCCTGCCTCCGACCACCGCTGTGCTTTTTTAACAGCTTTATTGAGGTGGAATTTCCACACCATGCAGTCCACCCACTTTCAGTGTACAGCTCAGTGACTTCTAGCATGCTCAGATTTGTGCCATCATTGCCACAGAACTCTAGAACATCCCCCCCCCACCAACGAAACCTGTACCTACTAGCAGTCACTCCCCGCTGCCTCCCCTAACCTGGGCACCACTGTTCTACTTCCTTTCTCTACGGACTTGCCTGTTCTGGACATTTCACATCAGTGGCCTTTTCCATCCTGCTGCCTTCATTTATCATCATGCCTTTGAGGCTCATCCATGCTGAGTCCGGGTTTCATTCCTTTTTATGGCTGAATAATGTTCTGATGTGTGGACAGACCACACTTCATGTATCTGTTCAGCCACTGATGGACATGTGGGTCATTTCACTTTCGGCTGTTGTGACTGATGCTTCTGCTACACTTGTGATGCCTCCTGTGGTTCTATGAGATCACCGGAGTCCTCCGGCCTCCTCACTACCTGGTGGCACTGGGTGGCCTGCCTGTCAGTCAATTCCATTGGCCATGATCTCCTGCCTTGCCCTGTGGCCCCAGGCTGCAGAGCTCTCCCCTCCCCTGCAGCACCCACGGGTACAGTGCTGCTGGTTGGCCCACTCTCTCCATGTGACCATCCCCTCCCTCCCACCTTGGTGCCCCTGGGACCGGCAGATGCTCTAGCATGTGGCCACTTCCTGTGGTTCAGGTGGCACTGTTCCAGACGTCAGAGTCTCCATAAAGAGTGACGGGAGAAAAAAGCAGAGAACTAGAAACCGCACACCAGTGAGTTTTACCTGGAGCCACACGGACTGAATCAGTAGGTAGAGGTGGAATCTGATATAGCAGGGTTTCTGGGCGGGAAACGATGTCTGATGCACCTCCTGGGGCCAGTGCCCTCGAACAGGAGTGCCTGATGTGATCTTCCCGTGAGACGTTCTAACTTGTGCACCTGATGGGCCTGTTCTGAGGGGCTGAAGGGAGAATCATCTTCTCACCTGGTGGTGAGGACCCTGAGTGCCCTGGCACTCGCTCTGCAATGCTTGGTGGGCAGGGGGCCCTCTCAGGCACCACTTAGTGCTGGTTGGAACGAGGCCCCACTGTTGGGAGTGATGGGCCTTTGGGTGCCTCTCTGGGGCCTTCCTCGCGAGGGGCACAGGCACGTCAGGCAGCCCTGAGGAGCTGAGGAGGGTCGAGGACTCCTGTGATCTATGGACGGAGCCCCAGAGTGAGGCGCCGGTGCTTCGTCCAGCACGGTGGGCGGATGAGTGGGGGTCTGCTCGAGTCCCCAGAGTCTGGCTCAGCTGGAGGAAGTGTCGGTGACAGGAGGCCTGGTCCCTGTCCCCAGGTCCTGAAGACACCCAGGTTATGGATTATTCCTTAGGTACTGATTTGTTGACTGGCCACTCGGAAAAAAAATGAAATCTAATCCAACCTCATACCATATACAAAAATAATTTCTAGGTGGATTAGAGATCTAAACATAAAAATACAAGGATAATAGAACCAGAAGAGAGTATTGGAGAGTATTTTCATAATCTGGGTCTCTGTTTATCGCCAAAGCCAAAGAAAATATATATACGTCGATATGTATGTATATAGTCTCCATCATTAACATTAAAAGAATTGACGTAAATAGGAAATGAGTAGAGGATAAAATAGGACATTCACAGAAGAGACCCACAAACCTGAAAAGATGCTCAACTTCAGCAGTAACACAGAAATGAGAAGTAAGAGGGTACAGAGATAACTCTTTTTCCTCAGTTGACAAAAATGAAGTGGGTACTGGCCACCCTGTTGATAGGAGGTGACTGGGGCAGCCGGTGGAGGCCGGCTGGCAGGATGCAGCCATGCTGGACCCAGAGAGAGCGGAACCACTGCTCCTCAAGTGTGGCCAAGGTGCCCACACACAACCGTACAGGCCCGAAATGCCTGTCCATGGAGCCGGTGCCCTGGGAAACGTCTCCATATGGAAATATGTCGAAGCTTTCAAGGCAATCGTGGATCCTTGAAATGGAAGGGGTCTCAGGATACTGTGTTAGGTGCCGCACAGCAAGTTGCCCAAAAGGTTGGAAAGTGGTCGCAGTTTTGTTTTCTGAAAACTGATGTCTGCCTAGAAAGAGGTCTGAGAAGGAGAACATCAAACATGAACAGTGGCTGCCTGGGAAGTAGAGATGAGGGAGGATACGTCCAGTTTTGAACTGCAGCACTTCTTTATCATTTGAATTCCTACCAGAGATTCTGTAGTTTGTCATTTAAGTCAAGTGACTTTTTTTTTTTTTTGCTGGGCTGGGTCTTCGTTGATGTGCACAGCTTTCTCTAGTTGTGGTGAGCAGGGGCTACTCTTTGTTGCGGTGCATGGGCTTCTCATGGCCATGGCTTCTCTTGTTTCAGAGCATGGGCTCTAGGGCCCACCGACTCAGTAGTTGTGGAGCACAGGCTCTAGAGCACAGGCTCAGTAGTTGTGGCGCGTGGGCTTGGTTGCTCCGTGGCACATAGGATCTTCCCGGACCAGGGCTCAAACCCACGTCCCCTGCATTGCCCTGCATTGGTAGGCGGATTCTTAACCACTGTGCCACCAGGAAAGTCCCTCAAGTGACTTTTTATACCATTTCTTTCTGTGTGAAATGAACCAAATAGAACAGTATCATTTCATCAAGTCTTCAACTGGGTAGCGGAGAGCAGTTTGGCACAAGCAGGGGGGGCCCCCGTCTCCGCCCCCCTCACCCCCCGCAGCCCGAGTCAGTGAGTTCCTTCCTGCACAGTAGGGCCGTTGTCTCTGGTCACCCTTGACCTAAGGCCTTGCCCTTCCCCTAAGACCTGGGCTGGCCACCCTCCCCCACCCCACCCCCTGCAGAGGCTCACTCACTCTGGGGGTGCCTGTGAGGCTGGATGCCCAGCACCCACCACACCGCACCCACACACGTTAGCTCTGCACAGGGCCAGGCCTCCTGATGGGGGGTTGGCGGGAGTAGAGGGGCAAGCAGGCTTTAGATCCCTGCACCTGCCCCAGGCCCCCCGGGACTGAGGAACATGCCATTCTGGCCCCCCCTTTCCTTCAGCGTTCCTGCCTGGGACAGCATCTGGCACCCACGGGCCTGGGAACGTCTGCTCGTATTCCTCTGGGCTCTTCAACCTGAAAATGGCCAATCGTTGCTTTTTCTTTAATAAGAGTTTATTCTGTTGGTTTCAGTCACCAATTGACCTTTGTCACTTCCTTCCCCCTGTCTCTGTGCTTCGCTGGACACGGCCGCAGGGGAGTTCTCAGGTGTGTATCTCTGCTATCTGGTTGCGGCTCCTCTTCCCCATGGTGGCATCCAGGTGGAGGGGGTGGCACCCTGGGACACCCCCTGCTGCTGCCCAGTCACCGCCAGCTGTGCAGCCTGTCCCCTCCCATCCCAGTCCAGGCCACTAAGGCACACGTGCTTTTGCTCACCAGCCTACTGCTGCTTGGAAGCTTATTTTGGTTTGCTCCACGAGCCCACTGACAGTGACCTTGACAACTGAGGGAGAGCTGCTGTGCCCTTGACCCCGGTCTCTCCTTGAAGGCCATTTCTTAAGGTTCTACAGAGCTGACAGAGGCAGAGGCCAGTTAACTGGACACAAAGTACAGGCCCAGTTCTGTGGTGTCTCCCCTCTGTTGGGTGCACCCCAGAAGTCAGGGGTCCTCACCCCATGGGGCACGTGGGCCAAGCTCCTGTTTTCCTGCTTTCAGCAGAGGCTCTGAAGCCCTGACCATCCCCGTGCTACCTCTCCACTGCACTTGAAGGACCTGGGGCCTGGGCACAACGCTCCCTCATTTGCAGAGACCTCTGTCCTTAACCCCCTACTCCCACCCCAGGATTTTAGTGTAAGATGTCCATCGTGTTGCCCTGACCCTCCACCTCACCACCCAGGTGCTCTTGTGGCCTCCTGATCCTCTGTGCCGCCCCAAGGGTAAACTTTCTGGAAGGAGTAGCTGGCCCCATCCCATCTCCTGCCCCTCCCGTCCCACTCCTGTGTCCACCCCTAACCCAGCGAGAAGTAGCCCTGGAGTCCCCCCGCCTGCTCATCACACGGGCTTAACGCGCTTCTTTTCTCTCCCCTCCTCTCTCCCTCTCCTTCCTCCCTCCCTGGTCGCCCATCTCCCGTGGGACTGGGACGGCGCCCATAGTGCGCGATGATTTTTTTGGTAAGGCCAAGGCCCCCTTTCAGTGTGTGTTTCCCCGCTTCTGGCTTCCTCTGCCTCCCTGACGCCTTCTCATGCTTCACAAGCCATTTGCTTTGTCGAGCCTGGTGGGGCAGCCGTGGGGGCGGCGGGGTCCGTGGCTTCTGGGGTGGGGGTGTGGGGCCTCCAGCAGGCGTGGTGAGCAGGCACCTGACTCCCTCAGAGGAGACCCTTGATGGGCTGAGGAGGGACCCCAGCCTCTCTGAACCCACCGTTAGTTCAGGAAGTCCTGAGCCCGGTGCCTGCTGCGCCCCATCTGAGGGGCAGGCGGGTCACGTCTGAGGCAAGGAGGCAAGACTGGAAACAGCCAGCGGAACCCTAAGCCGGGCACACTGTGTGCTGCGGCCGTCTCGTCTCACGGTCACATCAGGCTGTGGAGGGAAGTGAACAGGAGGAACAGACCTTGGGTTTTGAGGCTGTCCTAAAGGATTAGATGATGTGCTTTGGGGGTTTCTGTGACATGCCTGCAGAGCCCTCAGTCTGTGGGGCCCACTTAGGGGCCCAGCCGGCCCCTCTGGGCACCAGCCCCAGGAGCGCTGACCTCACGTCCACTCCCACCTCCGCCTCCTGCTAGCCCTGCCCTCGGGCCAGGTCCCCCAGGTCTGCTCCCAGCCTGGCGGAGGGCTGCACCTGCCATGGGCCATCTTACCTCCTCAGCCAGGGTTCTCTGTCCCCATCACCACAGCTCCAACCTCCATTCTCCTGGGGGGCAGCTCTGAAAGGGGTCTGCTTCATGACGGCCTGGGAGCCACAGGGCTGGGGGAGGGTGATGCTGCTGGGCGGGGGGTGGGCAGCAATTGAGGAGGTTGCACAGAGGCCATCAGGGTGCCATCCAGGCCCTGCTGGTACCCAGACTTCATGTCAGTAGAGAGCTGTGATAGCCTATCGCTGAGCTCCAGAATGTAAGGCCCGGGCTGCTGTATCCATCGGGACAGAGGGGAGCTGCTCAATGCTCTCCAGAGGCCAGTCTGAGACCCCCCACAGGGCTCCCATGCAGCAGGTCCTTCCCTGACTGTGGTGCTTGGTGGAGAGCCTGCCTCAAGACCAGCAGAGGCCTCTCCCAGGGTCACCCGGCCTCCCCAGGCAGGTGTCTTCCTGCAGATAGAGCCTCTGGTCCTCAAACCCTTGCATCAGCCCTCCCAGGGGTGGGCTGCCCCCTGGTGGGACGTTCATTACCCTGAGGCAGGTGTGGGCATCAGGGTCTGGCTTCACCAGGCACAGGTAATAACTCCATGCCTTTTGTTTCAGGGATGGGCAAGGAGGTGGGGAATCTGCTGCTGGAGAACTCACAGCTTCTAGAAACCAAGTAAGGACGCTCTTCTTCAGCACCACAGTTGCTGAGACAGCCCCTCACCGGGACCATGGGGCTCCTGTAGCAACTGCATCCGCCCAGCCTGGAGGGCGGTCTGCAGGGAGGACTGGACCCACTGGAATGAGCTCACCCCTCCTGGGGAGAGGATGGGGTGGTCACCTCCTCTCACCACTTTCAGGACCAGGACGTGTCTGCTCAGATACACCAGGGTGGGCAGACCCCTTTGAAACCCCATTACTTAATGTACACACTGGCTCAAAAGGAGCTTCCCGCTTTCTGCCTTTTCAAAGAAACGCTCTGAACGTGGTGAAGAATGACCTCATCGCCAAGGTGGACCAGCTGTCGGGGGAGCAGGAGGTGCTAAAGGGGGACTTGGAAGCCGCTAGGCAGGCCAAACTCAGACTGGAGAACCGTATTAAGGACCTGGAGGAGGAGCTCAGGAGGTGGGCAGGGCTCCCCTGGGGGCGGGGCCGCCAGGTGTGGAGGACTTGGTCAGGCCCCACCAAGGCCCCTGCTGTCCTCTGATCCCCTGGCATCTGCTCTCTAGCGAATGACACCCCCTGAGGTCATTCCTTCCTAAAGTGGCTCACTTTGAGTGCTCACTGCTCAGCCTCCTGCTTCTCCCTGAGCTCCACCTCATATTCGACTCCATCCAAACCCAACCACCCACCCCTCCTCTCTTGTCTCCACCGTCCTCGGGGGGAATCCCGCAGGAGGGACAGTATCCTGTCTTGGGTGTCCTTTCTCCAGTGGCTGATCGGGCCTTTCCCACTGCTCTCACACTGACATTCTTTCAGGAGGAGGGAAGGGAGTAGGACCTCTGGCCATCGTGGGTCCCCATGCTCCCCTCTGCTCCCCAGCCTTCAATTAGCGAGGGAAGCTCTGGGGTCTCCTCCCCAGCACTCCGCACTTCCCTGTGGCCCTTCTCTTCCAGGCTGACCCTCACCCCATTCTCCCAAAGTGGTGCCTCTGGCTCCAGACAGGACAGGGGAGGTGTGAGGGATGGGCCCCAGGCAGGTGGCGCCTGTGCCAAGTGTGTGGGACTGGGAGCCAGGTCTCCTCTGGCCCTGCCTGAAGCCAGCACTGCCCTTGCCTTCGCGTCAGCGCTTGACCACTTGAATTGGAGGTCCTGTTCCTTGGCTGGGCCTCAGGGCACACGTGGGCAGGGGTGTGGAGCCACCCATCCCCAAGGCACTGGCAGGAATGCTCAGGGCCTAGAGCTGGAGTGCAGCCGAGAGGTGGGGCCCTCACCCTGCCCCACTTCCTTCCTCACCCTACAGAGTGAAATCGGAGGCCATCATTGCCCACCATGAACCCAAAGAAGAGGTGGAGGATGTAAGCAGCTGTCTCTGTACAGAATTGGTATATTTCACTATTCACATGCGGGCATAGGGGCGGGCAACGTGGGCGGGCTCCTGGGGTGCGCTTGTTCTTCTGGGTCTCAGGGCCCTCCTCACCCCTCCTGTGTGACAGCACCCAGCAGCACCCTCCACTGCCCCCATGACTTTGTGAGGTCAGAACCTACCCCCTCTCTGCAGGGTGCCCCCTCTCATCCAGGTCCTAGCAGATGTGGATTGCACAGTCACAAGTGGGGTCTCCCTGCTTCCCCGGGCCAGCTGCTGCCCCGAGACAGAACAGCTTGAGTATCTGAGGCCCTCAGACCCCTCATCTACCCTTACAATCCCCCGGAGGTGCATGGAATGTTCTGAGGAAAGCCCTCTGCCCCTCTGCTCTCTGGGGGTTTGTAACTGATTGTTCCCAGGGTGGCTGTGGAGAAGGGTTTGTAGGGGTCTTTGCACTTCCCAGGTCCTCTCCAGAACAGGGGCCCCAGCCCAGCAACCTGGCCACCTTCCTTACGGAGAGGGCAGGCCTGGGTCTTTATCCCGAGGGGAAGTTTGGACGCCGGCCTCACCGCGCCTCAGCTGTTATCCGGGGGGTCGTGTGGTGCACGTAGCAGGATGCCGATCCCCTAACAGGCACTTGGGAAACGAGCTGCTCACCTCGCCCATCCCATGCAGCCCCTCAGCTCCAGCTGCTCTAGAAGAGAGACAGGGCGATGGCTGTATTGGGCAGTTGGGCTCCCCAAGGCCCTCCCACGTGGGCCACGGGGGTGCCCGCTTGGTGTGGGGCCTGGGGCTGGGAGCGCACCTGTGAACTCCGAGGGCCAGTGGTGGGGGCACTCAGGGAGACCAGCCGCGGGAGGGCTGCATGAGGAGACAGTCCTGCCAGGGACGGCAGATCCCGTGCAGATCCGCCGGTACCTCACGTGTCCAGTTCCAACGTAGAGACCAGGGTCCTGCTCACCAGACCTTCCCAGAACCTCTCTTCCTGCTGTGCCACCACGGCCAGTCCCACCTGTTAGCGTTGACCAGGGCATGTGGGATTGCCAGGGGGCCTGGGAGCGTATAGGAAACACACTGTGTGTGTTGTAGCCCTCGGGTGTGTCACGTGGCCTTCTGGAAAGAACGGGGCCCTGTCGGGGCAGGCGGCTCCTGTTCCCGTGCCCACCCCTCCCCACGGCATTTGCCTGAAGCTCTGTGGGGAAGCTCCCTCGGGTGCTCCCCTCCCAGAGGCTGCCCCTCGCTGGCTGAGCAGCTGTGCTCTCCCCGCAGGACAAGATCCCTATGGCGCAGCGCCGCCGCTTCACGCGGGTGGAGATGGCCCGCGTGCTCATGGAGCGCAACCAGTACAAGGAGCGGCTGATGGAGCTGCAGGAGGCCGTGCGATGGACCGAGATGATCAGGTGGGCCTCCTGCAGGGCCCTGAAGAGTGCTCCTGTCTCGTCTGAGCTGCGGTCGGTCTAGGAGGTCCTGGGGGCAGGATTGAGGCTGACTGCCCCCACACTTCCCTCTCTTCTGGGGGGATTAAGGGTGCTGGGTCCTTCCTGGTGGGAGCCTGCAGGGGGCCAGAAGAGCCGGGCCTCTGGTGAGCCCTGGCCTGGCCAGTGGATGTGCCCGCTGGGCTAGAGAGAGGCTGGGGCTCATTGGGGCCAGTGCACCGGGGTCCCTCTGGGAAGTTATGGGTGACTTGCCCAGGAGCCCCTCTTGTCTGATGCTCCAGTCCATGTGCCCATGGGGAGGGTTCCAAGCAAGGGAGGCAAGAGGGGCCCAGTGAGAGGGGGCTTGGTTGGACTAGGCGGGACTGAGTCCGGCTGGGCGTGGCTGAGCGGGGCCTTCCCCCTTGCCCTCCCCTGTAGAGCATCCCGAGAGCACCCATCTGTCCAGGAGAAGAAGAAGTCCACCATCTGGCAGTTGTGAGTTGGGGATACTGGGAAGGCAGGGGCAGCGGCCACTGGGGAGGTTTCCCCTCGGGCCACCTCTCACCCCCATGCCTTGGCTGGCAGCTTCAGCCGCCTCTTCAGCTCCTCCTCCAGCCCCCCTCCTGCCAAGCGGTCCTACCCCTCCGTGAACATCCATTACAAGTCGCCAACCACAGCCGGCTTCAGCCAGCGCCGCAGCCATGCCATGTGCCAGATCTCCGCCGGCAGCCGGCCCCTGGAGTTCTTCCCGGATGAGTGAGTTTCCCAGGCCTGCCCTGCCGCTCCCCAATGGCCTGCACAGGGGGAGGCCTGTGTCCCGGGGCCCTCCACTCCAGGCTCTGAAGCTGGACCCGTTTCCACCCTGCTGCTCTGGAGGCTGTGCTCAGGGATGGGGTCCATGGTGGGAAGGACACTGACCAGGCATCAGGGGTTATGACCTCTCCATGCACACCCTGGGTACCCCTACGCCCCCAGCGGGACCATTGGATTTCCCTTGGCGGAGACTCTGCTCCCCCATGGTCCCTCCACTTAGTCCCAGAGGCCTGTGCCTTGCTCCTTGGGTGACGTCCAGCAGGCAGCCAGCGGCCATTTCAGGCCCCACCTGGGCTATAGGTCCCTGCCAGCTGGCCTTTGGTGACGACAATGGGCCCCTGGACCAGGGCAGCTGCTGGATGTGGCCTCCAAGCCTAGAGCTGGGGAGAGCCCCCTCCCGTCAGATGGGCTCCCGGCAGGGACGGTCCAGGTCCAGGAGGGAGAGCCCCGGGCAGCGGGCGTGCTCCCTGCAGACGCAGTAACCCACCCTTCCTCTGCCAGCGACTGCACGTCCTCTGCGCGACGGGAGCAGAAGCGCGAGCAGTACCGCCAGGTGCGCGAGCACGTGCGCAACGACGACGGGCGGCTGCAGGCCTGTGGCTGGAGCCTGCCGGCCAAGTACAAGCAGGTGCTGGGCGCCGGGCAGCATGGGGGCGCCGTAGACAGGGAGCCCCTGGGGAGCCCCTCATGCGCCCAGGGCCTCAAGTCCACAGCCTGGAGGACCAGGTAGCGGACTGCAGCCCCATGCACCTGAGCCACCAGGCTCAGTGCCCACAGCGCCCTTCTGCCTTGTGCCTGCAGCTGAGTCCCAATGGGGGCCAGGAGGATACCCGGATGAAGAACGTGCCTGTCCCCGTGTACTGCCGCCCTCTGGTGGAGAAGGATCCAACCATGAAGGTGAGCCCCGGGGAAGCTGCGAGGCTGGGAGAGGGCCCCCCGCCCCCTCGCACCCCCCAAAGCTAAGTCCTGGCTGGACCTCATGACCCTGTCCTCCCAGCTGTGGTGTGCCGCGGGTGTCAACCTGAGTGGATGGAAACCGAGTGAGGACGACCCTGGGAACGGAGTTAAGCCTGCGCCGGGCCGCGACCCTCTGACCTGTGATCGGGAAGTAGAAGGAGAGGCCAAGAGCAACCACGCGTCCCCGGAGAAGAAGAAGGTTAGAGTGGCAGGCGGGGCCAGGGCTGCCTTCTGCTTCTGCCGTCCAGATGTCTCTGCTGTGCCCAGTCTGGGTGGGAGTGACAGAAATGGAGGACAGCTGGGGACAGTGGTCGGAGATCGGGGTGGCCCGACCCTCAGCTGATGGGGGGGGGCAGCGAGAAGGAGCAGAGGCTCAGGGCAGCCGGGCTGGAGCAGGTCTCTGCCTGTCCAGGATCTGTGCACCTGGAGGCTTCACTTTCTGTCGCCACCCGATGAGGGGGCCAGTGACTTAACCATGGGAGCTCAGCCTTCCTCTGAGAAGGGGGGCCATGAGTGCCACGACCTAGACATAACCTGCGGTTCTGAGTTCTCTCCGTCCTGGCAACAGAGGAGGGTGTTCAGGTCCCCTAAGGCCACAGGCAAGGCTAGATCCTGAGAGATTCCAGGACCCCCCCCCCCACCCCCCGTGGCTGCTAGAGTAGTGGACGCTCGGGCGCCAGCCAGTCCCTGTGCTCGGAAACAGGCAAAGGAGCTCCCCGAGGCGGACACCACCTCCAGCCGAGTGTGGATCCTCACCAGCACCCTGACCACCAGCAAGGTGGTGATCATCGACGCCAACCAGCCGGGTACCGTCGTGGACCAGTTCACCGTGTGCAACGCCCACGTGCTGTGCATCTCCAGCATCCCCGGTGAGCACCCGGCCCCCGCCGTTGGCCAGGAGCCAGTGCGGAGAGTCCAGGGAGGCGCTGTCCGGTGGTTGCTTCCCGCTCAGTCCTGTTAATGACACAGGAGGAGACCCCAGTGTGACGCTTACCTGGTGACAAGGAGATGGGGTGGCATCACAGGTGGCCCCTCCCCTCCCCCGGCACCTGCACCAGGACTGGAGCTCTGGATGGGGTCTTGGCGTGGGGGCTCCTCAGTGCGGGGTGACGGGGCTGTGACTCTCCCTCCAGCGGCCAGTGATGGCGACTACCCCCCGGGGGAGATCTTCCTGGACAGCGACGTGAATCCTGAGGACTCCAGTACAGACGGCGTGCTGGCCGGCATCACCCTGGTGGGCTGTGCCACTCGCTGCAACGTGCCGCGCAGCACCTGCTCCTCCCGTGGGGACACCCCGGTGCTGGACAAGGGCCAGGGTGAGTCCTGGGCCTGAGCCCTGGCAGCCGTCTTCTCTCACCCAGCCAAACTCACCCCTCCCTTCCACAGGGGAGGTGGCTGCTGTTGCCAATGGGAAGGTCAACCCGTCTCAGTCCACAGAGGAGGCCACGGAGGCCACGGAGGTGCCAGACTCTGGGCCCAGCGAGGCAGAGGCAGCCGCCGTGCGGCCTGGGCCCCTCACAGAGCATGTCTTCACCGACCCGGCCCCCGCCCCAGCCCCCAGCTCCCAGCCTGACAGGTGGGCTCTCTCAGGATGGGGCAGCAGGGGCGGGGTGGGGGGTGCTGGCAGAGATGGGTGGGGATGGGCTTCCACGCCCTCCTGGAACCCGCCATCCTCCCTGCAGTGAGGACGGGCCGGAGGCTGACATGAGCGGCGTGCAGCCCGAGCCAGAGCCCAGCGCGGACACCTCGGGGGCCAGCAGCAGTGCTGCGCCCACCATGTGGCTGGGAGCCCAGAATGGCTGGTAGGCTGGGCCTTGGGGCCCGGGGTGGGGAGGGGCCCCTGGGCGAGCCCCCACCTACCGCACCTCTTCCCGCAGGCTCTACGTGCACTCAGCCGTGGCCAACTGGAAGAAGTGTCTGCACTCCATCAAGCTGAAGGACTCCGTGCTGAGCCTGGTGTGCGTGACCCCTGCTGGGGGCCGGGGTCGGGAGGGCCGAGGGCGGCAGCCTGATCCCGGCTCACTGCCTTCCCATTGCAGGCACGTGAAAGGGCGCGTGCTGGTGGCTCTGGCTGACGGGACTCTGGCTATCTTCCACCGAGGGGAAGGTGAGGCCTGGCGCGGTGGGTAGGGCAGGCGGGGTGCGAACCACCCCACTGTGAGCAGAGGTGGCCCAGCCAGGCCTGAGCAGGGGTCGCGGGCTCTCCACAGACGGCCAGTGGGACCTGAGCAACTATCACCTGATGGACCTGGGCCACCCACACCACTCCATCCGCTGCATGGCTGTCGTGTACGACCGCGTCTGGTGTGGCTACAAGAACAAGGTGCACGTCATCCAGCCCAAGACAATGCAGATAGAGGCGAGTACAGGCTGGGGCTCCCACACGCCTTCTAATGGGCTCCAGCGGGGCTTTGTGGGGTCAGTGGAAATGCGCTCAGGGAAGCGACTGGTTCGTCCCAGGTCATAGGCCAGCAAAGGGCAGCTGGGCTGTGAATGCCCTTCTGTCTGGAGCCCACCCTGCTGCTTTTCCCTGAAACAGGCAGATCGGCATCTGAATGGGCTCCACGCACCTCCCTTGGGCACCACTGTGGGGCAGGGGTGGGTGCTGGGGCTCCTCCTGGGAGCCAGGACCGAGGGAGCACAGGGGCCCTAGAAAGGTGGCCACGAGCTGCCTCGGGGACTCTTGACCGTGGCAGCTTTAGGGCCCCCCCACCCCACTGACGGGCTGCCCTGACCCCACAGAAGTCGTTCGACGCCCACCCACGGCGGGAGAGCCAGGTGCGGCAGCTGGCGTGGATCGGTGATGGGGTGTGGGTGTCCATTCGCCTGGACTCCACGCTGCGGCTCTACCACGCCCACACCCACCAGCACCTGCAGGACGTGGATATCGAGCCCTACGTCAGCAAGATGTTGGGTGAGGGGCCACCCCGGTCGATGTGTAGGGGCAGGAGGGTCCCCCCATCTCCTGAGCCCGCCCCGCTGACCCACCTCCCCCCGCCCCCAGGAACAGGCAAGCTGGGCTTCTCCTTCGTGCGCATCACCGCCCTGCTCATCGCGGGCAACCGCCTCTGGGTGGGCACTGGCAACGGCGTCGTCATCTCCATCCCGCTGACTGAGAGTGAGTGACCCCCGGGCATCTGCAGAGACAGCCTGGGTGCCACTTCCGGGTGCATGTCAGGGTCCCAGGGGCAGGTGCGCTCTCCCAGGACACACTCAGGAGGACGCAGGCTGCCCTGGCTGCAGCCTCCGTCGGCCCATCCCTCCTGTGACCGCTTCTCTCCTCTCCCTTCCATGATCCACCCCTCAACCTCCCCCAGCCGTCGTCCTGCACCGAGGCCAGCTCCTGGGGCTCCGAGGTAAGTCCACAGTGCCTGCCTCCTGCTCTCAGAAGGAAGCCCCTCACCCTGGATGCCCTGGGGGCTGAGGCTGGCATTGCCCCTTGGCCTCGCTGTGGGCCCCAGGCAGATCCCACCCTCTGCTCTCGGCTGCTGGAAAGTTGGTCATCCCAGTTGGCAGACTCAGCCCCTCCTGGCCCCTCTCTCTCCAGCCAACAAGACGTCCCCCACGTCTGGGGAGGGAGCCCGCCCAGGAGGCATCATCCATGTGTATGGCGACGACAACAGTGACAGATCAGCCAGCAGCTTCATCCCCTACTGCTCCATGGCCCAGGCTCAGCTCTGCTTCCATGGGCACCGTGACGCCGTCAAATTCTTTGTCTCTGTGCCAGGTGAGGGCCCAGGCCCCACTCCCTAGAGGGCTGCAGCCACGGCCCCTCTTCAGGAGCCTGTGTTGGGGGCTCCGGCCGCCCCACTGAGGTCCCTGTGCCTCAATGACAGGGAACGTGTTGGCCACCCTGAACGGCAGCGTGCTCGACAGCCCCTCCGAGAGCCCCGGGCCTGCAGCCCCCACCGCAGATGCTGAGGCCCAGAAGCTGAAGAACGTGCTGGTGCTGAGCGGCGGGGAGGGCTACATTGACTTC
Organism: Hippopotamus amphibius kiboko; assembly: GCF_030028045.1. Taxonomy (NCBI): domain Eukaryota; kingdom Metazoa; phylum Chordata; class Mammalia; order Artiodactyla; family Hippopotamidae; genus Hippopotamus; species Hippopotamus amphibius. Next base: position 122,289,715 of record NC_080194.1, read on the forward strand.
CGCATCGGTGAGTGGGTGCTGCCCGGGCCCCAGGTTTCCCCAGGCAGGGGTGGCCCCTTCATGGCAGCCGTGCTCTCTCCAGGCGACGGAGAAGATGACGAGCCTGAGGAGGGTGCGGGGGACGTAAGCCAGGTGAAGCCCATGCTGTCCAAGGCCGAGCGCAGCCACATCATCGTGTGGCAGGTGTCCTACACTCCCGAGTGAGGCTGCGGCCGCCGCCACCCCGCCCCGCTGATGCCACCTGCCATGTGTACATACAGCCCTGCCCACCTGCCCACCGCCCGCCCAGGGGCAGCCCGCCTGCAGGCAGCCAGGCGCCTGTCCACCCCACGTCTAACCTCTCAACCTGCAGCTTTCACCTTTGGTCCAGGCCTCCCTGCGAGCTGGCAGAGAGCAGCGGGTCTGGCTGGGAGGGAGGGGAGTGGGGTGGTATTCTGACCAGGGAGGGGCAGAGCCTCTCAGGATACCCTTTCCCCAGCAGCTCCTGGCTGGCACTCAGCCCAAAGCCCTCAAGGCCTGAGAGCACTTCAGGGCCAGAGCGAGGCAGAACCCCACGGTGGGTTGGGTCAGGGAAGCCCCTACAGGTGGCTCCCGGCTCCACCCTGGGCTCCCCACTCCCATCACTCACTCCCAGGATCCCCCAGGGGGCGAGCGGGAACTTCACCCCGCCGAGTCTTCGCACCCTGAGTCCACTTGCCTTTGGCTGCTGCCCCCGGGAATTGGGGTTCAACCCTCAGGGAGCCAGCCCTGGGCTCCCCTACCCCATCCCTGCTGCCCCGGGAACTGGCATGGAAGCACGTAACCAGGCTCCCTGGGGCAGCTGCTTGAGAAGACAGACAGATGCCCTCATCCTGCTCGAGCCCCGTGATCGTCCTGTGTGGCGGGCTCTCACCAGCCCTCACTGACCCGTCTTCCCTCTCCCCGCTGGCTCTCCCTGGGCGAAGACCCACCTTGTAGGAGCAGGCCCCTCGAGTCCCACCCTTCCTGGAAGCCCCTAGGGTGGAATTTCTCAGGCTGCCAGGGCAGGCCCAGGCCTCAGGAAGAAGGGGAGGCCCCTGGCCTCTCCTGGGGTCAGTCCTTGGATACAGGCTCAGCCTCAGGGTGATGGGGAAAGGTATGCTCCAGGGCCTGCCTCCTATGCAGTCTCCAGGGAGCCCAGTTCCCAAGACACGCTACTAAGTGCCTAGGGCTGGCGGTGTGGCCTGCTCCCTTGAGAGCGCCTGATGAGAGGGCGCCGAGCAGAGGCCCAAGGGCTAAGGACTGGAGCCGCCTCTAGCCGGCTCTAGGCGTCTGTGCCCGCCTGCTTTGAGGGGCACTGCCCTGGACTGCCAATTCCCCCACCTGCCCAGGCCTTATTCCTGTTCCTTGAGGCACCCATCAGGGCAGCCCCCAGCCCTGCTGCCCACCCACCTCCCACCAGAGAAGCACAGATCTTGGGCAGCCATCCCACATGCCCAGCGGCCACCGCTGCAGCCACAGTCAGCTGCAGGCTTCTCCCCACCACCCTGCCACCCTCCACTGTGATGTACGTCAAGTCCCTTGTCTGTCCTCACAGGGCCTGAAGCGACTGGGGGGTTAGCTGGGTGGGTGCAGCTGGGGGAAGGGGCTGGGTGACGATTCTCCTCAGGCTTTGGCCCTGCAAGTGAACCTACATATCTGCTCTGTATGTAATAAATGTCTTAACATCATGCTTCTGTGTCTCTGGGCCCAAAGCAATTTGAGCACAAGAATTTTCTTCAGTTTATTATAAAAAGAAATGCTGAGACAAGCCAAGACCACGGTGGCACCCTGCCGCATTTCCAGATATGCTGTAAACAGGCACAGGCTGGACCAGGCCTCCTGAGAACCTTAGGGCAGGAAGGCCTGTAGCAACCAGAGCTCCACGGGTGTGCACCCACCTGCCTTCCTGTGGTCCTGAAAGCTGCCGTGCCCTCTGACACAGGAAGGGTGTTCTGAGCTCCTAGGTGTGGGGCCCACACGTGTGCACATCTCCGGAGCCTGGAGAGTGCGGAATCACCCACAGCCCACTACAGAAGGGCACATCTGCCCGAGCGACCCAGCTACTCGTACAGCCAGTGCCCGGCACTGTCCTCCCAGCACATGAGCTCTTCCGCGCGGAACCAAAGCGCTATCTCGCGACGGGCGCTCTCCACCGAGTCGCTGCCGTGAATCACGTTCCTGTACGGGAGAGGTGTGCGGGAGAGGTGCCCGTGAGCGCAAGCCCAGGGCAGGCGGAGCTCGGGCAGGGCCCCGTACAGCCCAGTTCGCGGAAGAGACGGAACCGGCCTTACTTGCCGACCTCGACGCAGAAATCGCCGCGGATGGTGCCGGGCGCGGCGTCGGCCGGGTTCGTGGCCCCGATGAGCGCCCGCGAAGCGCGCACAACGTCCAGACCCTGCCACACCTGCGGACGGGGTCGGAGGTCAGCACGGGGTCAGCGGTCAGCACGGGGTCAGCGCGCCGCCCGCCCGCCCGCCCGCCGTAACTCACCATGGCCACCACCGGCCCAGAGCCCATGTACGTGACCAGGCGCCCGTAGAATGGGCGCTCGCGCAGCTCGGCGTAGTGCTCGCGCAGCAGCTCCTCCGAGGCCTGGGGAGGGAGGGGCACCGGCCGCGCGCCCCTGGGACCCTCCTTCTTCGCGCCCGGGCACCCCGCCCCGCCGCGCTCCCCGCGCCTGGGGACCCCGCCCCCCCGCTCCGCTCGCCACGCCCGGGGATCCCGGTCCCCACCTGCACCAGCTTCAACGCCACCAGCTTGAAGCCCTTCCTCTCGAAGCGCCGAACGATCTCGCCCACGAGCCGCCGCTGCACGCCGTCGGGCTTCACGGCCAGGAAGGTGCGTTCGTGCACGCCGGTGTAGGCTGCGGGGACCGGCGGGGCCGGCGCGCGTCAGGCCCGGCCGCACCCCCTCCCCGCCCCGCCCGGCCCGGCCGCACCCCCTCCCCGCCCCGCCCGGCCTGGCCCGCGCCGCGCACCAGCCGGGAAGAGGTTGGCGAAGATGGTCAGCACTAGGCAGATCATGATGGCGGCGGCAGGGCTCGGGCGGCGCGCGGGCCGGGGCGGGGCCTGCGCTTAAAGCGGCCTGGTCGCCGGGCGCCGCCGCCTCGGTGGACTCGCAGAGGAGGTGCCTGTCTTTCCGCCCACGCCGGGACCTCTGCGGCCGTGCCTGTGCCTCCCGAATCCCCTCGCGTCTCCCCACCACCGGGCGCTTGCGCAGCACTCCTCGCACTACCCGGCCGTTAGCAGCAGTGCTCCTCCCCACAGCCCTGCCTACAACCCGCTTTGGACCCCCAACCCCAAAGTCAAAGAAGCCACATCCCGGGGCTACTTCGTGTGCTTTTATTCGCGTTCAGTTTCTGCCTGGCTCCCGGCAGAAGCAACAGGTCACGGGGAGGGGAGCCAGCGTCGAAGTGACAGGTGCCAGCACCGGGGCTCCACACCTGCTGGCCCTGCTGCTTCCAGCTTTCCCCCCAGCAGCCACCTCCTGCAATGCCCCCCTCAGTCAGATATGGGTGTTGGGGCAGCGGGGACAAAGGAAGGACACAGGATGCAGGGTCCGACCCCAACCTCTTTCCACGAAAACGTAGAACCTCAACAAGTCACGGGGAGGTAGGATCCAAGCTCCCAGGGGGCTGATTCAGGTGTAACCCAAAATGATGCCACGCCTTGCACCCTTGGGGCAGCCTGCCCGCTCCAGCATTTTAGACTGCGGTGCCCTTGGTCTTTTTCTTGGCCTCCTGGTTCTCAGGATAGTCCCAGGGATCGATGCGTATCCTCTCCAGATTGAGCATGGGCTCCTCCGTGCTGGTGTCTCCATTTTTCTGTCTCTCGGCTAGAATCATTGCCCGGAGGAGCGGCGGGTAGGGCACAGAGCGCAGGGTGTCCTCCGGCGCCGGCGTGAAAGCGGTGAAGGCCTCCTCCTCGTGCTTGGGCACCAGCCGCCAGTCGTGGTACATGACTTGTTCTATCTCCCGAGCCTCACTCTCTGTCTTTCCTGGGGAAAAAAGGGCGAGGCCTCTTGTACACACGTTGGTGGAACAGTCAGTTGCCGGCAGCCTCCCCATCCGGTCTCCGACGCCTTACCTTTGAAGGTCAGGATGCCCCAGGCCTTCCCGTGGTCCAAGTTCTGCAAAGCAAGTGGGGAGGAAATCAGCTCAGAAAGCTCGCTCGCTCGCTCGGGGTGGGGGGGGGAGGGCGACAGGAGACCCCATCCCACAAAGTCACGCGCAAGGGAGGCAGTGGTGCCCCGCGGGGCCGGGAGCGGCGGGGTGGGCACGGCGCGCGCACCTGTGCGGTGTAGTCGGGCCGGACCCTCGTGAGGCGCCAGTAGCACGGCTCGTCGTGCTGCCACAGCCAGGACTTGCGCGTGACGAGGCGGCCCAGGCCGAAGAGCGGGAGGCGGCCGAGCAGCTGCAGGAGGCGACTCTCGCGGCGCACGTCGGCCCAGGCTCGCATGGGCAGCTTGTGGCCCGAGTGCGGCCGCGTCAACGTCTCGTAGTCCAGGGCGTAGCGCTCCGAGTCGCGCGGCCGCTCCCGCTGCTCGCGCATGGCCCGCACACGGCGGGCCAGCTCCGCGATCAGCCGCGGCCGCACTTTCTTCCGCGCCATGACCGGGCAGCCTCCGCGCTCCACCCGGAAGACGCTGCTGCGCGCCGCAGGGGCCGTCCGACGCCGGAAGCGGCGGGTGTTCCTCGCAAAGGCGTCCGGGCGCGGCCGGAAGCGGAGAAGAGGCCGGACCGGCCATGGCGAGGGCTGGGTCCGGGAGGGCCGGGGGCTCGCGCCGGGGCCGGGGACAGCGGCGGCCCCCGACCTGGGAGATCTCGGACTCGGACACCGAGGGCCCCGCTGGCGCAGAGGCCGCCACGAGGGTTCGGGACCCGGCGGAGGAGCTCAGGGAGGCGGCCGAGGTGCTACGGCGTCTGCGGCCCGAGCAGGCCGTGCGGCGCCTGGTAGTGCTCATGGACCCAGGTGCGGGCGGGCGCGGGGAGCGGCCCGGGGTGGGGAGCTCCGCCTTGGAGAGCTTGTTTAGACGGACTCCGATGTGCGCTCTGGGAGCCGGCCGGGAATCAGTGTGTTGGTAACACGCTGTCCAGGTTGTGAGTCTGCTCTCCCCATGCAAGTAGTGTCTTCGTGTGGGGGACGGAAGGAGTGACAGCTGATTCTCTGCCCCATCCTAGCTATCCTGGAAGATGCCGGTGCCGACATCCTGATGGAGGCCCTGGACGCCCTAGGCTGTGAGTACCGCGTGGAGCCCCAGCGCCCTGCCCGGAGCCTCAGGTGGAGCAGAGTGAAGCCAGACCCTTGCCCCCTCAGTGTGAGTGTCCTGGGTTTACAGTGTGCAGCCCTGGGTTGGGTGTTTTACGTGACAAAGCTATTTTGAGAGGCAGCTGCAACAACGGTGCGGGTTTTTCAGACCAGTAAACTGATAATGGGGAACGCTGAGTGGGTGACGCACAGACCCCTCTGTTGGCAAGTTGTGGGCTGGGATCTAGAGCCTGAACTCAGCTGCTGCTGAGAGTTCCTCCACCCCACCTAGCCTCTGGGGTGGAGCAGACCTGGCTGCTGTTAGGCTCAGTAGAAGGTGGGACGCTGGCTTTCTGTAGAGCAGTCCGGGAAGAACCTGCACCTGGGGTGCCCAGACTGCAGCCCTGGGGCACAGGAGGCTGAGGGTGGGCAGCAGTGCCCTGGATGTTCCCACAGGTGCCTCCTGAGCTGTGGGCTGTGGATGAACAGGACGTGCTGCTGCTGCTGGAGCCCGAGGAGTTTCTGCAGGGCGTTGTCCAGCTGACCCAGGTGGTGGGGGTGGGGAGAATCCTTATTCACAGATAGTGAGGGGCTGGGTTCCCTATTTTGGATGTTGTGGGTGAGATGGAGGAAGCCAGCTGGGCTCTTGGTCTGAGAGAGGGCGGGAGCCACACCTGCTTCTAGAGGGCAGAAGCCAAGATAAGGAGGGTTCTCTTGAGAACTGAGTCAGAAGTCAGGTGGTAAACTGCTGAGAAAGCCCAGGGACTAGGGCTGCAGGCTGGCTGTGCAGTCCACCTTGTGACACCCAACAGCCCAGCCACTGCTTGGCAGGAGGAGACATAGGGATTGCTCAGCTGATGTTTGCACCAGAGTATCATTAGGTTAGAGCCTCTGCCAGGTCCCAGAGTTCAAGGTTCACCATTTATCAAGTACCTGCTGTATGTCAAGCAAGTACCAGGCTGGGGTGCAGAGGTGGACCAGGAATCGGGACGGGGGTTCAGTCCAGCTCTTCTAGGAGTCTGGGATGTGCCCGGGGACGTTTGTAGATCTTCTTGATCTCGTGGGAGGCACAGAGCTGGTTTTCTAAAGAGAGCTGGCTGGGTGGAAGAGTCCACTCGTGTCTTCCCAGCACTGCGGGGTCATTTTTGGGCTCACTCCCCTGCTTCCAGCAAACTGGCAGTGGCTGGTGCGCCCTGCCTGCCGCAACCCTGAGGAACAGGTGTGGTAAACCTTCTTGGTTGCAGATACGTGGCCCAACCTGTTCTGTGCCCTGGATCACTCCTGAGAGCCCTGCCTGTCTCCACCTGGCTGTCATCGGGCTAGAGGCTTACCTGTGGTACCGGTCACCCTAACACCCTTAGCCGGCCTGCCTGGGATGGGAGAGTTCAGGGGAAAGGCAGGGGGTGGCTCTGGGGGCTGGTATCACAGCTAACCCTCTCCCTCGGGTGGGCTCTGGGGAAGGGAGGAGAACTCATGGAGGGTTGTGAGCCAGAGGGATGGTCACCTCTGCTCAGGTCTCGCCAGCCCAGCACCCAGGAGACACGGCAGCCAGGATGTCCAGCAGTGGCTCAGGCTGAGGTGGCAGTCGGTTGGCCAGAGGTGGAGGAGGTGAGGGCAGTGGGGTTGGGCCAGATGGTTGGCCTGGGCTCTGGCCGTTGGGCTGCTCTCGGAGATCCAGCAGGGGCTGGTTTGGCATGGTGGGTGGCACATGGTGATGGTCTCCACTGGGTGTTCCCCACAGGAACCCTCCGACCCACACCTGCGGGTTCATTTCCTCCTCAGGCCCTTGTGCTCCTGCAGCTCTGGGCAAACGTGGACGTGCTGCTGGTGGCCACCTGGCAGGAGCTGAGTCAGCATGTGTGTGCCTTCACCAGGGCCCTCGCCCAGCGCCCCTTTAAGTGCGTGACCCTCACCCTGCTGGGGGCTGTGGCAGGAGGGGTGGGAGTGCCTGGCAGTGTGGCACCTCTCTGGCCTCAGGAGCAGAGGGGCTAAGAGTTTTATTGAGCTGGGGGCAGGGCACTCAGGAGAGGTGATGAAGCCTCTAGGCGCCTCCCTGCACCCTCCCCTTCCCAGGCAGTCCCGGGAGTCTGGGGCCTTTTCCTTCTGCACCGCTGGGCGCTGGGCAGCAGGCGAGCAAGTGAAGAGAGATGGCACCGGGCTGCGGGGAGCCTGGTGGCGGCAGATCAGGCAATTCAACCGCGTCAGCGCAGCCGTGGCCGATGCTGTTGTGGCCGCCTTCCCCTCCCCCCGCCTTCTGCAACAGGTGGGCCCCCCCACCCCCCATCCAGACTCCCAGGTGTGGAGGCCAGGTTCCCAAGGCCTGCCCTACTCATCCCAGTGCCTGTCCTAGGCATACGTGGCCTGTGGCACGGAACAGGAGCGCCTGGCCCTGCTGGCTGACCTGCCCGTGAAGATGGGCGAGGGTGTGCGGCTCCGCAGGGTGGGGCCTGATCTTTCCCGCCGCATCTGTCTCTTCCTGACCACCACGAATCCCGACCTCCTGCTGGACCTGGGCTCCTGACCACGCCTATGGGACTGGACAGGGTCTTTTCCCACCTACTGGCAGGACTGAGTGCAGCCCGTCCAGGGGACTGACTGGGAACGGTGAGGGGTGGTGTGGGGGGAGCAAGACACCCGGTACAACCTGCACCTGGGGGTCTCAGGTCTGACCCCAAGGCTGCAGCAGAGAAAGTTCTTGGGCAGAAGAAAGATGCCAAGCCAGCTAGAAGGTCTGGAACAGATGGGGGCAGGGTTCATGTGCCCCGGGCCCTGGACACACTGGCAGAGGGGCTGCTAGCCAGTTGGGACAGGCAGGAAGGGCTGGGCAGTGCCTCAGGTCCCCACAGGGCAAACACTGGTCACCTGGAGCCTGGTGGGGGGTACCACCAGAAAGAAGAAGCATAAAACAAAGTCTTGAGGGAGAAAAGAGAACCAGGCCGTCTGTCCTCAAGGGTGCTGTGACCCTCCAACAGGAGAAAAACTGTGGACACCTGTGAGTCCCAGGCCTCAGTCCCACCCCTTTCATTCTATAGGTATGTAGGCATCAGACGTAAACTCTTCAGTTTATTATGGTCGTTTTCAGCCTCAGACAAGAAGGACAGCAGCTGACAACATGCAAAGCAAATTAAGAAAAATCTGAAGTCGGTGGCAGCAAGAAGAGCTGACCTCTCACGAAGCCGTCCTCCTCACAGGCAGCAGACCACAAGGCCCCCCCAGCCAGCCTCCCAGGCCTGCAGCCGGAGTCCAGACATGCTGGGACAGCAGCTCCCCAGAGACTCTGAGAAGGAAGGTGGCTGCTCCCATACCCAGCACAGGAAGCAGCTGGACTAGGACAGTCTGGGTCTCGGGATCACGGGGCTTATGGCCCCAGAGCCGCTGCAGCAAGGCGTGTCCCAGCCTCAGGCGACAAGGGGCAGCCGAGACAAACCTCTGTTCAATCCTCCCTCTCCTGTTGCCCTGGAGGGTGGTCCAAAGGGAGGGACACAGGAGACACTGTGCCAGCCGCAAAAGGCAGTTTTCGCTGCGAAACAAGCTAGGTCCTTCGGCAGCGCTTCCTCTGGCAGCGCCGGGTCTCAGGGCTGGTGGGATCGGCCACAGGCGAGGGGGTGGGGGGCTTGTGGTGGCCACAGCTCATACTCAGGACCCAGCCCAGCTTGTGGTGCAGCACCTGCTTGAGGCCAGGTGGCAGGGGCAGGCCCTCAAGCGTGTCCCTGGAGTCGGGCCGCAGCTGGCGCAGGCGGTAGCAGCACAGGTACTGCAGGGAGGTGATGCTGGCGCAGGAGCGGATCACCTTCATGCTGCTCTTGGCCGCCGTGGAGCACACCATTGGGTAGAACCTCTTATTCTGCAGCTTGGTGGCCGCCACTCCTGGGGGTAGGGGGGTGGGCACAGCCTGAAGCCTAGGCTCAGGCCCTCCTAAGGGGACTGCGGACGCTGGGATTCCCCCCCTACTCCCACCCTCGCCCAGTTCTGGGGACCCTGGGACCTCAGGCCTCTGCAAGGACAGCCTTTCAGGAAGGTTCAGGGCCCTCAGCCATACTGTGTGGGCAGGTCAGGGCCACACCCTCACCTATGCACTTCCTGTTCTTGAAAAAGGTCAGCGTCCCGTGCCAGGTGTCCAGGTGCACGCCAATGATGGAGCCCTGGCCGAACCGGGAGGAGAAGCTCGTCTTGTCGCCCTTGTGGTGGAGGAGGCCTGGGGGCAGCAGGGCCAGGTGAGCCCTGCAGCCTCAGGGCCCCCCAGCCCTGCCCGCCCTGGGGGCCCCACACACCTGTGTAGGAGAGGCCCCAGCTGTCCTCATCCCGGCCAAGCAGGCTGCAGAATGTGTGGTGGTACTTGTCCAGGTCCACGTCCGATGTCCCGATGCCCACCATCTGGGAAGAGCGGGGCTGGCGACCGAGGTGCCCGGCACCCCACCCCCACACCCCACCGGTCACTTACCATGTCGGTGCCATAGACGGGCGAGGTCATCTTGATCTCCCAGAAGTGCTGGCCCTCCCCCAGCTCCTTGGTGCCCCGGATGGCCGCTGTGCCACAGCTGTACTCCATGTGGAAGTTGACCTTCCGGTTGTCACAGCTCAGCAGGGTGGCTGAGGACTTATTTAGGTCATCCCAGACCCAGTCAAAATCTGCGAAAGCAAGAGGCCCGGGCTGGGCAGGCTGCCCCCATGCCCAGAGGCCCGCCCGCCCTCCCGCTCACCCGCCGCGGCCGCCACACTCACACTCGTCCTCCTCCCCGCAGCGGCAGTCCCTGCCCCGGTGGGTGGTGTGCAGGCTGCCGCAGAAGGCCTCACTCTGACTGTCACAGTCGCAGAAAGACTCCCCGGTCACAGGCACAGCACTGGGGATGGACGATGGCAGGGACGCATACTCGGGGTCGGAATCTGAGTCACTGTGCTGAGGGGAAAGAGCCAGCTGTTCCCACCTGTCCTGCCCTCTGCCGGCCCTACCAGCCCTTCCTCCACCTGCCCCGCTGCCCCCCGCAGGCCCGTGGGTGAACGACTGGAAGCCCCAAGGAAGAGATGCGGGGCTTTAGCCTCAAAGGGCCTTCCCAGGTCTCAAGGGCTCAGCCATCTGTCATCATCCAGAGAACCTCCAGATCACAATAAACAGGACCCCCACGACAAAGTCCACTGCTGAGCTAACGACAGTAGCCTGGTCTCCCCGCCATGGCCGCAGCTGGGCTCTGGGGGGCCAATTGCCATGGCAGGGCCTGCATACCTGTCCCAGGCTACGGCCTCCTTGTCCGTGCAAAGGGTGGCTCTCAACCCCCATCCCAGGACCCTAACAAGCAAGCCCCACCGTCTTAGGCTGCAGCAGAAAAACATTCAGTGGGGCCCCGGCCCTCTGCATGGGGGGCTCAGTCCTTGCAGAACAGACTCCAGCCCTTGGGGGCCGGATATCGGCCCTGCGGCCAGATGCCAAGGCTGAACTGGTCAGGGACCAGCTGACCCACAGACCCTTCTGGAGGCCAGAGAGGGTGACTCCGTGCACCTTGTCATTCCTGTTTTGAAGCCACGTGGGCCCCTCCAGACACCCACCTGGGCTCTGACCCCTGGCCGACCAGTGAGGGGCCTCTGCGTGTCTGCTTTCCGAGCCCTCCCAGCTTGGCCTGGGGTCCTGGTAGGGCTCTGGCCTGCACCCTCACTCTCCTGACCTCTGGGTGCTCCTCTGGCCCCCCTGAAATGCCCTCTGCACAGCAGTCGAGGTGTCTTGTTCAGACCTGAGAATCCTGCTGCCCTGAGAATGAAGCCCACAGACTTACTCTCATCAGAGAATATAAGACTCCCTCCCTGCCCAGCCCTTCTCTGCCCTGTCCACCCCTCCCCGTGGGGCAGGGGTGGGGGTCTGTTTGCCCCTGGATGGCTTTCAGATATCACCTCAAAGAGGCTCTTCCAGCCACTCACTCTGTGTCCTCTTCCTTTCCGTTGGCTCCTGACATTCTCCTAGGTTCTGCTCACCTGCCTCCTCCCACTGGAACCGAGTTTCTGTGCTATTACTCAGCCCCAAGTGCCACACAGGAGCCCCGGGAACCAATGGCACAGACAGCTCAGGGAGTGAGGACGCTGAATCCCAGTCAGAGACAGGTGCCAGCAAGGAGAGTGGCAACAGGCCCAAAGCACCCCGCCCACGGGAACATCGACCCCCCCCAAAGCCGAGGCAGGCCCTCCCCACTGAGTCAGACGCCAGGGGCACGCACCCGAGTGCTGCAGGCCACCCCGGGGTGGGTGGCGCACACACTGCTTGGCACCCAGCACATAACCACCTGCACGGAGGGCAGACCCGGCCTCACCGCAAGCTGTGAGGAAAGCTTAGGGCAGTGGAGACAGGGATGTGTGTGCTCAGCTTGCAAAGGTACTGGGGTGACACTCTCATCCATCCATAATACAAGTACTCCAGGCCCATTAAGTGACCAGGTGAGCCAGAAGTGTGTGCCAGACACTGCACCCTGAGCCCCTGGTTGCCTCCCGCATCCCACAGCTATGACCCAGTGAGGGAGGACAGACAGGAGAGAAGACCACTCTGGGCCACGTGGTCAGTGGGAACTGGAGGCGGAAGAGGAATGCAGCCTGGGCCTCTCACTGGCCCAGGCAGGGAGCTAAGGGAGGCTCCAGGAAGGGGGCCCAGGATGTGGCCAACTCAGAATCATCGCCTCCAATTCTCCCCCAAGGCCTAGTGCTTCCATGGGGCTCAGCTGCCCTCATGCTGGGGAGGAGAGGCACCCATCCCCACCAGACACCTGGCTGAGCCAGGGCACCAACGCAGGGTGGCTGTGACAGAGCAGAGCCAAGTGACCCAAAGGTCACCCCGAAAACAGCAGAGGTGACTCATGACAGAGCCAAAGCCCAGCTCTGGTCTGAGACGTTCAGGAAACTGACTGGGGAGCCCTCCCCATGTGCCCCCCACAGTCCCACCCCTGCGGCAGGAGTCAGTGAAGTGAGGCTCTGGTTGCAAAGCCCTCCTCACGGCCTCCATGTTCCTGGGCCTCGCAGAGCTCAGGGTCCTGAGCACGGGAAGGTGCAGGAATGCTGGTGTTTAAGCATCAAAATTCTTTTTTTTTAGATGCGTATATACAAACGTAGAGTACAGACTTCAACAGGCAGAGAAATCGTCAGGGGATCGCACACGGAGATGACAACTATCCTTAAAGAGGCTGGGTAAACGGAACGGAGAAGTTTTTGTTAAATGAACTGACCAAAGTACCCACTGATACCCTCTTCAAAGAAAAAAGTCTACAGAGGAACGTGGTATCTGCCTTGAGGTCCTGCCACCCGGGGCCACGTGTGTCCTTAACCAGTGTGAAGAGCCTGGGGGAGCAGAAGCAGAGCACACGCAGGGGACGGTCAGCTGAGGCCCTGTCCTCTGCTCTCAGGGGCATCTTTCTTTTTCAATCTCAGTTCAGGCAATGCCTGCCTTGGGTGTCCCCTCACGTTAGTCCAGCCATGCCCACCTCACCCACTGGAACCTACCTGCCCATCAGAGTCGTAGCCCCAGTTGGTGGTCCCTGCCAGAGCCACAGCCCGGGCATCCGCATCTCGGCGGGCTGCGCTCAGGACAAAATGCCATGCTCTGCTGCTCCGCGGGCGACGGGCCATGGTGGACAGGACCTGGAAGAAAGCACAGGGTGTGAGCAGAGAAAGACACGCAGCACATCGCTACGTCCCCCAGCACCCCCTGCGCTCAGCCCCCAGCCTGTGCAGGCTCACCCAGGGTCCGGAACTCTCTTCACAAGCTCATACCTCACTCCAGTGTCCAAGCACCTTGATGAAAGCCAGACAGAGAGCATGGAATGCTACCCAGACATCCATGTTGCTCAGATGCCTAGCTCAGCCCCTCTCCCAGCTCGGCCTTAGGAACCCAAGTGTTCCCGCCTTCTCGTCCCTCAGGCATCTCAAACCTTGCCTGCTCCTCCTCTGTTGTCCGTTTGGACAAATGGTATCTCCAACCTCCAAGTTCCTCATGCCAGACACACAGCAGTCATCCCCAACACCTCTTTACTCCTTCCCACCATGGCCTCACCAGGCTCCGCGCCCCACACCATTTCAGAAACACGTCCTGAATCCGTCTCCACCCCTGCTGCCACCTTGCCTGCCCCACCCCCACACAACTCTTCTGCGCTCTGATTCCTCCCACTTCATTCACTACAACTCACCTTTTTTTGAAATACAAGTCATAAAATTTTAAGTTAACGAGTTTTAAGCTCCTCAGAGCTTGCCACTGTTTTTAGAATAAAATGCAAAAGCCTACAAAGACTACAAGTTCCGGCCCTGTTCCAGCTGCTAGCTCTTTCCAGCCCTTTGCCCAGAACGCTTTCCCCTCCCCTCTTTGGCTCTCAACTCCCATGTCCGACTTATAGTAATAAGCCGAGTTCTGTGATCGTCTACTTCCCGGCTCTGCCCTGGTTTGAAATCCCCAGGAAGGCCGGGCCTGTCCCCCTGCCACGACCCCGAGGAGCGGCAGTGGACGCACGCAGGCACAGCTCTTGAGGGATGGGAGCCCGTCTGCAAACCAGGGTTGGTTACTGGAACCGCTACTGTGGGCCCAGCCTAATCCCCGCCCGTCACCGCCGCAGCAACAGCAGGCGCCAGGCCGTGCACGCGGAATGCACGGCCCCGAGACTGACCCCGTTGCAGCAGGGGTCGCTTCCCCATCGGGCATCGCACTGTCGCAGGGTCGGCGGGGTTACGGGGTTCCTCCCGCCCGCCGCCCCGCCCGGCCTGCGGCGCAGCGCCTCGCCCGCCTGGCCCGGCCCTGCCGC